>NC_058083.1:237505021-237837568 GCF_014858855.1 Bufo gargarizans
ACCACCGCCATACATTGACCGGATAACACCGCCATACCGTGATGGGATAAAAGAGTTTAAGAGGGCACAGTACAGGGAATGACTAGGGGCACTGGACAGGGTGTGCTAAGAGGGCAGAATGCAGGTTATAAGGGGGCACAGTACGGGGTGAGGGGCACAGTACAGGGTGGGGGCACAGCCACATGACCCTGTGATATTAGAAGGTCCTTAAGGTGAATGTGGTTCATATGCCACCATAATGAGAAGCAGAGGAGTGAGACAAGGGTGTGATTATGTGGCTAGAGATAAAAAATTTAACTGTCGTCCAGTACAGGCCCAAAACATTAGGAAATAGGCATTCACCAGGAAAAAAATGTAACTGTCGGCCAGTACAGGCCACAACAATTAGGCATTCAACAGACATAAAAGGCCTTTTATGCCGCTGTATTTACCTAGGACAGGGACCATGATTTGTTCTGGGTGGTATTTATGGGCTGTCATGAGGAAATTAAATCAAACGTGGTTGAGTCGTCACATGTGTTGAATTCCTTCCGAGATCCATGCCTCATTCATTTTTAGAAATGTGAGCTAGTCCACACTGTCGTGAGCTAGGTGGGTGCGCTTATCGGTCACGATTCCTCCTGCTGCACTGAACGTCCTTTCGGACAGGACACTGGACGAGGGGCAAGCCAACAGTTCCATGGCAAATTGTACCAGCTCTGGCCACAGGTCAAGCCTGCATACCCAGTAGTCCAGGGGTTCATCGCTTCTCAGAGCATCCACATCAGCTGTTAACCCGATGTAGTCAGACACCTGTAGGTCTAGGTCTAGGCGTTCCCTGAGGCTGGATCCAGAGGACGGCTGTCAATGAGTTGGTTGAAAGAATGATCTAATATCCGAAGTCACCAACACATCTTCAAAATTCCCTCTTCTTGGATTGGTACCCGCAACTGTTTCTTTGTGAGTGGAAATTCTTCTGCCAGCGCCCTCAAAAGCAGAATGCAGCAATTCTCAAAGCAAGGCATGGAACTGCTCCATTCTGACAGCCCTCTGTAATGGTGGTAACATTTCCGCCATTTTGTGTTTGTACCGGGGGTCTAAGTATGTTGCCAACCAGTACTGGTCCTTGCCCTTTATGCTTTTTATACGGGGGTACCTCTTCAAACACTGGAGCATGAAGGCCCCGTTTGCACTAAACTGGAAGCGGTGGAGTAGCCTGGTTCCTGCTCATCATCCAGGATAATGTTGTCCTCGCTCTCCTCCCCCCATCCACGGACAACACCAGGGATCCCAGAAACGTTTAAAGCATGCTCTTCTTGCTCACCCTTTGTCATGGCACCATCCTCCTATGACTCCTCTTCAGACTCCTGTTGTTGACTTGTCTCAGATGGAGTAGCCCCCCCCGGGAATTCATCCAGCATTGCAACGTCCTCATCTTCCTGCTCCTGATCCTCGATGGCTTGATCAATGAAACGACACAATGAACGCTCCAGAAAGAAGGCGTAAGGTACGATGTCACTGATGGCGCCCTGGCTGAGACTGACCAGTTTAGTGATCTTATCAAATGACCACAGAAGTCTGCATGAGCCGCCACTGGCGCGGTGAAAAAAAACTAAGCTCTCCAGACCCTGTCCTGCCGCAGAGTTCGTACAGGTAGTTATTAACTGCAAGTTTCTGCTGGAGCATCCTATCAAGCATATACAAGGTGGAGTTCCATCGCGTAGAGAATTTCCTGGCCTGCCGCAAGACATCCTGGACCCCGGAGTATTTGGCAACAAATCGCTGCACGACTAAGTTCAGGACGTGTGCCATGCATGGCACGTGTGTCATTTTGCCCTGTTTCAGCTAGTTCAGCAGATTGGCACCATTGTAGTACACCACTTTACCAACTGTCAAATTGAGCAGAGTTCGCCACTGATCTGCCTGTGACCGCAAAGCTGAAAGGAGTACAGGACCGGTGTGGCTCTTGGCTTCCAGGCACAACAGACGCCGTACAGCATGGCAATGTCTCACCTGGCACGTTGAATAGGTTCTGGGGATCTTGGGGGGTGCAGTGGAAGAGACGGTAGCAGCGGAAAAGGAGGAGTCAGCCAAGGAGGAGAGGGAGGATGGAGTAGGAGGAGAAGAGGCAGGCCTGCATGCAATCCGTTGCGGTGAGACCAAATCCACATGGGTGCCACGGGTTGCATGCTTGATGCTTGCCGTCAGAAGGTTCACCCAGTGGGCAGTAAAAGTTTGTACCTTACCTGCCCATGTTTGCTAGACCACATGTCTGTGGTCAGATGTATCTTGGCACCAACACTGTGTGCCAGAGATACATTCACTTGCTGCTGAATGTGGGAATATAGTTTTGGGATGCCCTTCTGGGAGAAATATTTCCTTCCGGGGACCTTCCATTAAAGGCCTCCGAGTCCACCAGTTTATATGGCAGTAGTTGGCGGGCTAGCAGTTCTGACAAGCCAGAGGTCAGCCGTTGGGCAAGAGGGTTATCCGGCATCATCATCTTTTTTTGATCGAACATTTGTGGAAGCCTGCCTTTTGCCAGATGAACGCAACAACGACATGGTGGAAGGTGGAGTGGAAGATAACTGGGAGGAGAAGGGAGAAGGAGAAGAGGCAGGACGGTGAGCGCCGGGAGTGTGGCTTTGTGGGGTCTGACGGTGTTGCTCCCACTAGGCTACATGAAGGCCCCTAATCTGGGTTTGAAAATAGCACCATCTATCAAAAATCAGATAAGAGAAACCGGGTCCATTAATAAATGGTTGAAAAGAAGTGGGTTCCATAGATGTGGGTGCTGTATTAATTCTAAGAATATGTCTTTTGCGAAAAAAACCACACGAGAGAGATCAAAGCAAAATATTTTTTCCGTTGAAATAAAAGATCTCCTTACATGTAATAGTTCTAACGTCATCTACATTATTGAATGTCCATGTGCCAAACAGTATATTGGCAGGACCAAAAGACCTCTAAAAATTAGGATAGCAGAACATATTAATAATATTAAGAAAGGCTATGACAAACATGTGTTATCCAGACATTTTATAGATAGAACGACACTGGAGGGGAGGCAATCACATTGCACAAATGTCTAGGGCTGAGTCAAGAAGGATTTTCGAATTTGGCAGTTTGGCCCCGGCTGGGCTAAATGCCGAATTGGAAATCTTTGGGTTCCTATAGGGGGGTGGATGCCTGCGGCTCATGAGGGGTACTGGTCGGGCTGTTTAGCAGCACCATGACCCCTCCTGCGCTGTGGGCCTCCACCCTCATTCCATCTATTAACCCATTTCATCTACCCTGCCCGAACCATTGCAGTCAATGTCCCCCAGTGGATCCAGAATGCTGTACAAATTTCATCATGCACTGATTGGTAGCCAAGATTTAGGATTTAGGATTTTTCGTGCCTGAAATACTCCTGCCATCTTAAACATATTTTTATATGCATGTGTGGCTATATACCTTGCAATGGAGGTAGTACAGCTATCTCAGAATATTTAATGATATGCCGCCTATACACTTGCATTATTTATACTTGTATTCTATATATTTTTATAATTAATAGTGACCCATAGTTCAGATACATAAGATGTCCCAGAGATTTAATATTTTTTTAACCATTAATAAATATATTTAAAGAATGAGTCTTAAATAATTGTATAATATAGGTATATCTGCTGACAGATAAGATTTGTCTATAGATACATGAGATTTATACAGCATTAACTACTTTACCAGACGTCTACACATTTTAGACATTGAGCACATTTGTGCGTCTGAGATTATGTAATATTGAGTGAGATTTTGTGACATTTGATGTAATTATCTATGTAAAATGAGAACACAACCAGTTATAACATTTATTAAATATGGGTATTGTTCCTGTTGAACCCAAAATCATATGGTACAAAAAACGCATGAGTGCATAAAAAATCGCGGATGAACCGCACCAATAACGCACCACATAGAAAATTATATATGTGAAATCCAGATCCTTTCGGATCCATTTTGGGATTTGCGAAAGAGCCTGTTGAAAGTAAATCTCTATAAAAAGTCGGCTAGTAAGTCAGTTCCAATATAGCCACTGAGGAAGAAGGAGGATAACCTTCGAAACGCGTCTGGCGTGGAGGACATTGGAGCTGACTAAAACCGGACAACGTTAAACTACAATAACCTGTTATTTTTGTCTGGACCAAGTAAGCGCTTATAAGGAAAAGAAAAAAGAAAAAGGAACTGCGGCCTTTGGTTATTGTGCAGCTACCTAAGGGTGTGAATGAATCACAGGTGGAACATCCATTTCAATCAAGGCAACATAGATTGCATTCACAGCGTAAAAGGGCCAGCGCTTGGACTCAGAACTGAAGACTCAAAGACTACAAGACCGGATTACACAGTCTTTCCAATTGGCAGTAAGACTCACTTACCCTGAAACCTACATCACGTGGGACGCCACGGTGGACGGCAGGACTGAATGTAAGTAAGTTACTACCAATACTGTTATATTTGTATCGACTGTTGCAAAACCACTTCGTTACATTGAGACCTACCAGATATTGTACAGCAAGCATGTCAAACTCGTGGCCCTCCAGCTGTTGCAAAACTACAACTCCCATCATGCCTGGGCATACTACAGCTATCAGGGAATGATGGGAGTTGTAGTTTTGCAACATCTGGAGGGCCATGAGTTTGATATCCATGTTGTACAGTCTCTGTTGAAACCCGTTGGACTTTAACCCTGTGATACTTCACACACCTCCAAGAACTGTGTGGACTTAATACTAAAATCTCTAAATGCTCTATTATACACTACGTGCAGAATTATTAGGCAAATGAGTATTTTGACCACATCATCCTCTTTATGCATGTTGTCTTACTCCAAGCTGTATAGGCTCGAAAGCCTACTACCAATTAAGCATATTAGGTGATGTGCATCTCTGTAATGAGAAGGGGTGTGGTCTAATGACATCAACACCCTATATCAGGTGTACATAATTATTAGGCAACTTCCTTTCCTTTGGCAAAATGGGTCAAAAGAAGGACTTGATAGGCTCAGAAAAGTCAAAAATAGTGAGATATCTTGCAGAGGGATGCAGCACTCTTAAAATTGCAAAGCTTCTGAAGCGTGATCATCGAACAATCAAGCGTTTCATTAAAAATAGTCAACAGGGTCGCAAGAAGCGTGTGGAAAAACCAAGGCGCAAAATAACTGCCCATGAACTGAGAAAAGTCAAGCGTGCAGCTGCCAAGATGCCACTTGCCACCAGTTTGGCCATATTTCAGAGCTGCAACATCACTGGAGTGCCCAAAAGCACAAGGTGTGCAATACTCAGAGACATTGCCAAGGTAAGAAAGGCTGAAAGACGACCACCACTGAACAAGACACACAAGCTGAAACGTCAAGACTGGGCCAAGAAATATCTCAAGACTGATTTTTCTAAGGTTTTATGGACTGATGAAATGAGAGTGAGTCTTGATGGGCCAGATGGCTGGATTGGTAAAGGGCAGAGAGCTCCAGTCCGACTCAGACGCCAGCAAGGTGGAGGTGGAGTACTGGTTTGGGCTGGTATCATCAAAGATGAGCTTGTAGGGCCTTTTTGGGTTGAGGATGGAGTCAAGCTCAACTCCCAGTCCTACTGCCAGTTTCTGGAAGACACCTTCTTCAAGCAGTGGTACAGGAAGAAGTCTGCAAGGTAAGAAAAACATGATTTTCATGCAGGACAATGCTCCATCACACGCGTCCAAGTACTCCACAACGTGGCTGGCAAGAAAGGGTATAAAAGAAGAAAATCTAATGACATGGCCTCCTTGTTCACCTGATCTGAACCCCATTGAGAACCTGTCGTCCATCATCAAATGTGAGATTTACAAGGAGGGAAAACAGTACACCTCTTTGAACAGTGCCTGGGAGGCTGTGGTTGCTGCTGCACGCAATGTTGATGGTGAACAGATCAAAACACTGACAGAATCCATGGATGGCAGGCTTTTGAGTGTCCTTGCAAAGAAAGGTGGCTATATTGGTCACTGATTTGTTTTTGTTTTGTTTTTGAATGTCAGAAATGTATATTTGTGAATGTTGAGATGTTATATTGGTTTCACTGGTAAAAATAAGTAATTGAAATGGGTATAGATTTGTTTTTTGTTAAGTTGCCTAATAATTATGTACAGTAATAGTCACCTGCACATATCTGATATCCCCCTAAAATAGCTAAAACTAAAAACAAACTAAAAACTACTTCCAAAAATATTCAGCTTTGATATTAATGAGTTTTTTGGGTTCATTGAGAACATGGTTGTTGTTCAATAATAAAATTAATCCTCAAAAATACAACTTGCCTAATAATTCTGCACTCCCTGTAGAAGCAAGTTTACACTCTAGAGATATTATTAACCAGGGAGACGGACTGCCTACTGCTATTACCGAGTCTCCAGAGACACTCTTTGATTTTACACGGCTGTTTGAAGATCGAAGTTTGCTAGTCTCCAATCACTTTATATTTTTATATTTCTAGTAATTTGCACACAATTGCACTGGATTTTCACATTGGGAATATTACCGATGGTTAATGCACTACTATTATTTTATTTTTGCCAGCATTTGGTATCTGTATTTTTATTTATGCGCTTCTGTATACACCCTGAGGAGTGTATTCTATATTCACGCTTTATTTCTTTTGTATCAAAATAATTTTTTCTTTGTTTCACAATTTACACATTCATTTATTCTCCTTGGGGACCGAATCGGAATTCGGTATTCATCACTGCTGCAGCTGATTGATTATATACAGGCAGTTGGAACAGACCTAAGTTCCACACTTTCTTTTCTATCTGGCCGGGATATTAGGCCTCCTGACCTTCTTATCTTATCAGCTACATCAGTGGATTGAAGATTTTATTGTACTGTCAATCTTTTTATTGATTTTTATATTTTTTATCAATTTTATTATTGTAGGAGTCAATTTTTAGATAGGGCATATCACTTTATGTACTGCTATTAACTTTTATGTATGGTTATCATTGCTATTAATAAACTAGTGTCGCTTTACCAACTGTGTGGTCCAGGTATAAGAGTGCCAATTCTTTTTATATTACACTACCAGATATGACTGGTAAAACTTTATTGCTCATTGTTTAAAAGTTTATCTGACCTCAACGGAAGGGTGAAGCTGTGCAGATAGAGTGGACAAAATATCTAGCTTGGGTGGCTATTATTGCTGCTGCTTCAGATTCAAAAAGTGGTGGTGTAGTCACTCTTGGTGGTCCAACCTGGGCCATTGTTAGTAGAGACCTAAGCTCCCATATTGCGGTCCCTCCTCTTCATCTACATTGGCCTATGCAAGGCTTTCTCTTTAACAACTGTCTTCATTTCTGTAGAAATAAAAAGAACCAGAAAACCTAAAATTTCAGGGGAAATTGTGTGGTTTTCTTGCCTCCACCAGTAGTCTACAACTGGAGTGGGTGGAGTAACTGGGTAGAGTGGCTTAAGTAATTGTTGTGTGGTTGGAGTGGCTGGAGTAACTGTGGAAAGGTTGGACTGGGCAGATTAACTGTGTGGAGTGTTTGGAGTGAGTAAAGATAGTAAATATTACACTAACCAATTGATTGATTAAATTTAAAAAGTGCACATGGCAAGCTTGATAGAGTGAGAAATGCATTTCAACTTGTATTTATTTATGTAGCACATTTAATTGCAATGTTGTTGCCCAAAGTGCTTCACAGTTACATTAAAACATACATTTATAAAAACATTTGCAGCCGATTTTTGTAGGTGGGCTTGAAAATGAGGGAGTGGTGGCAATTTAGAAATCATCTCCTGATTTTTCAGCTCACGCTCTAGCTTTTGTCAGCTCCCACTCTAGTTTTGAACATTCCGCCATTCATTCCTATGGGACCAATTTCATCACAAAAACACAGATATTTTGTGAACCATTCGGCAAAACGTTTCACAAAGTAATAGCACACCAATCAGGAACAATCTGCACGTTTCAGTATATTACTGTCTATGTAGTGTAAAAACTGTGGGAGGAGTTAGGGTGGTAAATTTGGCTATAATAATAAGAATATATATGTTAGATAACAGTAAGTGGTCTTGCCATGCAAGAACACTTAAGTACCATAAGGTAAAAATCACACATTACAGATATAAACAGCCTTAAAACATATATTTACAAGCAAATGCCTTGTTTCGGCCCTCATAGCATGGGTACTTTGGGTGACAGGAGGTAAAAAAACTACATATTTCCTGGATACATTGGCACATGAAGAACTGGTCCTACACAGTCCTTTACTTCATCCTGATGTCATTTTCTAGAATATAAGACAAAATCATGTAAAAACTGTTTGCTTTCAGGCAGATCCAATAATTCTGTAGATAAACTTATGCTGTATGGACCTGAACGAGATTTACCATTATGGCTCAGGCTGGATAATAAATTGGGTGCATGGATAGACAATTTTGTCTACCTTTACACCAACTATTGGTTGGTTTACTTTGAGACAGAATTTAATGCTAGAATTATGGTTCAATTTTGCATCTTAGGCCACTCCCCATTTCTGTGAAGCTGTACTCCTATCCGACAACCCAAGCCCCCTTTAAGACTATAAGTGAGAAGCTTTATCCAAATCTAGTTGATCAGATAGCTGAAATAATCCTCTGTTAAAAAAATATAGGTCAGCACTAGGGTTGAGCGAACCAAAACTGTAAAGTTTTTCAGTAAAATTTCAGGTTCAAGTTCGGTGTTCTGCGAGTTAATGGCGCTTTTTGAAAGGCTGCAGAGCAGCCAATCAGCAAGCGTTTAACTTGTGTGCCCTTAGAAGCCATCACAGCCATGACTACTAACGGCATGGCTGTGATTGCGAAGAGAGAGTTTGAGGGTTACAGGGAGCAGGTGTCCAGGTAACCCGAAGTATCTGGAGGCGCCAGGGGATGGGGGGAGGATAGGGGAAAAAAAGAGGGGCAGAGGAGAGGCTGCTACGCAGGGTCAGCCCTGCAGAAGAGTCTGCAGGTAAATGGAGATAAATAAAAAGGGGGGGAGAAAATTGCATGTGAGGGCACTCCCAATCTCCCTCCGAGGTGACCCTGTGGAAGCGCCAATCAATAGGGTAGTAAGGCTGCTGTGACAAAATTAAAAGGAAAGGGGGAGGGGGAGAGGCGGGGTAAGGGGGATGGGCTAAGGAAGCAAATATAAGCAAGACAAAGTATGGATAATATAAGGCAATATATAAAAAAGGCAAAAAAAACAGTGTAAAAACTGTGAGTGTAGGCAGGAGAACAGAAAATAAGATATAAAAATGTATATAAGGTATGACTTTAAAATTGGTATAACTTTAAAAATCGTCACAGTTCGTGGCGAATAGATGTACATTAAATACACAGCGGTATAAGTATGAACATAGAGATGTTATTCACTTCACGGGGGGGGGGGGGTCGGTTTACTCGGATAAGCATAATACACTGGTAAACCAATGACCCCCCCAGCCAGGTTCGCATCAAGATGGTGAAAGATGAAGGCAGCCACAGTCAGGAAGCTCCTGTTTAAATTTCTTTATTTAGTGTAAAATCTGGTTTAATGCGTTCCGGGATGATGTCCCTTCATCAGGAGTAGTATTACTTGTGATATGGAAGGGGGAGCTATTTATGGCCTGGGAGTTGGGCTAATTTACTGAGAAATGCGCCAAAAAGGAGGGCGTGGTCAAGAAAGGTCAACACAGAGGACTTTTCTAAAGTCAAAATCATCCCGATAAACCCATGGACCCAGACCAACGACAAACAACCAAGGACGAGAAACGACCACCACAACAATAACTATAATATCATCCATGACATCAAAGATTACATACACAATGAAATAGACAGTTTTTTCCTGAAGGTCTACCAAGCCCTGAATCTTATTCCCAGAGGATTGAGACTGTCATTTAAACCCACTTTTGGAAATGACCCTTATTTTTGCTCCGAATGGCTGGAGATAAGTGACATCAACAATATTCGGAATTACCACTCCGAACACACCACCACCCAAAACAACTAAGTAGCCAAAGGGACCACCTGAGAACATATGAATATAACAAGGTGAGATCAAAATGTAATAAACTACTCAGAGACTTAAAATACTACGAAACAAACTCAGAACTTGGGAAAGAAAATCCCCAAACGAGCCCACACGATTAGATCTGCCCACTCCACCTACACCCAAAACAGGACCACCACTAAGTCTATCTATCCACCCACCAAGAACCCATTGCCCTACCCTCTGCCAAATCCAACACATCAACACCTCTCCACCCAAAACCTATGCCGAGGACATGTTGGGTCTTGGGATCGCTAAAAATCCTAGGACGACAGGCCAATCGCACAATTCAAGACCCAACCCCATTAGAGGAAACCAACCCACAGGGCCCCAATCTCTTAGAAACATCACCCGTCTCATGGACCTTAAACTGCAGAAAAATTTACAAGAAGACACACCCAGCCCCCATACAAAACTTCCCCCGATCACTTCCCTTTCCAGCCACCCCACCAGCCACTAACACAGTGGATACAGACATTTCCATCTACACCACACCACTGGCATCCCTCAAACTCCCGAGTTCCACCAATATTTCCCACCCACCTACTCACCCTACACCTACTCATTCCCCAGTACCCACTCGTCCCACAGAACCACTCTCCCTCCGGCAGACCACCCACCAAACCTCTAATATAGACAACACCCGCACCCTAACAAAATCGCCTTCCATAGCCAGAACATCGCTAGATTCCCCCTTACAAAATTTTAGTACCCACTCAGTCTCCTCCTATCCTCGTCCCAATCATTTTTTAGAGTTACCCCCCAATCTAACCGAAAGTCCACTGGTAGAACATATCACTTCATTCAACAAGGTAGGACAACTGGGGCAACCATGTTCATCAACACAATCTCGGCCACGTTTGAACAGATCCAGCACACAAATCCTGAACACACTCATCTCCACCCCAGGACCCCCCCGTCTCCACTTTCCATCACCCCTTGAACCACTAGCACCACTTAAAATCACCAATTTCTTCAGTTTGATCCCAAACCCCCCAAAAATATCAAATCCCACCACAGAGGGAGCAGAGGAGGACGTAAGAAAAAAAAAAATAGGCATATTCAATTTATCCCACTACACTCTAAAGATCAATGAAATCAAATTATTAACCACTTGCCATCTGGGCCATTTGCCCCCTTCCTGACCAGGCCTCATTTAGCAAATCTGAAGTATCTCACTTTATGTGGTAATAACTTTGGAACGCCTTTACTTATCCAAGTCATTCAGAGATTGTTTTCTCGTGACACACTGTACTTAATGATAGTCATAAATTTGAGTCAATATATTTCACCTTTATTTATGAAAAAATCCCAAAATTACAAAAAAAATAGAAAAATTTGCAATTTTCTAAATTTCAATTTTTCTGCTTTTAAAACAGAAAGCGATACCTCATAAAATATTTATTACTTAACATTCCCCATATGTCTACTTTATGTTGGCATCATTTTGGAAATGTCATTTTATTTTTTTAGGACGTTAGAAGGCTTAGAAGTTTAGAAGCAATTCTTAAAATTTTTAAGAAAATTGACAAAACCCACTTTTTAAGGACCAGTTCAGGTCTGAAGTCACTTTGTGGGGCCTACATAGTGGATACCCCCATAAATGACCCCATTGTAGAAACTACACCCCTCAAGTTACTTAAAACCGATTTTGCAAACTTTGTTAACCCTTTAGGCGTTCTATAAGAATTAAAGGAAAATGGAGATCAAATTTTTTAATTTCACTTTTTTGGCAGATTTTCCATTTTAATCCAATTTTTTCTTTAACACATCGATGGTTAACAGCCAAACAAAACTCAATATTTATTACCCAGATTCTGCGGTTTACAGAAACACCCCACATGTGGTCATAAACTGCTGTATGGGCAAACGGCAAGGCGCAGAAGAAAAGAAACTCCACGTGGTTTTTAGATGCCATGTCCCATTTGAAGCCCCCTGATGCACCCTTACAGTAGAAACTCCCAAGAAGTGATCCCATTTTGAAAACTAGGGGATAAGGTGCCAGTTTAATTGCTACTATTTTTGGGTACATATGATTTTTTTATCATTCATTATAACACTTTATGGGGCAAGTTGACCAAACAATGGGTTGTTTTAGCACAGTTTCTATTTATTTATTTTTACAGCATTCACCTGAGGGGTTCAGTCAAGTGACATTTTTATATAGCAGATTGTTACGGACGTGGCAATACCTAATATATATACTTTTTCTTATTTATTAAAGTTTTACACAATAATACCATTTTTGAAACAAAAACATTATGTTTTAATGTGTCCATGTTCTGAGAGATTTTCTTATGTAGGGGCTCATTTTTTGCGGGATGAGGTGACAGCTTTATTGGTATCATTTAGTGGGACATATGCATTTTTGATCACTTGGTGTTGCAGTTTTTGTGATGCAAGGTGACAAAAATTGCTTGTTTTGACACCGTTTTTTTTTTTTTCACCCGAGGGGTTAGGTCATGTGATATTTTTATAGAGCTGGTTTTTACGGACGCGGCAATACCAAATATATCTATTTTTTTTTTTCGATTTTTAACATTTTTTTTTATTCCTTACTTGGGGATTTTTTTTTTTTACATGTGAAACTTTTTTTTATTTTATTTTTTCAACACTTTATTTTATTATTTTTTATTTTACACTTTTCGTCCCCCATAAGGTCATACAAGACCTCTGGGGGACATTTACTTCACTTTTTCTTTTTTTTTTCACAGTTGATTTCTCCTGTAACTGGGGCTGACATAGTAGCCCCAGTTACAGGAAAAATACACCCCCCAGAGAGGCTGTACAGCGCAATACAGCGCTGTACAGCCTCAGTGCAGGGCTGATCGAGGTTTGTGAAAGACCTCACACAGCTCCTGCACTCTCCGGTCCCGGCGGTCACCTGACCACCGGGCCATAACAGGAAGCGCATATCAGAATAAAAAACGCAGTCAAAGGTGGTGGCATAGTGATTTTAGACACCACCAATTATTATAAACCCCTCCCACAAAATCCCACAAAAGATTTCAAAACCCAACTTTACAACCTGATAGACCATGGAGTTTCCTCCGGGGTCCTTGACAAAAAGGAAAATAGCCACCTAAAAATACCACACCCCACTGTAGCACGTTTCTATCACCTCCCAAAAATACATAAATCCCTTACAAATCCACCTGGTAGACCCATAATTTCTGGTATAGACTCCCTAACATCAAACCTGTCAGAATACATGGATGACATCCTCCAAAGGTATGTCAACACACTTCCCTCCTACCTAAAATACTCATCTGACCTCATCCAAAATTTCGAGGGCATTTCTTGGCAAAGTAACTACATCTGGGCCACCCTAGACATCACAGCTCTGTACTGTCGGGTGTATAAAGCAAATGCTTTAAATAAATATATTTAAAAAAAATTATCGGGTCAAAAGAAAAATTATGCAAACTAGGGTACAAGCATCTATGCTAAAATATAAATGGTTTATAATACAATAGTTTAAAATACAATAAAAAATTAATCAATATAAATTTCAGTAATATACAATGATATGCAGTACCCAGAATTCACCACTATATGATACCAACAAAACACTACTCAACCAACACAAGAATATTATGCCATACAGCTTTAAATTTGTGAGAGATATACAATCAATGGATTATGCGGAAAACTCAATCAAGAAGATGACAGATACGAGCCCTTGCTCCACCCAAAAATGATGACCAATCTTCAAATAATGGTAGTATTGCAACAAAACTTATAAATTATTGGCCTGATATCAAACTAGGGAATACAAAGATTCCCAACAAAGAGTTTCTCCAATATTATCCCCTTTTTTCAGTTATATGCATTGTAACTGAAAGCAGAGAAAATACTTATGTAGCAACTAACGTTACACGTCCGCAAATGAGCGGGTATCTGGCTAAGAATCAAACCAATTAATTTAGATCAATACTACATAAAACAAAATATACATTACCCAATGGTCAAGTGATGTGCAGATTCTTGGGGCAGCCAGCTCTCAAGAGTTTTTCCCGATAATCCCAATGATTCTCCAGAGATCTATAATCCAAATGTTTGTTTCTTTTTTTTTTTTTTTCTCCTTCCTTTTTTTTTTATGGTAACTGGATTTTTAACCCAAAATTTATCAGATGAACACGCCCTCCGAGTTTGGAACTTTCCAATCATTGTTGGATGGGTGTGTGCATTGATAAGGAGCATGACATCATAATACTACCCAGAATGCACTTTTGCTACTGATGTGGTATTAACTGCTCATATCTAGGTGTCACTGTTGTATAAGCAATAAGCATCATACCATTAAGGGTTAACTCATACATGCCTGATATTTTCAATACTTCACACCTCTGACATCTAGAGGCCTTGTCTCAGGGCTGAGGGACAAACTTTGATACATGAATATATACTTTGAGGAACATCTAGACAATTCTCACACTGTGGAATTCATGTTCAGATAGGAAAAACAATGAAGCCTCAGAATCTGCAGGTGTGGTGTATCTTCTAACTTTCTAAATGTATAATATATTGTTACAATAACACTAGCTTTTGAACACCACAGTAATCTTCTCATGGACTTACCTCGGCCTACATGAAAATCCATACAAAACAGTGAATATAAATCAACATTGCTCCTAAAGGCAATGAATACCCATTATAACTAAAATAAGTAAATATAACTGTTTCCACTTGAAAAAGCACAACAGTACAGACACATCATACACTCATCAGGTCTCAAAGCAATCAAACAATTTTTAGAAACCGACACTCTGATGCCCACCACACAAAAAGAGTTTATCCTTGAATCTATAGATTTTTCCCTACGTCACAATTACTTTATAAACAATAATACATTTTATATTCAGGTAAAAGGAACAGCTATGGACACAAAATTTGAAACATTATATGCCAATCTCTTCATGGGAGCATTTGAATCCCAACTCAACATACAAAATCACCCTAATGTTGTGTTTTACAAAAGATATATCGACAATATCATTTTAATCTGGCAGGGAGACAACACCGACCTCCACACATACATCAAGACACTAAACCAAAACAATTGGAACCTACATTTCACTTCTGAGTCCCATCCCACAGAAGCCATTTTCCTCAGCCTACACCTCATTAGCCGCAATAATACCATACCACACGTACACATTTAAAAAAAGTAGACGCCAACAGCTTCTTGGAGTTCAAAAGCAGCCATTACTACAAATGGAAGACCAATATACCGTTCAGTCAGATGAAGAGAATCAGACGCAACTGCACAGACAACATCACCATGCACCAACAACTAGATACCCTCAGCAAAAGAATCATCGACAAAGGTTACCCTCCCCAACTCATCAAAGATTCTAGAACCAGGATCTCACAAATTGACCAAAAAATGAGTTTACAGCCAAAAACCACTACCCAGAACACCAAAGAAACTCGTTACAACCAGAATCAGAAACTCATTACATTAATTCTCACAAAACACTGGCCTGTATTACTTAAGGATCCAATTTTAGGGAAAACCATACCCAAACAACCAAAACTGACCTTCCGCAGGGCAAAAACTCTCAAAAATGTGTTAGCCCCATCCTGCCACAAGATTTACAACCCCACCATGCCAAAGAATCACAACATACTGACAGAACCAAGAGGTTTGTTTAAATGTGGTGCCAGCAAATGCAAATGTTGCCATATGATCTTTACATCAATAGAAGAAAAAATTGTCTTTCCACAACCCATTGGAACACTACATCTTAAACAATCCATGAACTGCGGCAGCAGAAACATCATATATTTGCTCCAATGCCCTTGCACCTACTATTACGTCTGCCGCACCACACAAACCTTCCGCAAATGTATGAACAAACACAGATCCAACATCACCAGAAAAATCCAAACATACAGCATATCACAACACTTCTCTTTAGTACATGAAGGTAACCCCACTGACCTTAGAGTTACCCCCTTTAAACAAGTAACATCTTCGTTCCAACATCTCTGCCAGAAACAAATGTTCTGGATATATCGCCTTAACACCCTCACCAACTTCAGCCTTAATGAAATGCTCGAACACACTAATTATTAATTTACATATTTGTCCATTGACACACCATTGGTCACTCACTACCAGCCCACTACCAGTAACCAACATCACTTTAGTCCCTCCCCCCTTCCATTCCCCTTCCCCTACACCACCCCTCCGCCATCCGCCCTAAGGCCACCTGCCACCGCTCCGCCGTCACTTTATCTTTATAATCTATAATGTACAATTTATCATTCAATTATTTTTATACATCCATTGTAAATACCTCCAAACCACCCTGCACACACACCCACCCACACTTCAACACACAATCACACTTTCCATCTCCACCCTCCATCAAACCACCCATATTCCAACACATCATTACAGATTCCCATTCATTCCATTTTCACATTTACAAATTTACTACTTTTTTATATACATATTTTTATATATGTATTACATATATAATACATATCTTTCAACATGTTTTCTTATTTTTCCATATTATTTCTTATTATTAATTTGTTATCTTTTAATATCTTTTTATTTTCTTTTTATATCTTTTATTTATGTTTATTCACCATTTATTGCGTAGTGCATCTTTTTTTTTCATTCAACACATCCTTATTGTTTATTCAAGATATCCCAATATTGATATTATACACATATATATATATATATATATATATATATATAGCTATGAAGAACCTAGAATATGACATATTTTCAGTTGTTTCACACTTTTTTGTTATGTATATAATTCCACATGTGTTAATTCATAGTTTTGATGCCTTCAGTGTGAATCTACAATTTTCATAGTCATGAAAATAAAGAAAACTCTTTGAATGAGAAGGTGTGTCCAAACTTTTGGTCTGTACTGTATATACAACCCCTTCTTCATATATAATTTTCGTCTAATTCCACCCCCCACCCCCTTTGGAGCATTGCCCCCTTTGGTGAACACTGCCCCCTGCCATATCTGATTGTGTTCAGCTCAAAACATATTGACCCCCTATTGATTCCACATCAATGCTTCCTATGTGTAGCAGACATCTATATACTCTGCTCTTGTAGTCTTTTCCCACCATCTATATATTTATATTCCACCCCTACAGGTGACATCACCCCACTTGTGACCAATGACAGCACACAGACTACCTCCCAATAAATAATGACAGCAAATCTCTTAATTTTTCTTTGAAAACAGCACTATCCCCGATTAGCCACAATCAGCTCCAAGAAGTCCCCAGTAGCTGACAGTCCCTCCCAGCAGTGACAGGCAGATCGCCACCCTGCTCTCTGTCGACGGTCCGAGCGTCCTCCATTCGGATCCAGACAGCAGCGATGCCACTTCTGGGATTTGCGTTCCAACCTGGAACGCATCGCTCTCCGGCGCCACTTCCGGTCATGCGCAGTGGGCCTGAGATGTGCTCCGGACACACCAGCTAGACACCGCGACCGCCTACCTGGACCCTTCATGTCCCCAAAGATGACGTAGTGCAGCGGCCGAACACACCCCCTAACATTTGGCGCCCTTTCTTGACCACGCCCTCCTTTTTTGACTCATTTCTCAAAAAATTTGCCCAACTCCCAGGCCTTAAATAGCCCCCTTCCATATCACAAGTAATACTACTCCTGATGAAGGGACATCGTCCCGAAACGCGTTGAGCCAGATTTTACACTAAATAAAGAAATTTGAATAGAAGCTTCCTGACTGTGGCTGCCTTCATCTTTCACCATCTTGATGCGAACCTGGCTGGGGGGGTCATTGGTTTACCGGTGTATTATGCTTATCCGAGTAACCCCCCCCCCGTGAAGTGAGTAACATCTCTATGTTCATACTTACACTGCTGTGTATTTAATGAACATTGATTCGCCACGAACCATGACGATTTTTAAAGTTATACCAATTTTAAAGTAATACCTTATATACATTTTTATATCTTATTTTCTGTTCTCCTGCCTACACTCACAGTTTTTATCCACACCACTGCTTTTATTGCCTTTTTTATATATTGCCTTATATTATCCATACTTTGTCTTGCTTATATTTACTTCCTTAGCCCCACCCCCTTACCCCGCCTCTCCCCCTCCCCCTTTTCTTCTAATTTTTATCACAGCAGCCTTCCCACCCTATTGATTGGCGCTTCCACAGGGTCCCTCGGAGGGAGATTGGGAGTGCCCTCACACCCAATTCCCCCCCCCCTTTTTATTTATCTCCATTTACCTGCAGACTCTTCTGCAGGGCTGACCCTGCGTAGCAGCCTCTCCTCCGCCCCCCCTTTTTTTTCCCCTATCCTCCCCCATCACCTGGCGCCTCCAGTTAATTTGGGTCCCCTGGACACCTGCTCCATTGGATCGATGTACCCCTAAAACTCTCTCTCTCTCTTCGCAATCACAGTCATGCTATTAGTAGGGATGGCTGTGATGGTCACGAGTTAAACGCTTGTTGATTGGATGCTCTGCAGCCTTTCAAAAAGTGCCATTAACTCGCCGAACGCTGAACACACCCCATACCCCCCCTTTTATTTATGGCTCTGATTGGCCAGTGCAGCATGTGACCCATCCTCTATATGAGCTGCACGTGACTCTGCTCTTATTAGTGTAGGGATAGGATGCTGCTGCTATGAGGGAGAGAATAGGAAAGAATATTCAGAATCAGAAGGGCTTGTTAACTTAGCGATCTACAGAGATTTTGTTTTGTGGGTGCAGTGTAGTACCCTGCCCTGAGCCCAGTGACACAGAAAAATAACTTTTATCCGTCTGTTAGTTAGGTGGGAGTTGGTGGCAATTTTATGCAAGTTCAGTGCACCAGCAAAGCATATGTGCATTTGTGACAGTCAAGTACAAGCTTGAAATACTGCAATTATATTGTGGCATTAAAAAAATCACCCATTTTTTGCAAGAGCCTACATCCGAGGCCTTTGCTGCATTTGTCACTGTGAAATACAGGCTTGAAATACTGCAATAATATTCTGGGTTAAAAAAAATACACCCATTTTTGGCAAGATACTAAATTTGCGGCTCAACGAATGGTGAGGCCAGAACAAGTACAGGCGATAGTAGATTGGGTGGCTGACAGTGCCTCCAGTTCCTTCACATTGTCTCCCACCCAGTCTCCTTCTGAAAGATCAGAGTTGGCACCTGCAACCCATGTCTATCAGTCCTTCACCTAACCCCCTTGCAAATCAGCCAAGCAGTCTGAGCCCCAAGTCATGCTGCAGTCTCATCTGCTTTTTGATGACTCTGCTAGCAGGGTTTCCCAGGGCCATCCACATAGCCCTGCCCCAGAAGTGGAAGAGATTGAGTGCACCGATGCCCAGCCACTTATATTTCAGGATGAGTACATGGAAGGATCACCGCAGCTCGTCTCGGATGATGACGAAACACAGGTGCCAACTGCTGTGGCTTTTTGCAGTATGCAGACTGACAAGGAGGGCAGGGGTGAAGACTGGGTGGTAGATGATTTGGAAAACGATGAGGTCCTCGATCCCATATGGAATCAAGGTCATGCGAGTGATCTTTGTAGTTTGGAGGAAGAGGCGGTGGTTGCACAGAGCCACCAGCACAGCAGAAGAGAGAGCAGGGTGCAAAAGCAGAGCGACCGTTCCCTAGACAGTACCCCTGCTACTGCCCACCGCAGCAAGGGACCGAGCACACCAAAGCCAGCTCCAAGGAGTTGCCTGGCATGAAAGTTCATCAGACAATGTGCTGACGACAAGACACGAGTGGTTTGCACACTGTGTAATCAGAGCCTGAAGCAAGGCATAAACATTCTCAACCTGCGCACAACCTGCATGACCATGCATCTAAGTGCAAAGCATGAGCTTTGGTGAAGTAGACACCTCAAAAACCAAGAAAGCTGCTTCCACTTCTACTGCAGTCTCGGCCTCTTCATCCACCTCTGGAGTGACAGTGGCACCTGCCACTCCGTAAACAGAGGATCTGCAAGCAAAGCCACCACCTGGGTCACCAAGCAACTCCACAATGTCCCATGGAAGTGTTCAACTCTCTATCTCCCAAACATTGGAGCGAAAGAGGAAGTACCCCCTTACCCACCCGCGATACCTGGCCCTGAATGCCTGCATTTCAAAATTACTGGCCTTTGAAATGCTGTCATTTCATCTGGTGGTGACGGAGAGTTATAAAAGCCTTATGGCGGTGGCTGTCCCTCAGTACGTCGTGCCCAGCCGCCACTACTTTTCCAAGCGAGTTATCCCTTCCCTGCACAACCAAATGGGGGACAAAATCAAGTGTGCACTGCACACGCTATCTGTGGCAAGGTCCTCCTAACTACGGATACATGGACCAGTAAACACGGTCAGGGACATTATATCTCCCTAACAGCACACTGGGTAAATGCAGTGGCGGCTGGGCCTTAGGCGGAAAGTAGTTTGGTGCATGTCCTTCCACCACTTAGGATTGCAGGGTGCTTTTCTTTGCCTCCTGTTGCTTCCTCCTCCTACTCCACTTCCTCATCCTCTAGCGCCTCCTCATCCGGTCAGCGTAACACCACCAACTTCAGCACAGCCAGGGGTAAACGACAGCAGGCAGTTTTAAAACTTATCTGTTTGGGGGACAAACCCCACACCACGCAGGAGCTGTAGACGGGCATGGAACAAAAACCGATGAGTAGTTGGTGCCAGTGAGCTTCTAGCCCGGCCTGGTGGTGTGCGATAATGGGCAAAATGTCTAAGCAGCTCTGGGCCTAGCCGGTGTGACGCACATCCCTTGCCTAGCGCATGTGCTGAATTTGGTGGTGCAGAGGTTCCTTAAAAATTACTCCGATATGTCAGAGCTGCTGCAGAAAGTGTGGGCTGTCTGTGTGCGCTTTCAGTGTTCTCACCCTGCTGCTGCTCGCCTGTCATTGCTGCAGCGTAACTTCAGCCTTCCCGCTCACCGCCTCATATGTGACGTGCCCACAAGGTTACAGAGATAAATAGATAAAATATCCCAGGGCGCAAGAATCCAGTCCAGATAGTAATAGTAAATAGAAACGTATTTATTGCAGAAGTACAATGCGTTTCGGGGAGTAGTTCCCCTTCATCAGGTACATAACACTGCATGCAGCGTTTTCCAGTACTATCTGGACTGGATTCTTGCGCCCTGGGATATTTTATCTATTTATCTCTGTATCCTACCACTTCTTGGAGACTTCAGGGATCTCCGACAAGAAGTCATCCCTCCGCGGCTACAGATCCACCAGTGAACCGTGACTCCATCACAGTTATTGACAAGCTTTTACTAGAGTTGTGCCTACAAATAGCACAACCACAAAAGGTGAGCCCTGTACTGGAACCATTTATTTTATCTGTCTACCAACTGTATTAACCTATGGTGCGCCCTGCTTTGTTTTTAACAGCATAAAGTAAATCCTGTGGATCCGTGCCCACAAGGTGGAACTGCACCTTGCGCATGCTGGCCAGACTGTGCTAGCAGCAGCAGGCGATAGTGGAGTTTTAGCTGCAGCACGCACGGGTGAATCACTCTGTGGAACAGCACCACTTCACCACCAATGACTGGGACTCCATGCGAGACCTGTGTGCCTTGTTGCGCTGTTTCGAGTACTCCACCAACATGGCCAGTGCTGATGACACAGTTCTATGCCTCCTTGAAAAAACTCTTCGAGTGATGATGGAAGAGGATGTGGCACAGGAGTAGGAGGAAAAGGGATTATTTCATAGGGTTTCAGTCCAGTCATTCATAAGTGGCTCCGAAGGTGGGTTCCTGCACCCACAAACACCAGGTACACAATTGTCGAGCCAGGGCACAGTTCTGGAGGATGACGAGGTGGAGAAGGAGGAGGAGGAGGAGGAGGAGATGGAGTAGGAGGAACCGTGTTTACAGGTTGGCAACCAAACAAGCTCATGGCCCTCACTGGTGTGTGGCTGGGGGAATACAGAGGACACAGACGATAAACCTCCCACAGAGGACAGCTTTTTGTTGCCTCTGCGCAGCCTGGCACACATGAGCGATTACATACTGCAGTGTCTCTGCAACGACCTCCAAGTTGTCCACATTCTAAATTGTGCTGATTACTGGGTGGCCACTCTGCCGGATCCCCGTTACAAGGACAACGTACCGTCCTTAATTCCGTCACTGGAGCGTGATTAGTCTCTAAATTGGGCACCTGTCCTGAGCTTGCCCTTTACGCCTTGGAGGTGCTGGCCTGCCCTGCAGCCAGTGTATTGTCTGAATGTGTGTTTAGCACGGCAGGGGGCATTATCACAGACAAGTGCAGCCGCCTGTCCACAGCCAATGTGGGCAAGCTCACGTACATTAAAATGAACCAGGCGTGGATCCCACAGAACTTGTCCGTACCTTGTGCAGAATAGACATGTATATCGGCCTTACCCAGCCATTGTTATACTACAGCACAATTGCTCATTGTTGTATTTTTGATATTTCTCACAATTTTGGAGTGTACCATAAATAAAAAATAAAAAAATATTAAAGTTAAAACAAAAATACTGTGTTGGCTACCTCGTCCTCCTCCACCGCTGCTTCCACCTACGTTCACCGCCTCCTCAACCTCCTACTCTATATGGACTTCCACCTCATACATCAAGATTATTTTTTGTAAATTTTTACGTATAGTCTGTTACATAGTTGGGTGACATTCACCATTTTTTGGCTGTGATATACCCTTTCTCTACCTAGTAGACAGGTTAATAAATTTCACTAATTTTTCTGTTACATAGTTGGGTGACATTCACCAATTTTTGGCTGTGATATACCCCTGCTCTACCTCGTAGACAGGTTAATACATTTCACTAACTTGTCTGATACATTGTTGGGTGACATTCACCAATTTTTGGCTGTGATATACCCCTGCTCTACCCAGTGGATAATAAAATACATGTCACTTATTCGTCTGTTACGTTCTTGGGTGACATTTTACAATTTTTGCCATGAATAAACCCCTGCTCTGCATAGTTGACATGGCCCAAAATGTTTAAAAATAGTTTGTTCCATTGGTTGGTGACATTAGCCCATTTTTGCAGATGAAAAAACCCTGCTATGCATAGGTAACAGGGACTTAAATTTCTCTAAATTGTCTATAATTGGCCCTTTCATTCGATCCTTCCGCTTTAATAACTTGTCCCACATTTCATCTCGATCAATTTTTTGGGGTTTATCCTAATTTAAATAAAAAATTTAAATTAAAAACCAAAAACCAGTGTTGGCTACCTCCTCCTTCTCCACTGCCGCTTCAACCTACACCACCACATCCACCGCCTACTCAACCTCCTACTCCATATGGACCTCGTCCTCCTAGATCAAGTTTATTTATTTTTTATTTTTGCGTACTTTATGTTATCTTGTTATTACATTATTTCACTTGCCATGCTCTTAACCACATTTTGATGCCATTTGCAGCCCTATAGCTCTTTCCATGACTTTTTAGAGCCATTTTAGTGCTCCAAAGTTTGGGTCCCCATTGACTTCAATGGGGTTCAGGTTCGGGGTCAAGTTCGGGTCCCGAACTCGAACTTTTTTGTGAAGTTCGGCCGAACCCGTCAAACCCGAACATCCAGGTGTCCGCTCAACTCTAGTAAGCACCAATTCCAGTACAGGACCTGGCAGACTTCTAACTACCTCTCTGCATGTTGGTTTGGGTAAATGTACCAACACAACTATTGTTCTACAGAGAATAGCTGGGAAAGCCTCCTCTGGAATAAAAAAGAAGCAAAAAAAAAATGTTTTGAAATTATTTTTCAGATGGCATTATAAATTTTCATGCCCATCAGATACAGCAGGGAAACCAAGCCTATAGCAACTGATTATTGCTAGGACACACCTTACCTTGGCGGCAGCACTAAAACAGTGTAGACATTTTCTTTAGAGTTTGCCTGGATGTCTTTAATATACACTACCTTGAGCTACATACAATAATAAGGTAAAAACCTTTGTGTCTGTGTTTGATGCATGACTTTGTCTACAACTTGTGCTTTACCGCAATATACTCCAGTATTTTTTACCTGAATTTGCTGTTTGGTTGTATGAATGTTTGCTGCAGAATTTAAGACTCGAGGGAAGGGTCCGCTCATGCCAATTAAAGCTCTGCAGCTTTTTATGGAAAACAGATAAAATACCTGTGAATAAAGTCTTTTTTACAGGACCTGTCACCACAAAATGCAGTTCAGTCAGTATGTTATAGTGCAGGGGAAGCTGAGAAGATCGATATATACACTGTCAAGTCACGTTATTACGACCACTTCTTACTCTTGAAGTCTGTAGCTCATGAAGACGTGTTGTTAGTTGGCTTGGTGGGTATATAAAGTATGTGATAAGATGTGTGCACATTATTGGCTTTCAGGCCAAGGGTCGCAGTATTTCTGAAACTGTATAGTTTGTGAACTGTTGCCCCCTGCTGCCTGGCAGCACCCGATCTCTTACAGGGGGCCGTGATCAGCACAGTTAACCCCTCAGGTGCCGCACCTGAAGGGGTAAATTGTGCGTATCATAGCCCCCTGTAAGAGATCAGGACCCACCCCTCCCCAGTTTGAATATCATTGGTGGCCAGTGCGGCCCCCCTCCCTCCCTCTATTGTATTAATAACATTGGTGGCACAGTGTGAACCCCCCCACCCCCCCCTCCCTCCCTCTATTGTAATAATAACATTGGTGGCCAGTGTGCGGCCTCCCCCGGCCCCCCCTCCCTCCCTCTGTTGTAATAAGAACATTGGTGGCCAGTGTGTGGCCTCCCCTGGCCCCCCCTCCCTCCCTCTATTGTAATAAGAACATTGGTGGCCAGTGTGCGGCCTCCCCCGGCCCCCCTCCCTCCCTCTATTGTAATAAGAACATTGGTGGCCAGTGTGCGGCCTCCCCCGCCCCCCCCTCCCTCCCTCTATTGTAATAAGAACATTGGTTGCCAGTGTGCGGCCTCCCCCGGTCCCCCCTCCCTCCCTCTATTGCATTAATAACATTGGTGGCCAGTTTGCGGCCTCCCCTCTCCCCCCCCCCGATCATTGGTGGCAGCAAAGTTCCGATCGGAGTCCCAGTTTAATCGCTGGGGCTCGGATCGGTAACCATGGCAACCAGGACGCTACTGCAGTCCTGGTTGCCATGGTTACTTAGCAATAGTAGAAGCATCATACTTACCTGCTGGCTGCTGCAATGTCTGTGTCCAGCCGGGAGCTCCTCCTACTGGTAAGTGACAGACAGGTCTGTGCGGCGCATTGCTAAATGAACTGTCACTTACCAGTAGGTGTAGCTCCCGACCGGACACAGACATCGCAGCAGCCAGCAGGTAAGTATGATGCTTCTACTATTGCTAAGTAACCATGGCAACCAGGACTGCAGTAGCGTCCTGGTTGCCATGGTTACCGATCGGAGCCCCAGCGATTAAACTGGGACTCCGATCGGAACTCCGCTGCCACCAATGATCGGGTGGGGGGGGCGAGGGGAGGCCGCACACTGGCCACCAATGTTATTAATGCAATAGAGGGAGGGAGGGGGGGCCGGGGAGGCCGCACACTGTGCCACAAACGTATTAATACAAAAGAAGGAGGAAGGGGGGGATGGGGGGGGCACACTGTGCCACCAACATATTAATACAATAGAGGGAGGAAGGGGGGGCCGGGGGGTGCACTGGGGTGAAATTTAAACTGGGGAGGGAGGGGGGTCTGCCCCCTTCTGCCTGGCAGCCCCAGATCTCTTACAGGGGGCTATGATACGCCTAATTAACCCCTTCAGGTGCAGCACCTGAGGGGTTAATTGTACGGATCACAGCCCCCTGTAAGAGATCGGGTGCTGCCAGGCAGCAGGGGGCAGTCATGTACACAGTTCGTAGTATATTCTAACTAGAAGCGTCCGCGTCACTATGGGAACGCCTCTGTGTTACAATATACTGTCGGATCTGAGTTTTCACGAAGTGAAAACTCAGCTCTGAAAAAGCTTTTATGCAGACGGATCTTTGGATCCGTCTGTATGAAAGTAACCTACGGCCACGGATCACGGACACGGATGCCAATCTTGTGTGCATCTGTGTTCTTTCACGGACCCATTGACTTGAATGGGTCCGTGAACCGTTGTCCGTCAAAAAATAGGACAGGTCATATTTTTTTGACGGACAGGATACACGGATCATGGAGGCGGATGACAAACTGTGCATTTTCCGAGTTTTCAACAGACCCATTGAAAGTCAATGGGTCCGCAGAAAATCACGGAAAACGGAACAACGGCCACGGGTGCACACAACGGTCATGTGCATGAGGCCTTACCCTAGCTGAACCAAAAGAAAAGCTTACAGCAGTCTTTAATAAAAGAAAAAACACCGTTCGCCTCTGCAAGACCTGTGTTCCAATGACTCATTAGTGGAGCAAGAGAAGGACATCGAGGCAGTGCCATATTGTGGCAGTTCAAATACATGCTTTTGAATCACCTCTGTTAGCTGTAGAATGACTGTTCTTCGCTATTACTGTTGGGCACGAATATTCGAATTGCGAATTTTTATCGTGAATATCGCCACTTTGAGAGAATTTGCAAAGATTTTGAATATAGTGCTATATATTTATCCCCACAGTAGCATCCTATGTTAGTCCAAGCCTTTTTCAGGATAGAAAGACATCACAACTAGAGTTGAGCGAACACCTGGATGTTCGGGTTCGAGAAGTTCGGCCGAACATCCCGGAAATGTTCGGGTTCGGGATCCGAACCCGATCCGAACTTCGTCCCGAACCCGAACCCCATTGAAGTCAATGGGGACCCGAACTTTTCGGCACTAAAACGGCTGTAAAACAGCCCAGGAAAGGGCTAGAGGGCTGCAAAAGGCAGCAACATGTAGGTAAATCCCCTGCAAACAAATGTGGATAGGGAAATTAATTAAAATAAAAATTAAATAAATAAAAATTAACCAAAATCAATTGGAGAGAGGTTCCATAGCAGAGAATCTGGCTTCCCGTCACCCACCACTGGAACAGTCCATTCTCAGATATTTAGGCCCCGGCACACAGGCAGAGGAGAGAGGTCCCGTAACAGACAATCTGGCTTCATGTCAGCAGAGAATCAGTCTTCATGTCATAGCAGAGAATCAGGCTTCACGTCACCCACCACTGTAAGAGTCCATTTTCATAAATTTAGGCCCAGCACCCAGGCAGAGGAGAGAGGTCCCGTAACAGAGGATCTGGCTTCATGTCAGCAGAGAATCAGTCTGCATGTCATAGCAGAGAATCAGGCTTCACGTCAGCCACCACTGCAACAGTCCATTGTCATAAATTTAGGCCCAGCACCCAGGCAGAGGAGAGAGGTCCCGTAACAGAGGATCTGGCTTCATGTCAGCAGAGAATCAGTCTGCATGTCATAGCAGAGAATCAGGCTTCACGTCAGCCACCACTGCAACAGTCCATTGTCATAAATTTAGGCCCAGCACCCAGGCAGAGGAGAGAGGTCCCGTAACAGACAATCTGGCTTCATGTCAGCAGAGAATTAGTCTGCATGTCATAGCAGAGAATGAGGCTTCACGTCAGCCACCACTGCAACAGTCCATTGGCATATATTTAGGCCTAGCACACAGGCAGAGGAGAGAGGTCCCGTAACAGACAATCTGGCTTCATGTCAGCAGAGAATCAGTCTGCATGTCATAGCAGAGAATGAGGCTTCACGTCACCCACCACTGCAACAGTCCATTGGCATATATTTAGGCCTAGCACACAGGCAGAGCAGAGAGGTCCCGTAACAGACAATCTGGCTTCATGACAGCAGAGAATCAGTCTGCATGTCATAGCAGAGAATGAGGCTTCACGTCACCCACCACTGCAACAGTCCATTGGCATATATTTAGGCCTAGCACACAGGCAGAGCAGAGAGGTCCCGTAACAGACAATCTGGCTTCATGTCAGCAGAGAATCAGTCTGCATGTCATAGCAGAGAATGAGGCTTCACGTCACCCACCACTGCAACAGTCCATTGGCATATATTTAGGCCTAGCACACAGGCAGAGCAGAGAGGTCCCGTAACAGACAATCTGGCTTCATGTCAGCAGAGAATCAGTCTGCATGTCATAGCAGAGAATGAGGCTTCACGTCACCCACCACTGCAACAGTCCATTGGCATATATTTAGGCCTAGCACACAGGCAGAGCAGAGAGGTCCCGTAACAGACAATCTGGCTTCATGACAGCAGAGAATCAGTCTGCATGTCATAGCAGAGAATGAGGCTTCACGTCACCCACCACTGCAACAGTCCATTGGCATATATTTAGGCCTAGCACACAGGCAGAGCAGAGAGGTCCCGTAACAGACAATCTGGCTTCATGTCAGCAGAGAATCAGTCTGCATGTCATAGCAGAGAATGAGGCTTCACGTCACCCACCACTGCAACAGTCCATTGGCATATATTTAGGCCTAGCACACAGGCAGAGCAGAGAGGTCCCGTAACAGACAATCTGGCTTCATGACAGCAGAGAATCAGTCTGCATGTCATAGCAGAGAATGAGGCTTCACGTCACCCACCACTGCAACAGTCCATTGGCATATATTTAGGCCTAGCACACAGGCAGAGCAGAGAGGTCCCGTAACAGACAATCTGGCTTCATGACAGCAGAGAATCAGTCTGCATGTCATAGCAGAGAATGAGGCTTCACGTCACCCACCATGTCCGACCATGTCCACGACCATGTCCACGTCCGCGTCCCTTACTAGATGTTTTTCTCATTGTTATGGTTCACCACAACAACAAATATATTATTTGGCCCAATGTATTGTATTCAAATTCAGCGGGATATAAATTTGAGGCCTAGTATTTAGGCGCTGGGTGACCGGTATGGATTTAGTGACAGAATTAGACTTGGAAATGCACAGAAGCGTGTGTGTGTGAAGTTATTCTGAATGACCCAATGTGCACCTTGAATATTATATACCCTTTTAGGGATAGATTTCAAATAGCTCTGATATAGCAGAAACCACTAAATTATGAAATTGCTAAATTGGGAATTGTATTTCAACCCAGAACAAAAAATGTGCTTTGACGGACACTAAATAACTTTCCCAGCCACAACAGGACAGCGTTAACGAGAGATTTAGCAGGATATAAATTTGAGGCCTAGTATTTAGGCGCTGGGTGACAGGTATGGGTTTAGTGACAGAATTAGACTTGGAAATACACAGTAGCGGGTGTGTGTGAAGTTATTCTGAATGACCCAATGTGCACCTTGAATATTATATACCCTTTTAGGGATAGATTTCAAATAGCTCTGATATAGCAGAAACCACTAAATTATGAAATTGTTAAATTGGGAATTGTATTTAAACCCAGAACAAAAAATGTGCTTTGACGGACACTAAATAACTTTCCCAGCCACAACAGGACAGCGTTAACGAGAGATTTAGCAGGATATAAATTTGAGGCCTAGTATTTAGGCGCTGGGTGACAGGTATGGGTTTAGTGACAGAATTAGACTTAGAAATACACAGTAGCGGGTGTGTGTGAAGTTATTCTGAATGACCCAATGTGCACCTTGAATATTATATACCCTTTTAGGGATAGATTTCAAATAGCTCTGATATAGCAGAAACCACTAAATTATGAAATTGCTAAATTGGGAATTGTATTTCAACCCAGAACAAAAAATGTGCTTTGACGGACACTAAATAACTTTCCCAGCCACAACAGGACAGCGTTAACGAGAGATTTAGCAGGATATAAATTTGAGGCCTAGTATTTAGGCGCTGGGTGACAGGTATGGGTTTAGTGACAGAATTAGACTTGGAAATACACAGTAGCGGGTGTGTGTGAAGTTATTCTGAATGACCCAATGTGCACCTTGAATATTATATACCCTTTTAGGGATAGATTTCAAATAGCTCTGATATAGCAGAAACCACTAAATTATGAAATTGCTAAATTGGGAATTGTATTTCAACCCAGAACAAAAAATGTGCTTTGACGGACACTAAATAACTTTCCCAGCCACAACAGGACAGCGGTAACGAGAGATTTAGCAGGATATAAATTTGAGGCCTAGTATTTAGGCGCTGGGTGACAGGTATGGGTTTAGTGACAGAATTAGACTTGGAAATACACAGTAGCGGGTGTGTGTGAAGTTATTCTGAATGACCCAATGTGCACCTTGAATATTATATACCCTTTTAGGGATAGATTTCAAATAGCTCTGATATAGCAGAAACCACTAAATTATGAAATTGCTAAATTGGGAATTGTATTTCAACCCAGAACAAAAAATGTGCTTTGACGGACACTAAATAACTTTCCCAGCCACAACAGGACAGCGTTAACGAGAGATTTAGCAGGATATAAATTTGAGGCCTAGTATTTAGGCGCTGGGTGACAGGTATGGGTTTAGTGACAGAATTAGACTTAGAAATACACAGTAGCGGGTGTGTGTGAAGTTATTCTGAATGACCCAATGTGCACCTTGAATATTATATACCCTTTTAGGGATAGATTTCAAATAGCTCTGATATAGCAGAAACCACTAAATTATGAAATTGCTAAATTGGGAATTGTATTTAAACCCAGAACAAAAAATGTGCTTTGACGGACACTAAATAACTTTCCCAGCCACAACAGGACAGCGTTAACGAGAGATTTAGCAGGATATAAATTTGAGGCCTAGTATTTAGGCGCTGGGTGACAGGTATGGGTTTAGTGACAGAATTAGACTTGGAAATACACAGTAGCGGGTGTGTGTGAAGTTATTCTGAATGACCCAATGTGCACCTTGAATATTATATACCCTTTTAGGGATAGATTTCAAATAGCTCTGATATAGCAGAAACCACTAAATTATGAAATTGCTAAATTGGGAATTGTATTTCAACCCAGAACAAAAAATGTGCTTTGACGGACACTAAATAACTTTCCCAGCCACAACAGGACAGCGGTAACGAGAGATTTAGCAGGATATAAATTTGAGGCCTAGTATTTAGGCGCTGGGTGACAGGTATGGGTTTAGTGACAGAATTAGACTTGGAAATACACAGTAGCGGGTGTGTGTGAAGTTATTCTGAATGACCCAATGTGCACCTTGAATATTATATACCCTTTTAGGGATAGATTTCAAATAGCTCTGATATAGCAGAAACCACTAAATTATGAAATTGCTAAATTGGGAATTGTATTTCAACCCAGAACAAAAAATGTGCTTTGACGGACACTAAATAACTTTCCCAGCCACAACAGGACAGCGTTAACGAGAGATTTAGCAGGATATAAATTTGAGGCCTAGTATTTAGGCGCTGGGTGACAGGTATGGGTTTAGTGACAGAATTAGACTTAGAAATACACAGTAGCGGGTGTGTGTGAAGTTATTCTGAATGACCCAATGTGCACCTTGAATATTATATACCCTTTTAGGGATAGATTTCAAATAGCTCTGATATAGCAGAAACCACTAAATTATGAAATTGCTAAATTGGGAATTGTATTTCAACCCAGAACAAAAAATGTGCTTTGACGGACACTAAATAACTTTCCCAGCCACAACAGGACAGCGTTAACGAGAGATTTAGCAGGATATAAATTTGAGGCCTAGTATTTAGGCGCTGGGTGACAGGTATGGGTTTAGTGACAGAATTAGACTTGGAAATACACAGTAGCGGGTGTGTGTGAAGTTATTCTGAATGACCCAATGTGCACCTTGAATATTATATACCCTTTTAGGGATAGATTTCAAATAGCTCTGATATAGCAGAAACCACTAAATTATGAAATTGCTAAATTGGGAATTGTATTTCAACCCAGAACAAAAAATGTGCTTTGACGGACACTAAATAACTTTCCCAGCCACAACAGGACAGCGGTAACGAGAGATTTAGCGGGATATAAATTTGAGGCCTAGTATTTAGGCGCTGGGTGACCGGTATGGATTTACTAACAGAATTGGACTTGGAAATGCACAGTAGCGTGTGTGTGAAGTTATTCTGAATGACCCTATGTGCACCTTGAATATTATATACCCTTTTAGGGATAGATTTCAAATAGCTCTGATATAGCAGAAACCACTAAATTATGAAATTGCTAAATTGGGAATTGTATTTCAACCCTGAACAAAAAATGTGCTTTGACGGACACTAAATAACTTGCCCAGCCACAACAGTACAGCGGTAACGACAGATTTAGCGGGATATAAATTTGAGGCCTAGTATTTAGGCGCTGGGTGACCGGTATGGATTTAGTGACAGAATTAGACTGGGATATGGCCAAAAAATAACTACACTATTGCTGGTTAAATGCACTTGGTGACGGGCGCAGCTTGCCCCTGATGTAGTATATGGACAAAAAATGAACAGACTATTGCTGGTTAAATGCACTTGGTGTCACAGCTTGACCAACCACACTACTGAGGGTTAAAAGCACTTGGTGACGGGCGCAGCTTGCCCCTGATGTAGTATATGGCCAAAAAATGAACAGACTATTGCTGGTTAAATGCACTTGGTGACGGGCGCAGCTTGCCCCTGATTTAGTATATGGCCAAAAAATGAACAGACTATTGCTGGTTAAATGCACTTGGTGTGATAGCTTGACCAACCACACTACTGAGGGTTAAATGCACTTGGTGACGGGCGCAGCTTGCCCCTGATGTAGTATATGGCCAAAAAATAAACAGACTATTGCTGGTTAAATGCACTTGGTGTGACAGCTTCACCCTGATGTAGGCTTTAGCCAAAAAACAACCACACCATTGAGGGTTAAATGCACTTGGTGACAGGCACAGCTTGCCCCTGATGTAGTATATGGCCAAAAAACAACCACACCATTGAGGGTTAAATGCACTTGGTGACAGGCGCAGCTTGCCCCTGATTTAGTATATGGCCAAAAAATGAACAGACTATTGCTGGTTAAATGCACTTGGTGTGACAGCTTCACCCTGATGTAGGCTTTAGCCAAAAAACAACCACACCATTGAGGGTTAAATGCACTTGGTCGCAGCTTGGATGCACTTGGTCGCAGCACCGCACAAGACACAAAATGGCCGCCGATCACCCCAGAAAAAAGTGACTGACAAACGGTCTGGGCAGCCTAAAAACAGTGAGTGAGCATTTGAATTTCAGCAGCTCAATGATGCACAGCTGCAGATCGATCGATTAATCAAGTGAAGTCCTTTGGAGGAGTTAATCTGCCTAATCTCGCCCTACTGTCGCATCCGCAACCTCTCCCTACGCTAATCAGAGCAGAGTGACGGGCGGCGCTATGTGACTCCAGCTTAAATAGAGGCTGGGTCACATGGTGCTCTGGCCAATCACAGCCATGCCAATAGTAGGCATGGCTGTGACGGCCTCTTGGGGCAAGTAGTATGACGCTTGTTGATTGGCTGCTTTGCAGCCTTTCAAAAAGCGCCAAGAAAGCGTCACAAAAGCGCCAAGAAAGCGACGAACACCGAACCCGAACCCGGACTTTTACGAAAATGTCCGGGTTCGGGTCCGTGTCACGGACACCCCAAAATTCGGTACGAACCCGAACTATACAGTTCGAGTTCGCTCATCCCTAATCACAACATAATTGGATAAAGACAAAGGGCAGCTACAAATATGGACATAACAAATGTATATGCTGTGACCATACCGTGGTAGCTAGGACTTTTAAGTCCACAGCTAATAACATGGTCTTCCCAGTGAAGTCTTATTTTAACTGCAATACCACTTATGCAGTATATATAATCACATGTCGAATTTGCAGCTTACAATATGTAGGCTGCACTATAAATTCCATCAAGGTGAGAATACGTAAGCACATCTCGGATGTGCTGCATCATGGAAGCCGCGGAGTGTCTGCGGCGAGCTTGCACTTTGCAGTTTTCCATGATGGGGACACATCCGGCATGTTGATTCATGGCATTGAGAGGGTTAAAGTACCCACGAGAGGAGGCTATCACAGAAGAAAACTCCTGAACAGGGAATCCTTCTCGATATTTCAGCTGAGCACCTGTCACCCTGAGGGGCTCAATAAAAGATTGGATTTAACACTGCAATTGTAAGATAATAAATATGTAGAATATGCTATCCATCTCCGATTAATGGTTGAATAATGTTATGTTTTTAACACAATTGCTTTTTTATTTGAAGATTGACACATGTGAATGGCAGCATGGAATTTAGGTCATGTGATAAGGCAATCAAGAGCACAGGTGGGAGTCCACTATATCTGCTGAATTCATTTGTATCTTACTACAGATGTAGCAGGGTTAGCACTCCAGCTCTTAACTCAAATTTCTTAACTCATCTCGTTATCTTGAGACAAAAGCCATTGAAAAGCAATTGAAGGTGTTTGCTTAGATTAGATAACACAACTCAGAAATCTCAGAAAACAGGAGTGTTAACTGTACTCCATCCGTATGTCATGAATAACTGCTCACATTCTAAGTAGCCCGAAACATGTAGACTAAGATTGTTTTTCCTGGATGTATTTTTATACCGCGTTAATAAAGTATTGATTTTACCTCTGCGAGACTGAGCTTGATTATGCTTTTCGTTTGGACTTCAAGTTACCCGCATCCAAGTTGCCTACTCCTTACTATATAAGAACCTCCCCAGCAGATATTTTCAGTAGTTTTATGGAGTTGAGAGAGAGACAGCAGTGTCATTGCTGTGCTCTGTGCTTTACTGTGTAATTACATAACATAGTTAGTTAGCTTATATATATTACAGATAGCTAGTGGGAGATAGTCAGTGTAGGTTAGATAGTGATATAGTGTAGCTGGTTTTAGTGCAGGGTGTTAGGCAGTGTGATAGGTTCTGCTGTCCATACATACATGCTACAGACATAGTGCTGTGATGTCACAAGTTCACAACAATATTTAGTGCACTAATCAGTAATATGTAGTCAGACCTGCTAAAATGTGAAGTTTCACTTATTGAGACAAAATATGCACATCATTAATTACTGATTTGCACAATCGCAAATATATTGGAGCACTCTATCTGCATATAAAGCTATTGTAATGTTCTGCCATGCCAACCATTTTCTCTATTCTCAGGAAACTTCTAGCAGCTTGAAAAATGTAGCAAAAGTGACCCCCGTCTGTATTGCGCCCACAATACATGCATATTACATTGCTGATTATCGCAAATTCATGATGAATATTCGGCCAAATATTCACGGAATATAGAAAATTTTAATATTGCCCCTAATGAGAGTTTTTGGAACCGCGCTGCTCTGGACTATAATCTCCGGTCAATAGTGGATGGTGCCGGGCTCCAACACCTTTCCTTTCCACCCAAAAAAGGTCCAATCTTCCACAGATGGTTTCCTCTATAGGGTTCAAGGAAATTGATACAATAGTGAAGCACCCTTTGGCTTGATGTTATTAAAAGGTTTTATTATACTCACAAGAGTCGATCAACAAAAGGCATATATCAATAGATACAATCGTCTGGTTTCTGCCCGACCCGGGTTTCGCTGCCTCGCTTCTTCAGGGGCAACGTTGTCGCCCCTGAAGAAGCGAGGCAGCGAAACCCGGGTCGGGCAGAAACCAGACGATTGTATCTATTGATATATGCCTTTTGTTGATCGACTCTTGTGAGTATAATAAAACCTTTTAATAACATCAAGCCAAAGGGTGCTTCACTATTGTATCAATTTCCTTGAACCCTATAGAGGAAACCATCTGTGGAAGATTGGACCTTTTTTGGGTGGAAAGGAAAGGTGTTGGAGCCCGGCACCATCCACTATTGACCGGAGATTATAGTCCAGAGCAGCGCGGTTCCAAAAACTCTCATTACCTGCATTTCCAGTGTGATACACCTACCACACTACTCCGGAACCAGCAGCAGCACAAGCAATCTGTCCGTGTGAGGATACAGGACTGACTCTTTTATTGTTGATTTAATATTGCCCCTGCTGCTCATCACTAGTCACTATTAAGTTCAGTTCATGTTTCACTTATTTGGTCAGTTACGGGTCAAAAATACAGAACAGTTGCAGATATTTTCATGATACCTTATTTTAGAGTAGGATTGGCTTCTGATTTTTGGACTGACAGGAGTGAGTTCAAAACATGATATGTGAAGGAAATATTTGCATGTCTTAGGTGCTTTTGGCTTCCAAATCATGATGAAATCCTGATGCAAAATGCTGAACATGTGATACAGGCCTTATGGATGCTCCAAAGACAGGATTGGTTGTGTTTTTCATCTTTTGGTTCTTCTCACAGAAGAACAGTAAAATAAATGGTGAAGTCAACAAGGCCAACCAGGGACATTAGTGGCCCCATCACAGAGTGGTGAGGGTGGCAGCAGCATGAGAAATCAATATAGTGGTCCAGTCACAGAGTGTGGAGGGTAGAAACAGCATGAGGAGTCAACTGTGCATTGCAGTGAGAAAATTACTGCAAGAATGATCTAGGCTGATGCATCAGGCACTGGTGTGTGGAAATCCTAGCTGATTAATGCCTGATTCATCTTTACAAAGGTTAATATCTCAACATTTTGTGTTGAAAGATGCCCCCCCACTGCACTTAACACCCACTCTGATGCCACACTACTAACTGGGCAGGAAAGCTTGTCCAGTGCAAGCTCGGCCACTTGCAGCCACAATTCATGTTTGGCTGCTCTGTAGTACAGGGGATCTTGGATCTGGGGTGACAGGGGGCAGTCCATGTATGCCACCAACTGCTGGTTCAGGTTCTGCTCTATGTCCTACTGCTGCTTGCTGGTTTCTTCAGTAGGCAGGTTACTTGCTCATCAAAGGCTCGAGACCCCTCACTCCTCCTCAAGCAGTCATGGCAGTGAAGTGTGAGCGCAGAGGGTCCTTCCGGTAAGACCTTCGTGAGGATGGACAATAGCGCACATAGGCATCGAACAACCGACTACATAGGGTGTCTTGATAGCAAGTCAGCTAATCATCCCTCTCAGAAGGTGGAAAAAAAGCCCACAGTTTGGCCCAGTAGTGAGGGTCTAACATGGTGGAGAGCCAGTAGTTATCCCTCTTCTGAATGGTGATAATACAGCTGTCACTACACAAGCAACTCAGTACGCATCTGGCCCTTTGCACAAAGAAATCAGAGGGACTCCCTGTCTCCATCTGCACTGTATACTGCCACAACATGTCAGGATCATCTGCCTGGTCTTTTTCATTGCCCTCAAGCTCCTCCTGCTCCTCCTACTCCTCTCCTGTCACTTGCGAAGATAAACCAACCATTTTTGTACACATTGATTGTGTATGAATATCATCCTCCGCCAGTTCAGCCCCCACAGTGCTCTGGTGACCATGAGATGTAGGCACCACGTCTCCTGTCCTCTGGTCAGCCAGATTTATCAGCATCTGCTCCAGTACATGAAGCCGTAGTCCGGGCAACTGACAAATAAAGTGGCCTCCTCAAAGGGCCTGAGTAAGCGACAGGTGTCACGCATGAGCTGCCACTGGCTAACATCAAAGTTGCAAAAGGGAAGTACTCCTGTCTACCTGAGTCATCAATAAATCGTTCACAACATTCCTCTGCTCGTACAGTCAATTCAACACATGGAGTGGAAACATCACATATGAGGGGATGTTAGGGAACACCATTCTGCCTCTGCAGCTCAAGAAGGGGGTGTTTTGAGCAGTACGAGTGCATGCACAGTTTCCTGGCCATTTTCAAGACATCTTGCAGTTGGATGGAAGACTTGAGGAATTGGTTTACAACCAGATTAAAGACATGCACCATGCAGGGCTCATGGTCTGCCATCCTTGATGCATCACCGACAGAATGTTCTTTGTTATTGGTGACCATGGTCCCGATTTTCAGTTGGCAAGGAAATAGCCAGGATTAGATTTCTTGGTTGATACCGCATGTAACTCCGTTCGTCCAGGCTGGCCAGGTACAGAACAGCTTGACAACACCGTGCTCTGCATAGGTGGTATGCTGGAGGACCACTCAGGACTGTGCCTACAGTTGAGGCTGAAGACAAGGTGGAGGATGATAAGGCAGAGAAGGACATTAGTTCCAGAATCACGCTGGGGAATAGGAGATAGTGCACATCCCTTTTAACCCATTAGAAACCAAGTTCAGTGCATTTGGGTGGAAACAAAGTGCTTTAACTGTTTGTTATGGCTCACAGCCGTTTTATTATTATGAACAATTAAAAGCGACGTTTTAGCAAATACGTTGTACCTGGGTCAAGATAGGTTTAGGCCATTACTGGCGTTGTTATTTTTGTTCATAAAAACTGCAAACAGTGCAACATAGGGAAGCCACAATTTTGGAGGTAGCAGGATTATAACACTATTTGGACACCAGTAGTGGAAATATGATGGAAAAGTGATGAATCTAAGATTTCAAAGTGGCAAACTCTGCAAAAATAAGACATGGCTGAAGGAAGTTGTCATGGTGGTCTGGACCGAATGGAGAAGATTAGGAAAGAGAAATTTTGAAATCAGAGGAAACATCACTGGATATAATAGGTAAGTAGTGCTCTATACTCCTGTATGTTTGGTAGTGCTAAATATAATGTCCATTCAAATTTGCCATTAGCACTGGGACAGTGAAGGTTAGATCTGGGGTAGTTAACACATCAACATATTTTATATTCACCACACAGCAAGTGTCTGTTTAAAATGTCAGGGCTGAATTTCAGTCCCAGTTCAGGAGACTATTTGCCATGCTAAAAGTCCAAGCAATTAGGTAACTAAAAACTACAGCAGGTATAAAATATATGGCCAAACTATTGACCTAGTTTAAAAAATATATATATATAATCACACATTAGGTTGCTAATGTGATGGAAGTGTCCCTTTAAGGATGTAGGATGATCTAGTTTAGTACTTAAAGCGTACCTGAGTTTTCATAAAAGTTTGCATTATCGCTGTGCTTCTTTGAATAATCATAACTGTGAAGGAACAGTTATGTTAGGGCTTCATAAACTATTTTTCAGCCATATTATTCCCTGTTTCAGCTGCACAGCTAGATGCAGTTCTCTCAGAAGCAGCAACATTACTTTCCTTACTTTCCACTATGTTTGTTTTCATCTAGGGACCTAAAAAATCTCACACTTACAGAAAAGCGGGAACCTCTGCTGATGTATAGAAGCAGTTGTTTTATCAGGCTCAGGACCTCAGCTAACTCTGACACACTCCCACTTCTTCTTAGCTGTCCGACCAGAAACAGATATTGTCTGATAACAGGCAGTGAACTGCAACTTAGGTGGAACTAAGACCCCTAGTGGTCATAAGCTTTTTCAAATGGATACAGCTGCATTTTTAGATCTAATTTATAAATTTGCAGAAATTATTATTTTTTTATTTCTGATGCAGTCATCGTGCAAAAATATAATGCAATTCTATTAAAGATGAATGAACCTTTTGAGAGTATGTTTGGTTCCAGTTTGCCAATTTTTTAAAAAAAGTTCTGTTTAGACTCAAATAAATTTTACCGGAACCAAAGTGGCTCAAATTGCCCTGGAAATTGGTATATAACACCCTCTAGTCTCATATAACATGTTAGGAAAGCATAAAAAGGTGATGATTGGCATTCCAAAATAATGCTGATGTACTGGTGCGCAGCGGTAGAGTTATATTCCCGAAGTATATCAGAAAACACCACGGCACTTTTAAAATTAAGATGCACAATTTGTTTTATTCCATCCAATGTGTTATGTTGACATGGCCAACGTTTAAATCCTTACAGGACCTTGTTCACGGCCTAAATGACAAAATATATGTACAATAAAACATCACACTAGACAATATAAACAGAGTAACAAAAAAAGTCAAAATAATATAAAGGAAAATTATAGCATGATTGTACTAAGATCCTGTATAATATGGCACTTTAATACATATTTGACATTAGACGTGTCAAGGCAACGTTCAATACAAATTCCAAAAGGTATTTTTTTCCTTATGTGATATTATAAAGACCTGATATCAACGGATATAGTTGTATTGGGCAAAATGTATCCCCAGTTAAGTCATTAAATATATCATACAAGGATTATATACAATATAGTTGTACTGAGACATACGGACGTTCCCGCGCCAGGTGGCAGGAGATCTGTGAGACTGGCAACATCTGGTTTGATCTGACATGTTTTCCTTTTGGATCAAATGATGCCTGTGTTGTTTCCTTCTTTCCCCAGGTGTGGCTATTGTGGTCATTTAACCTCCTCTATTTATTGTTGTTTATCCCACTATGCTATGCAGTTTATAGCTTCTGTTAGACTTGGGATTAGCTTGTGTTTGTTCTTGGCTGAGTTCCTGGTGTTACCAAAGCTTCATTGAAGATAAGTGTTTCCTTTCCCTTTTGTATTTTGTTTATACATATGTGTGTATTGCCTTTCCCTGTTTGTCATTAGGCCTGAGGGAGACTCCTGTTCGTCCTTCCCTTTGGATAAACAGGTAGACTCAGTCCTGACATTAGTTCCAGGGTCTTATAGGGTGATATAGGATTCTAGGTATCTGGTGTATGATTTTTCCTTCCTTTGGGGCCTCTTCGTACTGGTAGTCTGTCAGGCCTGGAGTTAGGGTTTTCTCTAGGAGGTGTCTTCCTTCCCTAGTTCCCAGGCCTTATTCCAGTATCCCTTTTCCCCCCCTATGCTCGGTGTGGTGTTTTCCTCCCACAAAAGAACTTACTTGAAGAACAAACCTATGCCACACAAACCAACACCAATAGAAGCGACATGTCATCTCCTCGTATACCATTGGTAATTACTTACCGTCCTTTTATACCAAAAATACAACTACAATTATACAAAAAACATTGGTCACTTAAAAAAATATTCTGAGATAACAAAATTCTGGAGTCCAGTTAGAATGTGTTATAAATGACCAAGGAATATAAGAGACAATTTGGTGAAAGCAGCTATAGGACCACTGGGAAACATTCTTACTGAAGACACATTAGCTCCCCAAAAATGTGAACGTTACCTTGACACATCCACTATCAAATATGTATTAAAGCAACATATCATATCAGATCTTTGCACAATCATGTTATAATTTTCGTTTATGTTATTTTGAGTTTTTTGTTACTCTGCTTATATTGTCCTGTGTGACTGTTTATTGTAAATATATTTTGTCATTTGGGCCGTGAACAAGGTCCTGGAAGGATTGAAACGTTGGCCATGTCAATATAACATGTTGGATGGAATAAAACCAATTGTGCATCTTAATTATTTTCTGAGCGTTGTGGTGTTTTCTGATATGTTAATTTGTTATAAATGTCTGCTTTTTCTCTTTCCCCTGTCTAGGCCTTTTAAAGGCAACAACAGCTATAGCAAATCATGTCAGAGTGACACTGACATGCACAGCTAAGGGTAAATGCATGTTTGACGGCTTTAAAGGGGTTTACCCATCTCATATAATGGGGGCATATCACTAGGATATGCCCCCATTGTCTGATAGGTATGGGTCCCACCGCTGGCACCCCCACATACAATTAGAACGGAGCCAGGAAATGAACGAGGGTGCACTACGCATACGCAGCTGCCCTCCATTCATTTCTATGAGGCCACCGAAAATAGCCAAGCACTGGCTCGGCTATTGCCGTCTGCCCTATAGAAATGAATGCGAGCATGGGCCGCGCATACGCGTTGCGCTCCCATTCACTTCTATGGGAGCAGCGCTTGGTGGTGCACAGACCCCGGGAAATCCAAGGTCCTACATCCACAGGGCTCCCCGCTTCATTCTCGCTGTAGGTGCAGGTCCCAGGGGTGGGACCCGCACCTATCAGACAATGGGGGCATATCCTAGCGATATTCCCCCATTGTCTGAGATGTGAATACCCTTTTAAGGAACAGCATGTTTAAAAACACAATGCGGAACCACATGTGTTATGAATTTTCATATTCCAAATCTACCAAAAAGTGTCCCTTATTGGGGGCAGATGGTGTTTAAACACGTACGTTGTTATGGTATAAAAAAAAAACAATAGCTTGTGTAAAGCCAAGTGTCTGAAAATTATGGCTTAACAGGTTCAGAATGCCTGCCAATATGAGTCACATCACCTGGAGGAGAGCACAGAAATATTACATTCAGACAAAGGTATGGAAGAGCACTAAATTTGTCGACTGACAAGAGTTACATTTTCCATATAGCAGCAGTACCCTTGCTTGCTTTGCCAGAAGTACCACACCAAAACCGCTCTAGACAGGGCCCAAAATAAATTTTAGGCAAAGGTTCGGAAGCCGCCACATTTTACATATAGCAGCAGTACCTTTTATTGTTTATCGAGACATCCCACACCGACATTGCCCAGTAAACAGCCCAGAAGAATAAAATTTAAGCAAAGGCGCAGTGCACCACATTTGCTCGCTCCCTCCCCTTTGTTTGAATCCACGGTCACTGAGTCTGTGCCGTACAATTTACTGTCACACCCGATATGAGTGGTATTTTCTGTAGTACTATTCTCATCAGTTTAATCCCTGTTATGTCCCCTATCAGGACGTGTATTGAATGGATTTTTGACTACCGCAAACTCCTTTCAGAAATGTGATTTATCTGTGTGCGTCCTTCTTGTTACTTCCAATTTGGGGCAGTGCGTGTGCGCTGTGCAATGAACTCTGCCACACGGTAGTACTATTCTTATCAGTTTAATCCCTGTTACGTCCCGTATCCGGGGACTTGTGTTGAATTGATTTTAGGAACCGGGAGATGGAAAAAGCAGCTTGGTCAGTCCTCTTACTCCCAAGTTGGGGCACTGTGCGTGCACAGAGCAATGTGCTATGACACCCTATATGAGTGGTGTCTTAACTAGTACTATTCCTATTAGTTTAATCCCTGTTATGTCCCATATCAGGGATTGCCTTTTGTGAAAAAAAAATTGGGCCGGGTACCTTCGACTGCCTTCACAGTGACAGACCAAACTCTGATACACCAAACTGAATTGATTTTGGAAACCGGGAGATGGAAAAAGCAGCTTGGTCGGTCATCTTACTCCCAAGTTGGGGCACTGCGCATGCACGGAGCAATGTGCTGTGACACCCTATATGAGTGGTGTCTTAACTAGTACTATTCCTATCAGTTTAATCCCTGTTACGTCCCCTATCCGGGGACGTGTGTCGAATTGATTAACCATTGTCGAATTAACAAACCATTACAACATCCTGAAATAATTTAGTTCTGAGCTCTGTCCTTGCTTTGCATTGGAATTGATGGGGATTTTTTTAATTGTCTGCATTATATCTAAAAAAAAAAACATTAAGAGACTTTATTATGATTTTTTTATTTTATGTATTAAAAACCCATGCAACTTAAAAAATATATATAATTATGTTTTTTCTATGAAAAATTATCCAGCTGATCGCTTTTGGTCTGATTATAATGAAGCAACGGCCTTATCATCTGGGGTGTGGCAACATTGCCAACACACTCATAGAGGTGATGATCGCTTCATTGTGATACGCAAGCCCCTTCACCACAACAAGGTAATGATCACGAAGGGGAATTGACACTTGTATGTGCCTTTTTTTTGTTTTGTTTTTGTAGCCAAAGTGCAGCACCAGAGGACAAAAGAATTAGGCATGTACACATGCCTGAAAAATAATGGTATTGTTGCAGCCGCTGTTGTAGCAGCGGCCGGCAAAATTGATTTTTTCCAGGCAGAAAGGTGACTAAAACATTGTGGCTTGAACCCTAGTTGGTGGCGGAGAATTCACGAAAGTCATCTGGTATGCAGAAATTAAATACAGCAGCGTGGGGACCATTTTGAGGCCAAGGCATGTCATCAGGCCTTTTGTTAGTCAAATGTATCCCCCACTGTCAGTCCCTTCGGGATCCATGCCTCATTCATCTTAATGAAGGTGAGGTAATCAACACTTTTTTGACCGAGGCGACTTCTCTTGTCAGTGACAATGCCTCCTGCTGCACTGAAGGTCCTTTCTGACAGGACACTTGAAGCGGGGGAAGGCCAGAAGTTCTATCGCAAACTGGGATAGCGCAGGCCACAGGTCAAGCCTGCACACCCAGCAGTCAAGGGGTTCATCGCTCCTCAGAGTGTCGATATGTGCAGTTAAGGCGAGGTAGTCTGCTACCTGTCGGTCGAGTCGTTCTCTAAGGCTGGATCCCGAAGGGCTGTGGCGATGTGTAGGACTGAAAAAGCTCTGCATGTCCTCCATCAACAACACATCTGTAAAGCGTCCTGTCCTTTCCGCCGTGGTTGTGGTAGGAGGAGGATTACTTTTACCTCTTCCCCAGTAGGATTCCCGTTGTGCTGTGACATCCCCCTTATAAGCTGTGTAAAGCATATTTTTTAGTTTGGTTTTGAACTGCTGCATTGGTTTTGAACTGCTGCATCCTTTCCGACTTTCGGTAATTTGGTAACATTTCCGCCACTTTCTGCTTATACCGGGGGTCTAGTAGCGTGGCCACCCAGTACAGGTTGTTCTCCTTCATCCTTTTTATACGAGGGTCCCTCAACAGACATGACAGCATGAAAGACCGCATTTGCACAAGGTTGGATGCCGAGCTACTTATTTCCCGTTCCTCGTCCTCACTGATGTCATTGACGTCTGTTCATCCCCCCAGCCACATACAACACCAGATAGGTGACAACAACGAGCACCCTGGGATGCCTGCTGTGGTTGGTCTTCCTCCTCCTCAAAGCCACATTCTTCATCTGACTCCTCTTCCTCATACTCCTCTTCCAGCGTTGCCGCAGGTCCGGCAAGCGATGATGACAAGGCTGTTTCTGGTGGTGATGGTGACCACAACTCTTCCTCTTCACGCTCATCTACAGCCTGATCCAGCACTCTTTGCAGGACACGCTCCAGGAGGAAAACAAATGGGATGAGGTTGCTGATGGTGCCTTCGGTGCGACTGGCTAGGTTTGTCACCTCCTCAAAAGGACGCATGAGCCTACAGGCATTGCGCTTGAGCGTCCAGTAACGTGGCAAAAAAATTCCCAGCTTCGCAGAGGCTGTCCTAGCACCCCGGTCATACACATACTTGTTGACGGCTTTTTCTTGTTGGAGCAGGCGGTCGAACATTAGGAGTGTTGAATTCCAACGTGTCGGGCTGTCGCAAATCAAGCGCCTCACTGTCATGTTGTTTCGCCACTGAATATCGGAATAGTGCGCCATGGCCGTGTAGGAACGCCTTAAATGGCAACACACCTTCCTGGCCTGCTTGAGGACGTCCTGTAAGCCTGGGTACTTAGACACAAAGCGTTGTACGATGAGATTCAACACATGTGCCAACTTGCCCAAATTCAATGCCGCCAACAAATTGCTTCCATTGTCACACACCACTTTGCCGATCTCCAGTTGGCCCGGGGTCAGCCACTGATCCACCTGTGCGTTCAGGGCGGACAGGAGTGCTGGTCCGGTGTGGCTCTCTGCTTTCAGGCAAGTCAACCCCAAGACAGCGTGACACTGTTGTATCCGGGATGTGGAATAGCCCCTGGGGAGCTGGGGGGATTCAGTTGATGTGCAGCCAGACGCCGCAGCAGAAGAGAACACAGCCGAGGAGGTAATTGAAGAGGATGGAGTAGGAGGAGTAGAGGAGGTGGTAGTAGGCCTGCCTGCAAGTCGTGGCTGTGTCACCAACTCCGCTGCAGAGCCACGCATTCCATGCTTGTCAGCTGTTAGCAGGTTGACCCAATGCGCAGTGAACGTGATATACCTGCCCTGACCGTGCTTTGCATACCATGTATCAGTGGTCCGATGGACCCTTGCCCCAACACTGTATGCCAGAGATGCCATGACTTCCTTATCAATAACAGAGTAGAGGTTTGGGATTGCCTTTTTTGAAAAAAAAATTCATCCGGGTACCTTCCACTGTGGTGTCCCAATAGCGACAAATTTTTTGAAGGCCTCAGACTCCACCAGCTGGTATTGTAAAAGCTGGCGGGCTAAGAGTTCCGTCAAGCCAGCTGTCAGACGCCAGGCAAGGGGGTGACTCTGTGACATTGGCTTCTTACGCTCAAACATTTCCTTGACAGACACCTGACTAAGATGGAACTGCTGAAGGTGAGAGGCGGAGTGGCGGGTGGTTGAGAGGGGGCAAGGAGGACAGCAGTGGTTGACGTGGCTGAAGATGCTGGACCAGAAGGAGGATGGTGGCTTTGAGTTTGTGTGCTGCTTGTACTCATGTGTTGATCCCATTGGCGTTTGTGATGTGAGATCATGTGCCTTCGCAAAGCAGTTGTACCGAGGTGGGTGTTGGACTTCCCACGACTCAGTTTCTTTTGGCACAGACATTGCTGTTATCAGAGGCAGACACACACAAAAAATGCCACACTGCTGAGCTTTGCAATGACGGCATTCCGATACATGCTGTCTGACTGTGCCACTAGCTCCTTGCGACGACCTCCCCCTGCTTCCAACTTGTCTCCTCCTTCTCTCTGTCTCCCCTTCTGAACTTTCTCCCTCTTCTTCTTTTCTTCAAGCAGGCATGCACGTGGCATCCACGGACACATTGTCATCATCAACCACTTCACTTGTATCTGACACCTCAGCAACCTCAGCAAAGGAAGCAGCAGCGGGTACAACATCATCATCATCATCATCATCACACTGTACGTCCATGTGTGTAATACTGCCTGACTGAGACATATCCCTGTTATCTACATCCTCTGGCAATAATGGTTGTGCATCACTAATTTCATCCAACTGATGTGTAAATAACTCCTCTGACGGATCAAGTGAAGCGTATGTGGTGGCTGTGGTGGTAATGGAGGTGGTGGTGGTGGCGGGCGGGAGAGTGCTAACTTGAGAGTAGGTGGCCGAAGCTGAGCTGGAGGAGGATGGTGCGTCAAGGTTCTTAGCGGAAGTTGTTGAAGATTGGGTGTCCTTGTTCTGCAAGTTACTGTGACACCCTATATGAGTGGTGTGCACACAGTGCAGTCTGTGGGCCTGCAGCCTCTCACACACGGGCAGGCAACTGCAATATATATATATATATATATATATATATATATATATAAATAAAAATAAGCTGACTGATGTACCACCCCTAAAAAGGGCTTTTTGGGGTGAAGTCAGGACGCTGTCCTTACAGCAGCTGAGTTTGTGGACACAGAACACTGCCCTAGCTATCAATTTCCCTATTAAATCAGCAACAGCTACACTGTCCCTCCTCTCACTAAGAATGCAGCTTCTGAATGAATCTAAAATGGATGCTGTCCAGGAGGTGGGAGTGTCTGGGAGGGCGGGTCTGCTGCTGATTGGCTGGAATGTGTCTGCTGACTGTGAGGTACAAGGTCAAAGTTTGCTCAATGATGATGTATAGGGGGCGGACCAAACATCGCATATGTTCGCCCGCCGCGGTGAACGCGAACAAGCCATGTTTGCCGTGAACTGTTCGCCGGCGAATAGTTCGGAACATCACTATGTAAGAGTCCCACTATCTGAACAATTGTAAAACAATGTGAATGAAGCCCTCATTTCTGTGATATACAGGTTGTATCGGAGTGCCTCTTCCTTGTAATTTTTGGCAGCACTTGCACTTTATATACAAGTAAATATACTGGAAAGAATGTTTCCTAACAATTTTTTGTCTAAAAACTATTTTATCTTCGGTTTAGTGTGTATTATTGTCAGTCTGAAAAAGTGGCATACTACTCAGACAACATCATTCCCAGCAGCGGCCTGGGAGTCCAAGATGCATCCAGACATCCTCCCCATGCTGTTACCGAACCATTTCAGTGGCATTTCCATCCATTTCTGACCTTTTCCTATGAACCAGACACCCTCCCCTCTTCAGAGCAGGGGGTGCCTGGTTTAAAGCTTGCGTTCTTCCACTGACTTACATTGTGCTCGGGTGCTCTGTATAGCACCCGAGCATCCCAAAGTGTTCTACTCGAGCACCCGAGCACTTTAGTGCTCGATCAACACTACTGACTACATATTACTGATTGGTGCACTAAGTATTGTTGTGAACTTGTGACATCACAGCACTATGTCTGTAGCATGTATGTATGGACAGCAGAACCTGCCTAACACCCTGCATTGGAACAGCTACACTATATCGTGATTTAACCTACACTGACTATCTTCCACTATCTGTATTATATATATATATATATATATATATATATATATATATATGCTAACTAACTATCTAATGTAATGACATAGCAATGCACAGAGCACAGCAATGACACTGTTGTCTCTCTCTGAACTGCAAAAGCAGCAAAAAAATGGCTGTTGGGGAGGTTCTTATATAGTAAGGGGTAGGCAACTTTCCTATTGGTTGCTAGTGATGTTGCTAAGCTCAGACAAAGACATTGCAGCCTTATCATTGGCCCACAAGCAAGAAGCAGGAAGGGATCATGGGTTCAGATGAATAAAAATCTAAAATATTTGCGAATAAGAATATACTGTATAGCACTATATTCAAAATCTTTGTGAATTCTTAAAGTGGCGATATTAGCAATTAAAATTTGTGATTCAAATATTTGCGCCCAACACTAATCAATAGGAGAAATACAGTGGGATGCGAAAGTTTGGGCAACCTTGTTAATCGTCATGATTTTCCTGTATAAATTGTTGGTTGTTACGATGAAAAATGTCAGTTAAATATATCATATAGGAGACACACACAGTGATATTTGAGAAGTGAAATGAAGTTTATTGGATTTACAGAAAGTGTGCTATAATTATTTAAACAAAATTAGGCAGGTGAATAAATTTGGGCACCACAAAAAAGAAATGAAATCAATATTTAGTAGATCCTCCTTTTGCAGAAATTACAGCCTCTATACGCTTCCTGTAGGTTCCAATGAGAGTCTGGATTCTGGTTGAAGGTATTTGGACCATTCCTCTTTACAAAACATCTTTAGTTTATTCAGGTTTGATGGCTTCCGAGCATGGACAGCTCTCTTTAAGTCACACCGCAGATTTTCAGTTATATTCAGGTCTGGGGACTGAGATGGCCATTCCAGAACATTGTACTTGGTCCTCTGCATAAATGCCTTAGTGGATTTTGAGCAGTGTTTAGGGTCGTTTGTCATGTTGAAAGATCCAGCCCCGGCGCAGCTTCAGCTTTGTCACTGATTCCTGGACATTGGTCTCCAGTTTCTGCTGATATTGAGTGGAATCCATGCGTCCCTCAACTTTGACAAGATTCCCAGTCCCTGCACTGGCGACACAGCTCCACAGTATCATGGAACCACCACCATATTTTACTGTAAGTAGCAGGTGTTTTTCAAGTAATGCAGTATGGGAGGGATTTAAAGGGATGCAATCAGTGCAACTAGATGACAGCTGAGAGAGGGAAACGAGATTACAAAACGAAAGCAAAACAAAAGAACCTCAAGCAAGAGGTTCTTAAAAACGTCTGTCAGAGCTTCTCAGATATCTAGCGGTGACAGCCAGCCAGAGTTCATTAAGCTCTACTGGCCATGGAGGCCAAATCTTGAAGCCTCGGGAGCCAGGTGGAAAGTTCCCTGGCATAACCTAGAGTCAGACTACAAAGTGAAGTGCAACGTACAGAAGCTGAGTTATACAGCCAGCCTATCAGTACAGAAGAGTCAGAGAGAACCAGATATAGCAGAGTGGAATTTGCCTGCCATTTTAATGCTAAAGCCTGCTGGAACCAAGACAAAGCCTGTAAACCGTTTTGGAGAATGTTTATGCAAAGTAAAGCTGCCATTGAACTACATACAAGGTCTGAACTCAATCATTCTTTCAAATCCCTCAATTATTCCCCCTATTTATTGCATCAGAGCCAAAGCCTTGGGTCCAGCAATATCCAGGTAGGAGCATCATGACACACATAAAGAAACAGATAGGCCGCACTATACCACTCAGCATTTCCTACACCTGGGACGCAATTTATAGTAGGGCCCTGGAGAGAGGCTGCCCGTTGCACAAGTTACTTCACCACAATGAGCCATAGTGCTGATTCATCCTCATCTCTGCTCTGATTTTCAGGAATCATTATCCTGAATGCAGGTGAATCTCTGTGGGAATTGAGATGATGGGGAGACATGAGAGGAGGTGAGGTGTGGCTAATGAGCAGCAGCAGTTGTTTTCAGTCCCCATTACCACAACAACACTTTACCACAGTCTGTCCTGTCTGTCCTCTCTGTACTTCATGTCTCTTCATGAACTAAATTCCCCATAGATTCAGCTAAAGTTCTTATCATATGTATTCAGGATCATAATCCCTGACAATTAGAGAGGAGGAGGAGGAGGATGCAGCTCTTTACCTTAGTGTTGTAAAGTAACTTGTCCTCATGTGTGATCAGAACAGGTTTTGTGTCAACTGATGAGACAGTGGCCATTTTGTTTCCCCTGATGATAGCTCCCCAGCCAAAACAAGCCATTATAAATAATGAAAGGTATTTGGGAATATATTTATAATAAAATAATATTTAAGTATTTTAATTTTCTTAACATTAATTGCTCAGCAGTCACCATTGCAACTTAATTATAATTGTACTTGGAAAAGGCTAGTAATAAGCATAAAGAAACTTCAGGTTTGGAAAAAAGAACAGTCTTTCTTTTTAAATCTGTAAAAAATAATGTTATTGGCTGCTTTTGAGGTTCGGCAGCAGCTGCACTTGTATTATAAGACAGTAAATGCAGCTAGAAGGCATTGCCTATGCCAGCAATAGCTGCTCACTCACTGGAGGCTTTCTTTCCCTGTTTAAATTCCCTACACAATCCTTCTTCCTATTCTTTCTCTTCAATGTCTCTGACACTACAATAGAAGCTTGATTGTGATTGTGCACTGTGCATATGATAATTTTCTGCCTGACACTGCATAGACCCATCCACCCTCTTTAACAACTCAACACAGAATGACATTTGGTCATTCTACATAGGCATCTCCCTGCTTGCTGCCACCGCTAATTGGCTGATGAGGCAATTTTTCAGTTCTGGAGCCATTTAGGGCAAGAACTCCCCCCAGTTCCTCTTAGGGTCATGTGAGCATCCTTCGTCCTCCTCCATCATGCTTTTTCCTGCCAATATGTGCATCTGCCTGCCATTTTACTAGATTTATCTCAAGCAAACCTAAAAACTTTGGGTTCCTCTTGCAGACAAATTTTTGAGAAGTTCTTAATAAACCCATTTTTGTTACTGACTGATTCACTCATCTCTAAATTGTACCTTTTTTTATATTTGTTTTTTTAATATGTTGGAAACTTTGATTCAATTTTTTATTTTATTTTTACATTTTTTAGTACCCTTAGTGGACTTGAATCTGTGATGACTTGTGCTATACACTGCAATGCTTCTGTATTACATTGTATAGGGATTTTTACCAGCATGGAGGCAGGAATTGATCCTGTAACATGGCAGGTCTGGGGGTCGTCAAAAAGCTTAGCTTCCATGACAGCTACTCTGCACCCCGCAAGCATGATTGTTGTCTATTGACTCTGTTGACTGTGGCATCTGATGGATTAAACTGTAAGGATATGAGTTATCTCCGATTCCAATAATGAGAGCATGGTGCAAATTGCATAATACAGCCAACACCATACTATTACAAAGCTGATTGTTAACTTGCTACACTCAGCAACATAATAGTATTGCCCTAAGGGTGGAGGAGCTAAAGGAACATATGGAAAACTTTAGTTTTTGGTGGAGGTTCACATAAGTTTACAGAATTGGCTTCTCTGATTGCAAAGTATCTTAGTTCAGGCTGCCTAGCAACCATATGACTTCTAAATTTGGCTGTCAATGACAACTATTTGAGGACATGTACTATTATGATCACAGGTAGTTCCAGATAGAAAGTGTCTTAGCATGCTTATTTTCATACATTAACTAAAAAATAAAGAAGAATAAAGCATCCACCTTATTTTCTAAATTATGAATAAAATTATTTTAATAAAGCTTTGCCAGGCTGTGTGAAAAAATAGAATTGTTTACCATGGTACATTTTTCCAGTATGACATTTCTTCTACACTAAATACTGTCTCCTTAAAGTTAGGAAACACTGCTCTCTGCTGAATAGATTTGTCCTTTCCATAAATTAGATTTGCACTACAGAATATTCGCCGTAATGACTGCATTGCATGTACGCTAGCATTTACAACAAGAGTTGAAAATAGCTGCAACTTTATTCAGTCGAAAAAAAATCTAGTGTTTGTGAACAAAATTACAACCTAGTTCTCTGGAAATCATCCAAAGCGTGATATCAAATAAGTGGAATGTCTTTTCTTGAATTCATCCACTTATTACCAACGATTATAATGTCATAGTGTTTACCTCCTTATGGTTAATATTGCTGTTCAACTAAAATAAATTAATCTTTCTTCATCAAATCAGTAATCTAAATAGAACAATATGATCAGGACATTTTAAATAACATCCGTTCAGAGAGCTTTGCCATTTGGCCATCTACCAGGAACCCTTGCCAGATACTAAGTGGGAGAGTAAGCTGAAAATGAACTGACTGATCAACCTTTGTTCATTTTTACTTTTCACTAGTTTATTTTGCATTTCTAATCACACAGTTATTCAAAAGTATATGTCTGGCAAAAAAAATCATGAGTGAAAAAGAATAAACACAGAAAATTGGCTTACACTTCAATAAATGAGTGCAGTGTATAAGCAATTCTGTGATTGAAATTTTAGATTTATCAAATCATTTTACATTAAGCTCTGTTTAGACTGGAAAGTTCGATGCAAGCACAAGCAAAGGCCAGAATTTAATTTATGTTTTGCTTTTTCTTTAAATAAGTCAATTTCTTACTCATCTTCACTCCTTCCATCTAGAAGAAACCTACTCCATTGCTCAACTTCTGTCTGAAAATAAGGTAAAGACTGACACACAGTAAAATGTAGAATAACAGAAAGATAGGATTGGTGGTGTAGCTATACATAAAACTATAATGTGTTCAGGGTCTAAAGAAAGCTGAATTAAAATGTATGGGTAATGGAAACACAAGTCAGATAGGATAGAATAAAAAAACTAAAGGACTACAAAGAAACAAACCAATGGAGTATGTCTAATTCACAAGAAGGGGTGGGGTGGGGTGGGGGGACTGTCTATATCCATTACATAGAGAGACAGGATGGCAGTACTATCTACTTCTACATCATTTACAGTGAGAGACAGGAAGGCAGTACTATCAGATTTTTAACCACTTACTGTGAGAGACTGGAAGGCAGTGCGATCTGCTTCTGTATCATTTACCATGAGAGACTGGAAGGTAGTACTATGTGCTTCAACATCATTTACAAGGAGAGACAGTACTAGATTGCAAGCCCTTGAGGCAAGGTCCTCTCTCCTTCTCTACCAGTTTGTAACTTGTCTTGTTCATGCTTCTTGTGTTTTTATTTTATTTTATTATGTACAGTGGATATAAAAAGTCTACAAATGTCAGGTTTATGTGCTGTAAAAAAATGAGGTAAAGATAAATAATTTCAGAACTTTGTCCACCTTTAATGTGACCTATAAACTGTACAACTCAATAGAAAAACAAACGGAAATCTTTTAGGCAGAATGAAGAAAAAATATAAAAATAAAATTATATGGTTGCATAAGTGTGCACACCCTTAACCACTTAAGGACCACAGGTTTATACCCCCCTAGTGACCAGGCCCCTTTTTACAAATCGGCACTTCACAACTTTAACAGTTTATTGCTCGGTCATGCAGCTTGGCACCCAAATGAAATTTACCTCCTTTTCTTCTCACAAATACAGCTTTCTTTTGGTGGTATTTGATTGCTGCTGAGATTTTTTGTTTTTCTGATATTAATCAAAAAAGTGCAATTTTCTAAAAAAAATGTGTATTTTTAACTTTTTCTGGTAAAAATGTTCAAATATAATTACATTTCTATACAAGTTTGTGTCAGAATTTATTGTGCTACATGTCTTTGATTTTAAAAAATCCAATAAGTGTATATTTATTGGTTCGCGCAAAAGTTATAGCGTTTACAAACTATGGTACAAAAATGTGAATTTCCGCATTTTGAAGCAGCTCTGACTTTCTGAGCACCTGTCATGTTTCTTGAGGTGCTAGAATGCCAGGATAGTATAAATACCCCCCAAATGACCCCATTTTAGAAAGAAGACACCCCAAAGTATTCGCAGAGGGGCATGGTGAGTTCATGTATGATTTAATTTTTTTTCACAAGTTAGTGGAAAAAAATAATAATAAAGTTTCCATTTCTGCTAACTTCTGGCAAAAAAATATAAAAAATCTCCCACGGACTCAATACGCCCCCTACTTTCCGAAATGGGGTCATTTGTGAGGTGTGTTTACTGTTCTGGCATTTTGGGTGGGGCTAAATTGTGAGCAACCCTGTAAAGCCTAAAGGTACTCGTTGGACTTTCGTCCCCTTTATGCACCTAGGCTTCAAAAAAGTGTCACACATGTGGTATCGCCATACTCAGAAGAAGGGCAATGTGTTTTGGGGTGCATTTTTACATATACTCATGCTGGGTGAGAGAAATATCTCTGTAAATTGACAATTTTGTATTAAACATTTTTAAAAGTTGTCATTTACAGAGATATTTCTCACACACAGTATGGGTAAAAATACACCCCAAAACACATTGCCCTACTTCTTCTGAGTACGGCGATACCACATGTGTGACACTTTTTTGCAGCCTAGGTGCACAAAGGGGCCCAAATTCCAATGAGTACCTTTAGGATTTCACAGGGCATTTTTGCGCATTTGGATTCCAAACTACTTCTCACGCTTTAGGGCCCCTAAAATGCCAGGGCAGTATAAATACTGTATGTGGTGGTTATGTGGGTAATACGTGTATGTGGTGGTTATGTCTGTCAACTATATTTGAATAATAAAGAAGAGCTGACAGAGGAACTCTATTTGTCTCCGGGACCTTTCTTCACTTACCTGCAGCCTGCCACGGGAACACTCCCCTAGGGCCTCTGGAGCCGGGATCACTCATTCCACCAGGGAGGTGAGCTGGACATAATTTTAAATATTTTCCAAGTATAAATACCCCACAAGTGACCCCATTTTGGAAAGAAGACACCCCAAGGTATTCCGTGAGGGGTATGGTGAGTTCATGTAAGATTTTATTTTTTGTCACAAGTTAGTGGAATATGAGACTTTGTAAGAAAAAAAAAAACAATTTCCAGTTTTTTCTCATAAAGTCTCCCTTTCCGCTAACTTGTGACAAAAAGTTCAATCTTTCATGGACTCAATATGCCCCTTGGGCTGTCTTGTTTCCAAAATGGGGTCATTTGTGGGGTGTTTGTACTGCCCTGGCATTTGAGGGTCTCCACAATCATTACATGTATGGCCAGCATTAGGAGTTTCTGATATTCTCCTTATATTGAATATATGGGCCTTAAGACCCCTGTGTGCCTGCCCTGTGTAACGCGATCCCTACACTAATAGTATACCTGTGTGTGGTACTTGCGGAAACACTCCCCTGTGCATAGGGCAGGCTGGTCAGGACAGTCAGGACAAAAAACTGTGGTGTCACGCCTTATTCCAGCCCTGATACAGACACAACATCTTTTTCTTGGGGAACGGTGAGTTGGGGTACCAGGATAGACACTCGGGAAGTGTCTGTTATGTAGCTGGCTAACTACATCAGGGACTTGGGGCACGGACCCTCCTGGATACAGGAGTTCTAAAATGATCTCTTCCTGGAATTTTAGGAAGGATCCTGTTCTCTCAGACTTACTGTAGAGAACAAAACTATTATACACAGCCAATTGAATTAAATAAACAGACACCTTCTTATACCAGCATCTGGTGGGGCGGTACACTAAATAGGGAGCCAACATCTGGTCATTGAAGTCCACCCCTCCCATGTGAAGGTTATAGTTGTGGACAGAGAGGGGTTTCTCAATGACTCCAGTTGCCCTTTCAATTTGTACAGCCGTTTCTGCGTGAATGGTGGACAGAAGGTAAACGTCCCTCTTGTCCCACCACTTCAACGTGAGCAGTTCTTGGTCACACAAGGCAGCCCTTTCCCCCTGTGCAAGTCGGGTATTAACGAGCCGTTGGGGGAAGCCCCGGCGACTAGGTCGCGCGGTGCCACAGCATTGAATTCCGACTATATGTAAGTGCCGAAAGTGGGCCACGCTTGTGTAAAAATTGTCCACGTATAAGTGGTACCCCTTGTGGAGTAAGGATGACACCAAGTCCCAGACAATCTTGCCTCTGCTACCCAGGTAGTCAGGGCATCGGACCGGCTCCAGTTTTGAGTCTTTTCACTCATAGACCCTAAAACGATATGTATAGCCTGTGGCCCTTTCACAGAGATTATACAGTTTGACCCCATACCGGGCGCGCTTGCTGGGGATGTACTGTTTGATGCCAAGGCACCCGGTAAAATGTACAAGGGACTCGTCTATGCAGATGTTCTGATTGGGGGTATACACATCTGCAAACCCGGATGACAAATTGTCTATGAGGGGCCGAATAAGCATGGTGGCCTCTTGGATGACAGGCTTTATTGTCAGTGAAATGTATAAAGCGCATGATGACCTCAAAACGTGCCCTGGACATAGCAGCAGAGAACATGGGCATGTAATGTATTGGGTCTTTAGACCAATAGGACCGCAATACAATTTTTTTAGTTAGACCCATGCTGAGGATAAGGCCCAAAAATATTTTAAATTCAGAAACTGTAACTGGTTTCCACCGGAAAGGCTGGGCATAGAAGCTTTCTGGATTGGCGGTTATATACTGTGTGGCGTAGCAGTTGGTTTCTGCCACAACTAAGTCATAGAGATCCGCAGTAAAGAACAGCTAAAAAAAATCAAGGACTGATCCTAAATGAGCTGTCTCCACGCAAACTCCAGACTGGGCGGTGAAAGGGGGCAATACGGGTGCGGCGGAAGCAGGGGATTGCCAATTTGGGTTTGCCAGCACCTCTGGGAGACTAAGGGCTCTACGGACCTGTGAACGTGGTGGCTGCGACGGGGGAGTTACTGCATGTGCCACCGTACCAGCTTGAACTGCCCTTCTGGTGCTCGCCACTTCACCAGGGAATACGGCAGTGCTGGTAGAAGGTCCAGGATGTGCTGCGCTGCTGGTGTATGCCGCACCATAAGAAAGATCAGCGCTAGCACCACTCTGCTGCAAATTAGGCTCATCATGCGGGGTATGCAGAACACTGACATGGGGTAGGGTACGCCTGACCATAGCAGGGACCTCAACCTTGTCATCTTCACTAGCGGTTAGAGAGCCACTGCTGTCTAGAGGTTCATATTCTGAACCACTGGATTCAGTGGATGAGGCGTTCCCATCGCTTTGATCCCTCAGGGCCAGAATCCTGTAGGCCTCTTCAGCGAAATACCCCTTTTTTGATATTTAGGGGGTATTCCTCATAGACTACCCAGGAAAAAGAGCACACCTGCCTAGTAAAAAGGAGTGCTTGCGAAGTAAAGCTGCGATCGCTAATAAAGATCCAAAAAGCTCAAAAGTGATCTTTATAGAGCCGCAGCGATTTTACAGTGTTTTTGCAGTGATCAGAAAAAAATAATTCTGTCACTGCGGTGGGGTGGACTGAACGCAAGTGTGGGCACAAGATCAGGCCTGATCGGGCGAACACTGCGTTTTTTGTAGAGCCTAAGGTGACCCTAATGTACTGATATAGATCTGATTGCGATCAGTCTTGATCACTTACAGATACTATATAGTGCTAGTGCTGATTAGAGACAGCGATGACGCTAATCATCGACTAATCAGTGACTGCTGGGCGCTAACTACCTAACAAGTAGCTAACTAACTGGCGGTGATAAGGGACCCTTACAGGGGGGTGATCAATGACAGGGGGGTGACAGGGGGTGATCAGGGAGTATATATGGGTTGATCAGAGGTTAATGAGGGGTTAATAAGTGACAGGGGGGGTGTAATGTGTTGGTGGTGCTTGGTGCTACTTACAGAGCTGCCTGTGTCCTCTGGTGGTCGATCCAAGCAAAAGGGACCACCAGAGGAGCAGGTAGCAGGTATATTAGACGCTATTTACAAAATAGCGTCTGATATACCTATTTGATTGGTTCTTTTAAAAATCTAAGCGCTGGCAGGCAGTAGTTAAACTTGTATACTGCGCAATCCTGTGAACGCGCGCTCCTGTAAGCGCACGTTCACAGGAAATCTCAGGTCTCACGAGATGATGCCAATAGGCGTCACTGAGACCTGAGAGCGCTGCCGTCCAGACGCCTATCGGCGTTACAGTGACGGCAAGCGGTTAAACTAATACTTTGTTGAAGCACCTTTTGATTTTATTACAGCATTCAGTCTTTTGAGGTATGAGTCTATCAGCATTGCACATTTTGACTTGGCAAGATTTGCCCACTCTTCTTTGCAAAAACACTCCAAATCTGTAAGATTGCGAGGGCATCTCCTGTGCACAGCCCTCTTCAGATCACCCCACCCAATTCCTTTGTGGATTTGGATGTATGCTTTGGGTCGTTGTCCTGCTGAAAGATGAAGTTGATCTTCATGTTCAGCTTTCTAGCAGAAGCCTGAATGTTTTGTGCCAACGTTGACTGTTATTTGGAACTGTTTATAATTCCCTCTAGCTTAACTAAGGTCCCAGTTCCAGCTGAAGAAAAACAACCCCAAAGCATGATGCTGCCACCACCACTGTGGGTATGGTGTTCTTTTGGTGGCGTGCAGTGTTGTTTTTGCGCCAAACATATCTTTTGGAATTATGGCCAAAAAGTTCAACCTTGGTTTCATCAGATCATAACACCTGTTCCCACATGCTTTTGGGAGACTTCAGATGTGTTTTTGCAAAATGTAGCCTGGCTTGGATGTTTTTCTTCGTAAGAAAAGGCTTTTGTCTTACCACTTTACCCCATAGCCCAGACATATGAAGAATACGGGAGATTGTTGTCACATGTACCACACAGCCAGTACTTTCCGGATATTCCTGCAGCTCCTTTAATGTTGCTGTAGGCTTCTTGGTAGCCTCCCAGACCAGTTTTCTTCTCGTGTTTTCATCAATTTTGGAGGGACGTCCAGTTCTTGGTAATGTCACTGTTGTCTTCACTATGTTCCATGGTATATCAAATGCCTTGGAAATTCTTTTGTACCCTTCTCCTGACTGATACCTTTTAACAATGAGATCCCTCTAAAGTTTTGGAAGCTCTTTGTGGACCATGGCTTTTGCTGTGGGATGCGACTAAGAAAATTTCAGGAAAGACCAACTAGAGCAGCTGAACTTTATTTGGAGTTAATCAGATGCACTTTAAACGATGGCAGGTGTATGCTGACGCCTATTTAACATGATTTTGAATGTGATTGCTTAATTCTGAACACAGCTACATCCTCAGTTATAAGAGGGTGTGCAATCATATGCAACCACATTATTATCATTATTTTTTGTTTTGTTTTCTTCCCTCCACCAACAAGATTTCAGTTTGTTTTTTAATTGAGTGGTACAGCTTATAGGTCACATTAAAGGTGGAAAAAGTTCTGAAATGATTTATCTTTCTCTCTTCTTTTTTTACAGCACAGAAACCTTACATTTTAACAGGGGTGTGTAGACTTTTTATATCCACTGTATGTATATCCTTATATATATAGTGCAATGGAATGAACATTAATAAATTATCTGATTCTACATCATTTACAGTGAGGGACAGGGAGGCAGTAATTTTTGCTTCTACATCATTTACAGTGAGACAAGAAGACAGTACTATCTGCTGTTATATCTAGAGATGAGCGAATTTCATATTTTGAAATTCGTTGATGCTTTGTTTGGTGGTAAAAGCAGAATTGCGTTATGGATTCCGTTACCACGGACCAGAACACAATTCTAGGACGGAATGCATAATGGAACGCCTTTAGAGGAAGGCAGTGCCACCTGTATTTACAGATGTAGCCGAGCTGAACTTGATGTCTAATTTTTTTTATTAAACAATGGCTAGAAAATATTAATTGACTTTTTTCAATGAATTTTAATGGCTTCTGTCACAAGATAACACTGTGACATATGTTATTAGGGTCAATATTTTATTCTACATAATTTAGGTTGATAGATAGAAAGTCAGTACTATCTCCTTCTACATCATTTACAGTGAGAGACAGGAAGACAATACTGAGCTTATACTCCATTTAAAGTGAGAGACAGAGAGGTAGCATTATATGTCTGTATTTAATTTAGAATGAGAGACAGGAAGACAGTACTATCTGTTTCTACATAATTTACAATGAGAGACAGGAAGACAGAACTATCTGTTTCTAATTTATTTAGAATGAGAGTCAAGAAGACAGAACTATCTGTATCTACATAATTTACAATGAGAGACAGGAAGACATCACTATCTGTATCTACATGATTTACAGTGAAAGATAGAAAGACGGTACTATCTCCATCTTCATTTACAGTGCCAGTGCCATATGATTCTACATAATTCACAGCGGGAGGTAGGAAGGAAGACATTACTATCTATATCTAGATGATTTAAAATAAGAGGCTGGAAGATAGTACTATCTGTATCTATATCATTTACAACAAGAGACAGGAAGATAGTGCTATATTTATCTGTATCATTGACAGTGAGAGATAGGAAGAGAGTACTGTCCGTTTCTACAGAATTAACAGTGAGGGTCAAGAAGACAGCAATATTTGTTTCAAAATCTTTCATAGTGAGTGCAGCACGCCAGACCTGCAGGGTATAGCGACAGTGAGGTCACGGTATGGGCAATCGAGGGTTACTCACTTTCCTGAGGAGAACCCTGGGCAGGCATGCAACAGTGAAAGAGAAGCAGACACTAGTTCCTCTGGGGCACACTCTGTAGATAGGGACCAGGCCTGATGGTGTGTGAGGTGCCCTGGATGTTATAGGTGTTTTGAGTGCCTTAGGTAAGGTCCCTTTAAGGATCGTGATGCCAGTGCCTGTAACGGTGGCACACCGGTTTGCAGGAGGATCAAATGAGTACACAGTTGGTGAACCAAACGTTGCTTTACTTGGTGAAAACAGTCCAACTTTGTACTTGCAGTTACAGAAGATGTTGATGCAGTCCTTTACAGTTCCAAATGCACAGCAGGATTATGTAACAGCAGGTTTCTATTTTGCAAGATACTTGGAGGGTAAACAGTTAATGCTTTGCAGTACAATGCTGCTCTATCCCCACAGCTATTCTAGCTGGCTGGATCCCAAGGCCCGGATGCCTAACTGCTGGGTTAAATCCTTGGTATAAAATCCTTCCTCCAGTATTGGCACTTGACTAGGTTACAATACCTTATTTTCCTAGCTGTCTTCACTGCTGGATGGGAAAGGTGGCTGCAGGTTTCTCCCAGGAGGTGCTGTCCTTCTACTGGGGTATCTCAACTGAGCTATCCTTAGCCTCAGGAGCTTCAGGCTGACTAGGTGTCTCCTCTAGTCCCCTGGAATACACTGCCTCTCCCCTGTCTGGGCCGTCCTATATATAACTAGGGCTCTCTAGCTCCCTCTAATGCCTGGGAGGCTAAACTGCACCCTGACAGGCCTGACACCCAGTTAATGCAGGAAATGCATACACATAACAGTAAGGCAGTAAACACATTAACCCCTTTGTGTAGTGCCCACCTTTACCTAGTGGGACACTACATGAGATATAGGAATACAATTATCTCTACTTCTGTATCCTTTACAGTGAAAGGTAGAAAGACAGTACTATCTTTATCTACATCATTTGCATTGAGAGACAGGAAGACAATACTATCTGTATCTACATAATTTACAATAGGAGACAGGAAGGCAGTACTATTTGTATCTATATAATTTACCGTGAGAGACAGGAGGATAATATTATCTATATAATTTACTGTGAGAGACAGGAGGACAATACTATCTGCTTCTACTTCATTTACAGTGACAGACAGAAAGGCACCGTATCTGTATGTAAATCATGCACAATGAGAAACAGGATGACAGTACTATCTGTTTATACATCATTGGCATTGAGAGACAGGAAGACACGGTAGTACTATCTATATTTAAATTCTTTACAATGAGAGATAGGAAAACAGTACTATTTGTTTTTACATCCTTTACAGTGAGAGACAGGAAGACAGTACTATCTGATTACACTTTATTTACAGTGAGAGACTAGAAGACAGTACTATCTGTATCTAAATCATTTACAGTGAGAGAAAGAAAGGCAGTACTATCTGTATCTGCATAATTTACAGTGAGAGACAGGAAGGCAGTACTGTCTCTATATCATTTCAATATGAGTTATAGTGAGAGACAAGGAGATAATACTATCTGTGTGTGCTGCATTTAAAGGAAGATTCAGGGTTAGAGTAATATGTGTGCCTAAATTATTTACAATGGAAATCAGGGTGGAAGAGAGAGACATATTGTAGTAGTCTACATAATTTCTCAAAAGATATAAGTAGTAAGTACTATATACAGTATATCTACATCAATTACAGAAAAAGAGAGGGAGAAAGCATTATGTGTGTTTATATAAATTACAGTGAGAAAAAGGGAGAAATTACTATGTGTATCTCCATTGCTTATAGTGAGATAAAGGGAGGCACTACAATCTGTGTATACACCATTTACAGTGAAAGACAGAAAGGTAGTGGTACGTATAAGTGTGTATAATTTAAAGAAAGAGACAGTAGTAATATATTTGCTCACTAGTGTTGATCGAGCACCAAAGTGCTCAGGTGCTCTGGTGCTTGAGTAGAACACTTTGGGATGTTCTGGTGCTATACAGAGCACCCGAGCACAATGGAAGTCAATGAAAGAACCAGAGCATTAAACCAGGCACCCCCTGCTCTGAAGAGGGGAGGGTGTCTGGTTCATAGGAAAAGGTCATAATTTGATAGAAACAACACAGAAATGGTTCGGGAACAGCATAGGGAGGATGTCTGGATGCATCTGGGACTCCCAGGTCGCTGCTGGGAACGATGTTGTCCGAGTAGTACACCACTTTTTCAGACTGACAATAATACACACCATATCATAACCATTTTTTCTTCTTTTTTTCTTCTCTTTTATTTTTATTTTCATTCTTATTTTTATTTTTATATTTATATATATTTTTTATTTTATTTTCATTTTTCCCTCTATAAAATCTCGGACTTCATTCACACCATATTCTCTTTGTGAATACTAAGATGACCGCCTGGAAAGGATTTTTCTATGTAGCAAGAAATAAGAGAAACACTACGAGGCGGCGCAGCTAATTAAATTCATGCCGGCTATAACCCTTTGATTGCCGAACAAGCGCAGATTAGGACATGAATTCACACCAGGCGATTGTCAAGTTCATATGGGAATACAACTTGTCTAGAACTATGGCCACCTTGATATATGGACCTAGACTTTGAAATATGAAAGCTGGTATCCCTTATGGTTTAATAGAATTGACACAATCAGCCATATAACGGGACATACGCATATATTGCCATTTTTATATGGTTGTGTCTGTGTATTTCCCGGTATTTTATATCTTCATGCTTCTGCACTTTGCATTATTATATTTTATGTTTATACCTATACTTTTGCCTTTTTGTATTTACCATTAGTATCCATTTATACATTTATACATTTGTATGCTTATTTGTTTGCCTTGAACCTGCCTTGTGGACATTGACACATTTTTCCACCACTCTTGGGCCAATGTCCCTGATGTATGTTGATAGGTAAAACCACATGATTTTAGATTGTTTAATTGTTAGTTTGCTTAAAATAAACTTATATGTTTTATGTCACGGGAGAAATGTTTGTACAGGTGCCTTGCATGGTTCTGATTGTCTTTGCGTCCAACCCACCTCTCCAGGACTCCTCCTGGGGGTGGAATGGCGGGAATTGGACCCTATTTCAATGCTCACCATGTCAGACACCTAGATCATGACTAAGAACACTATTGTTCGAAATGCGTTGATTTCCTGGGATTAAGCGGGAGCCTGTGCCACTGATTGCTGTATGTTCATGGAATATTGCTGAATAAAGATTGGGAATTTCTTTTACGTCTACGCTTGGTGCTGAAGCTCCTCTTTTTACTTGAATAATACACACCAAACCGAAGATAAAATCAATTTTAGAGGAAAAATTGTTAGGAAACATTATTTCCTGTATATTTACTTGTATACAAAGTGTAAGTGCTGCCAAAAATTACAAGGGAGAGGCACTCTGATACAACCTGTATATCACATAAAGGAGGGCCTCATTCACATTGTGGTGCAATTGTTCAGGTAGAGGGACTCCTACACTCATAAAGCCTATGCACTAAGTAAAAGGGCTGCCAAACATTACAAGTAACTGGCACTCCAATACACCCTTTATTACACATAAAGGAGGGTATCATACACACCCTTGAAAAATTATGATTGATGGCCTGCTGGTGATCCTCAAAAATATTAGGAGCAAGGGCCACTGGTGACCCTCTAAAACATTAGGGGCGAGGGCCTGCTGCTGATCTCACCATCTAAAGAAATCAGGGGTGAGGGTCTGCTGCTGAGCTGACCTTCTAAAACATTAGGGGTGAGGGCCTGCTGCTGATCTGACAATCTAAAAAAATTTGGGCTGAGGGCCTGCTGCTGATCTGACCATCTAAAACATTATGGGTGATGACCTGCTGGTGACCCTCTAAAACATTAAGGGTGTGGGTCTGCTGCTGAGCTGATCCTCTAAAACATTAGAAGCGAGGGCCTGCTGCTGAGCTTACCCTTTAAAACATTAGAGCGAGGGCAGCCTAATAAGCATGTTGATATGATGGAGGAGGAGGACGAGAAAAGGAACACTGAACCATATACCCTTTTTTGTGGTGGAAGGAGTGCATGGGAATACAGTGTATTCAATACACCATAAAAGCCACATTTAAGGTGCCTTTATGTTCAGCCGCTTTCCTCTGGTGGAGTAAAGAAGTCAGGGGCAATCCAGGTCTTGTTCATTTTGATCAGTCAACCTGCCAGCATTTGACAGGCGGATGCGCTTATCAGTTATTATGCCCCCAGCAGCACTAAATACCTGCTCTGACAAAAGGCTAGCAGCAGGGCATGCCAGCACCTCCAAGGCATAGAGCGCCAGTTTGTGCCATGTGTCCAGCTCGAAAAATAACAAGTTGACAGCACTACAGAGTCCAGCAATTGGAAAAAATGTATCTACTCTTGAAAGGTGAGGTGGTGCTTGCATATGGATCCTAGCTGAGGGTCCCGGCATGTACCAGAAATACGTAAAGATCCGCAGCACTCTTCCATTTGTGCAAAATACAAATTGGTTTATTTCAAATCAGCAGCATAGTGACAGCAATGTTTCGACCATCTATGGTCTTTATCAAGCAATGTGATTAAAACATAAGGTATGCCTTAAATAGGGTAAATTTGAATTCACACGGAGGATCAAACCTTTGGTTGATGACGTGTATGCTGATGACACCATTGATAGGTCTCTCCACGACTATTTGATTGGAACACATCCTACTACTTCAGTCAGTTACGTTCTACCAAAGATCCATAAGGATAGGAACAATCCACCAGGACGCCCAATTGTGCCTGGAAGGGATTCTATCTTCTCTCCATTTGCTGTCTTTCTGGACAAAATCCTTCAGGAGTTTTTCACCTCTTCTGTCTCTTTTGTCAAAGATACCTCTCATTTTCTCCTCAAACTTCAGGAGCTTGACTTTACCAAAGGCAACATATTGGTTTCATTTGATGTAGTGAGCCTGTATACCAGCATTGAACATGATAAGGGTTTGGAGCCTGTTCAGCATAGACTAGCTGAATTGGATCATACTCCCCAGAAGGCACAGTTTATTCTATCACTGCTGGAAACTGTTTTAACCTGTAACTATTTCCTGTTCAAAGATTATTTTTACATACAATGCAGGGGGACCGCAATGGGGTCCAATGTGGCCCCATCTTATGCTAATATTTATATGGCACATTTTGAAAATATGCCTGTGTATCCATTCAGCTTCTTGCAACATTGATGACATTTTCTTTATCTGGACAGGAACGGAATCCCAGCTACACAAGTTTAATGACCATCTTAACAATATACATCAGGAACTCCACATTACTAAGGTCTATTCAACAGAGCAATTACAGTTCCTCGACACATTGATATATGTGGAGGGTGATAATTTGAAAACTGACCTTTTTATTAAAGCGATACACAGGAACAATTTACTTCGCTTTGACAGCTCACACCCAAGGGGAATGATAAATTCCCTACCTTATAGCTAATTTTTACGGGTCAGAAGAGTTGTCAGTGACAAACAGAACACCCACACTAGACTACAGGAAATGAACAGCAAGTTTGTAAAAAGAAAATTAGTCACATAACATCAGGTCAAAACCCAAAATATTACACGTGAAGCACTCCTTAAAAAGATAAAGGAAAATAGGAAAATGTGTAGAGTTTCATTTGTTTCTACATATTATCCCCTCAGTAATAAGGTGGCAGATATTATCAAGAAAAATTGGAGGTTGCTTACACAGGCCTTTCCAGGTCTTCCAGAGTTTCAGAACCCTCCTCTACTGTCCTATAGGAGTGGCACTAATTTAAGGGATAAACTGGTTCATGCCTATTTCCCTTCCACCATCACGACAGTTAAATAAGAACACGGGTTGTTTCCCATGTTTGGGCTGCTGTCACTGCAGCAGCATGATTAAAGGTAATTCTTTTGTGCATCCCCAAACAGGGAATAGGTATTACATCAGACAACATTTGATATGTTATTACTAATTTGTGATCTACATTTTACAATGCCCCTGTGGGTTACTGTACATGGGGGAAACCACGCAAGAGGTAAATAAGAGAATCACACAACATCCTGTCCCGGAACATTTCTTTAAATGTGGACACATTTCTCAACTAAGGTTCCAGATAATAGATGGGGTCACATATCCTTGCCATGGTGGCGACCGAGAGACTGTACTCAAAAAACTTGAACTTAAGTGGATCCACAGGTTGGATACCCTAGAACCCAAAGGCCTTAATAGAGACTATAATTTGGGTATATTTATTAAGTAGTTTGTTCCCTAGGTGAATGCTGCAACTACCCTGTGTATACGAGCTATTTGTAACATAAGTTTGGTGCCCAACAAAAATGTTTTGTTGTGTTCTATGTTTTTATATTTTTATCACATACTAATTTGTGTTTTTTCTTCTTCTGTTTCTTCCCAGATGGTGCCATTTACTTTGGATCTGTTTGCCCGTGCCATTTTTCTTCTGGATAACATATTCCTCTTTTACTCTTCCTGAGAAAACCGTATGATTATTACAACTTTACTGGCGGTGAATTATACAAGACAGGTTGGATGAGATTGTTGATTTACGGGACAGTCTTTTATTTTATGACATAACCCGATATAGGGGAACTTTCCCCTTTACCACACTAATGTTCAATATATTACATGCTTATTAATGTACACTGCCCCACTATATACATTGGGGTTTAATGGCTGCAGTGACCCCTTGAGTAAGGTTGAGGGTCAACTAAAAATGGATCACTCCCTTGTAGGGATCACTGCATTTTGATCCTTTTTTGGGGACTCATGTGAGGACTGGCAGACACCTATGCGACGACTCCAGTCATATTGAGCCCCCTAATTTGATTAACCTTTAGTCAGCTGCTCTCTAGCTGCTCTTTCATTCAGACCCCCCTGTTAATTGATTGATTTTGTTGTGTCTCGTAGTTCGGTTTCTTCAGGTGGGAGTATCAAGTTTTGCCTGTAGGATGCGACTAGATTGCTGAGTTGCTTCTCTATGCCTTAGCAACAACATGCATCATCAGACACTCCCCTTTTTCATTCTATTGGCTATAGTGGGATCTTTTTCCTGCACTTAGCAACAGGACACGTCATCAGACTCCTGTTTTTCATTGGCTGGAGTGAGAAACATTCTACCAAACCAGCGCATGTGCAGTGGAATGGGAAGCACACCGACTATTAGTGCGCGCTTCTCTGTCCACTCTGGACCTCACACGGGGCACCACCAGGATGAAATAAGTGGCTCATCAATGATTTTAATGAATTGAATGCACACTCCGATTTGATTCACATATGTCTGTATGTATGATTAGCACATTTGTGGAGACATTTTGATTAATATTGGTGATACCCCCCCCCCCCCACACTTCCTGGGTGGTGTCACACATACCCTATTTAAGGCATACCTTGTGTTATAATCACATTGCTTGATAAAGACCAGAGATGGTCGAAACATCGCTGTCACTATGTTGCTGATTTGAAATAAACCAATTTGTATTTTGCACAAATGGAAGTGCTGCAGATCTTTATGTATTTCTGGTACATGTGTCCAGCTTGGACACCCAATAGTTGTAAGGCACAGAGGTATCACTGAGGACACTAACATGGTCTGCTACGTACTTCTTCATCATCTTCCAAAACTTTTCCCTCCTTGTGACACCCCTCAGGGTGAGGGTACTGGTGGGGTGTCATGAAACTGTCCCAGGCCTTGGAGAGTGTTTTCCTGCCTCTGTTGGAACTACTGTGTGTTCCCCTCGTCTCCTCTCCTCGGTTCCAGCGTTGTCAGCTGGAAATTTTTGGAGCAATTTTTCCACAAGGACCTTCTGGTATTGCACCATTTTGATAGTCTTCTCCACCACAGGAATGAGAGATCAGAAGTTCTCTTTGTAGCGGAGGTCGAGAGAAGGGTAAACATCCAGTAGACATGTTGGCCAAAATGCGTGTAACGCGAGGGTCACTGGAAAGGCAGCATAACATAAAGTCAGCCATGTGTGCCAGAGTCCTAACAGACAAGACTTTGAGAGTCATCCTCCTGATGAGGACAGCAATCTCCTCATCCTCTTCCTCCTCTTTAGTCCATCCAAGGTCAACAGATGGAATAAATCTGCTATGGGTACTGCCCTCTGTAGCGGAGGCAACCGTCTCCTCCTCCTCATCATCATCCAATTAGTGCTAAGAAGACGAACTGAGGGTGGTCTAGCTATCACCCCGTGTACTGTCTTCCCCATTTCCACCTCTTCCACATGTAAAGCGTCCGCCTTCATTGTGAGCAGCAAACATTTCAGTAGACACAGAAGTGGGGTGGTTACGCTGATAATAGCGGAATACCCTTTCACCATCTGTGTTGATTCCTCAAAGTTGCGTAAAACCTCACAGAGGTCAGACATCCATGCCCATTCGTCGCTTTTGTAGAGCGGAAGCTGACTGGTAAGGCGACAACCATGTTGCAGCTGGTATTCCACTACTGCCCTCTGCTGCTCACAAAGCCTGGCCAACATGTGGAACGTGGAGTTCCAGCGCCTGCTCATGTCGCACAACAGTCGGTGAGCTGGCAATTGCAGACTGGAGGCAGCTGTAGATGACTTTTGTAAATGGGCACACATGCGGTGCATCTTCACCAGTAGCTCATGCAAATTGGGGTAGGTTTTGAGAAACCGTTGAACCACTAAGTTGAACACGTGGGCTAGGCATGGTATGTGGGTGAGCTTGCCGAGATCCAAAGCCACCACCAGGTTAAGGCCATTATCAGACATAACCATGCCTGGTTGTAGGTTGAGTGGCCAGAGTCACAGCTCAGTCTAGTCCCTTATACCCATCAACAGCTCTGTGGTGGTGTGCTGTTTGTCACCTAAGCAAATTAGTTTCAGCACGGCCTGTTGTCAGTTCCACACTGCAATGCTACACTGCTTCCAGCTACCGACTGATGGCTGACTGGTGCTGCAAGATGAGAAATCAGTGGTGGAAGTGGAGGAGGACGTGGAGGAGGAGAATGGGGGCTACAGCCACTAATGTAGATGGTGGTGGAAATCCTGATAAAAGTAGGGCCCGCAATACTTATTGTTGTTAGCACCTGTGCCATTCCAGGATTCGACTCGCTCCCGGCGTCCACAACATTCGCCCAGTGTGCCATCAGGGAAATGTAGCCTGGCCAAAAGCACTTGTCCATGTGTCAGTCATTAATTGGACCTTCCCAATAACTGCGTTGGTCAGGGCACAGGTGATGTTACTGGACATATGCTGGTGTAAGGCAGGGATGGAACATACGGAAAAATAGTGGCGGCTGGGGACTGTAATGAGGGATGGCTGCCGCCATCAGGCTGCGGAAAGCCTTTGTGTCCACAAACCTAAATGGCAACATTTCCATGGCCTGCAATTTGGAAAGGTGCACATTTAGTGCCTTTGGGTGGATGGCTGGGTATTTGCACTTTTGTTCAGAGGCCTGGGGTATGGACATCTGTATGCTGTGCTGGGACACAGAAGAGGATGTGCTAGCTTATGGTGCTTCAAAGGTCCAGGTGCAGGGTGGGAGGCATCCAGGCCTGCGTCTTCTAGGGATTGGCCAGCACATAACACAGGGGAAGACAAGGCGGTGGTGTGACCCGCAGACACTGATTGTGGACCCAGGCATTCGGTCTACCTATTAGGGTGCTTTGATTCCATGTGGCGGATCATGCTGGTGGTGATGAGGTTGCTAGTGTTCACGCCCCTTGTGATTATGGTATGGCACAGGTTGCAAATGACGATTTTTTTATCCTCAAAAAAAGCACCAAACTGAGGAACACCTACCCTTTAGCAAGGGAGATTGATGCAAGGGGTGCTCCAGGGTAAAGTTGCTGGTCTGTTTGGTGTGGCCCTCCTTCTCCCTTTTGCCACTCCACTGCTTCTCCCAGCTTGTTGTGGTGCTCTGGATCCCTCCCCCTCTGTACTGCTGTCCTCACTCGGCTTGCCACCTTCCCATGTTGGGTCTGTAGCTGGCCAGCTAAGACCTGTTATAGGTTGCTAATATAGCTTATATGTTTATACAGCAAGACCTTCCAAAAACCTTAATACAGTTCCTATGTTTGTGTATTAAAGACAAAAGCAGAGTTATTTACAGTGACTTCATGTCTGGATGTCATATAACTGTTATATATTGTATTTACAGAAGCAGTAAAGATAATATGCCTTTCAGATTCATTATACGGTATGTATGTGAGGTAAGCTCAATGAAACAGCAGAAACAACAGAAAGCATAGAGTTAAACTGTTGTTGCTGGGCAGGAGTCTATACCAATCACAGCCAGCCTCACACTCAGGAGTTTTTACAAATCCCAGCCAGCCTCACACACAGCCTGTGTGGGAAATCCCCTAGCTGAAATCATTATTCATAAGAGAGAGGAGCTAAACAGACATTCACTCCACTAAGAGCTGTCTTTTATGGAAGCAGAGAGGCGAACATAGGTATTTAAAACAGTTATATAATGTCCCTACTGTTAATATAGTGATTAGAACTATATACTAAACCAGTTATATGTGTGTTTACTTACAGTTCCATTAATTGCAAACTACAAAGTTCACATTCCAAGTTCAAATTCTATATTGCAATCCAAATTGCATACAACCAAACCAGATCATACTCAACCAATCTGCAAATAGTTACTGCTAAATTCATACTGAAAATTGCGACCAAATTCAGCAAGTAAAACTATTAGGGGGGGCGGAGCTAGTGCCTGAGCTGAGAGGTTGCATGCTGCAATAGCTCCGTTCATTATATCGCCCTAAAAGCTTGTTTTCCCAGCTTGTCGGATCCAAGATGGTAAAGATAGGAGGCTCTAAAGCAGCCGATTCCTCCAACCAACACAGGCCTTTATCAAATGAAGGAGAGATGGACAAGTTTATTAAAAAAGCAGCTTCTGCATATGCTGCCAGAGAAACCAAGATGGCGCCGACCTCGCCGCACGCCTCTGCACACAAGCAGTCTGTGGACCCTGGCGCTTCTCATAAAGGTGAGGAAGACTCTGATTCTCTACCCATCTCGCGCACATACCTCAGACATGCCCTCACTTCCTCACTGGCAGCGGCGCTGGAGCCCCTGAGCTTTGACCTCCTGGCCATAAAGCAAGACGTCCGACATATTGGGCGCAGAGTTGAATCTTTGGAAAAGTCACAGTCTGCTGTGATCCAGCATCAAATCGCTGTACAGCATAATCTCCATGCAATCCAGGTTAACATCAACTCCCTATATGAGGCTATTGAGGATCAAGAAAACCGAGGGAGACGGAACAACCTACGTTTCAGGGGCATACCAGAAACAGTCGCCCCTGGGGACATCCCTAATACTATCGTCCAGATATGCCTTTCTCTTCTGGTCCCTGATTCGGCACATTAAATGCTTTTAGAGAGAGCCCACAGGGCCCTGAAGCCTAAGCCTGCTCCCACAGCCCCTCCTAGAGATATCATCTGCAAGTTCCTGCATTTCCAAGTTAAGGAGGCTGTTATCACTAAAGCTAGGGATGCGAGAATAGTCAAATGGGACGATCATGATATCCTCATATTCCAGGATTTAGCCCAATCCACCCTGAAGAAAAGGCGCTCCCTAAAGCCTCTTACAGAATGGCTTAGATCAAGAAAGATCCCATATAGGTGGTCCTTTCCCTTTGGTCTTTCTTTTACATACGAAGGACGCAGGCTTAACATCTCCTCATTTCAAGACCTGAATCAAGTCTATGCGCATCTGGGGATTAAACCCCTGGATAGAGTTGAGCGAACACCTGGATGTTCGGGTTCGAGAAGTTCGGCCGAACATCCCGGAAATGTTCGGGTTCGGGATCCGAACCCGATCCGAACTTCGTCCCGAACCCGAACCCCATTGAAGTCAATGGGGACCCGAACTTTTCGGCACTAAAAAGGCTGTAAAACAGCCCAGGAAAGAGCTAGAGGGCTGCAAAAGGCAGCAACATGTAGGTAAATCCCCTGCAAACAAATGTGGATAGGGAAATGAATTAAAATAAAAATTAAATAAATAAAAATTAACCAAAATCAATTGGAGAGAGGTTCCATAGCAGAGAATCTGGCTTCCCGTCACCCACCACTGGAACAGTCCATTCTCAGATATTTAGGCCCCGGCACCCAGGCAGAGGAGAGAGGTCCCGTAACAGAGAATCTGTCTTCATGTCAGCAGAGAATTAGTCTGCATGTCATAGCAGAGAATGAGGCTTCACGTCAGCCACCACTGCAACAGTCCATTGGCATATATTTAGGCCCAGCACCCAGGCAGAGGAGGGAGGTCCCGTAACAGAGAATCTGTCTTCATGTCAGCAGAGAATTAGTCTGCATGTCATAGCAGAGAATGAGGCTTCACGTCAGCCACCACTGCAACAGTCCATTGGCATATATTTAGGCCCAGCACACACACAGGCAGAGGAGAGAGGTCCCGTAACAGAGAATCTGGCTTCATGTCAGCAGAGAATCAGTCTGCATGTCATAGCAGAGAATGAGGCTTCACGTCAGCCACCACTGCAACAGTCCATTGGCATATATTTAGGCCCAGCACACACACAGGCAGAGGAGAGAGGTCCCGTAACAGAGAATCTGGCTTCATGTCAGCAGAGAATCAGTCTGCATGTCATAGCAGAGAATGAGGCTTCACGTCAGCCACCACTGCAACAGTCCATTGGCATATATTTAGGCCCAGCACCCAGGCAGAGGAGGGAGGTCCCGTAACAGAGAATCTGTCTTCATGTCAGCAGAGAATTAGTCTGCATGTCATAGCAGAGAATGAGGCTTCACGTCAGCCACCACTGCAACAGTCCATTGGCATATATTTAGGCCCAGCACACACACAGGCAGAGGAGAGAGGTCCCGTAACAGAGAATCTGGCTTCATGTCAGCAGAGAATCAGTCTGCATGTCATAGCAGAGAATGAGGCTTCACGTCAGCCACCACTGCAACAGTCCATTGGCATATATTTAGGCCCAGCACACACACAGGCAGAGGAGAGAGGTCCCGTAACAGAGAATCTGGCTTCATGTCAGCAGAGAATCAGTCTGCATGTCATAGCAGAGAATGAGGCTTCACGTCAGCCACCACTGCAACAGTCCATTGGCATATATTTAGGCCCAGCACCCAGGCAGAGGAGGGAGGTCCCGTAACAGAGAATCTGTCTTCATGTCAGCAGAGAATTAGTCTGCATGTCATAGCAGAGAATGAGGCTTCACGTCAGCCACCACTGCAACAGTCCATTGGCATATATTTAGGCCCAGCACCCAGGCAGAGGAGGGAGGTCCCGTAACAGAGAATCTGTCTTCATGTCAGCAGAGAATTAGTCTGCATGTCATAGCAGAGAATGAGGCTTCACGTCAGCCACCACTGGAACAGTCCATTCTCAGATATTTAGGCCCCGGCACCCAGGCAGAGGAGAGAGGTCCCGTAACAGAGAATCTGTCTTCATGTCAGCAGAGAATTAGTCTGCATGTCATAGCAGAGAATGAGGCTTCACGTCAGCCACCACTGCAACAGTCCATTGGCATATATTTAGGCCCAGCACCCAGGCAGAGGAGAGAGGTCCCGTAACAGACAATCTGGCTTCATGTCAGCAGAGAATCAGTCTTCATATCATAGCAGAGAATCAGGCTTCACGTCACCCACCACTGTAAGAGTCAATTTTCATAAATTTAGGCCCAGAACCCAGGCAGAGGAGAAAGGTCCCGTAACAGACAATCTGGCTTCATGTCAGCAGAGAATCAGTCTTCATATCATAGCAGAGAATCAGGCTTCACGTCACCCACCACTGTAAGAGTCAATTTTCATAAATTTAGGCCCAGAACCCAGGCAGAGGAGAAAGGTCCCGTAACAGACAATCTGGCTTCATGTCAGCAGAGAATCAGTCTTCATATCATAGCAGAGAATCAGGCTTCACGTCACCCACCACTGTAAGAGTCAATTTTCATAAATTTAGGCCCAGAACCCAGGCAGAGGAGAAAGGTCCCGTAACAGACAATCTGGCTTCATGTCAGCAGAGAATCAGTCTTCATATCATAGCAGAGAATCAGGCTTCACGTCACCCACCACTGTAAGAGTCAATTTTCATAAATTTAGGCCCAGAACCCAGGCAGAGGAGAAAGGTCCCGTAACAGACAATCTGGCTTCATGTCAGCAGAGAATCAGTCTTCATATCATAGCAGAGAATCAGGCTTCACGTCACCCACCACTGTAAGAGTCAATTTTCATAAATTTAGGCCCAGAACCCAGGCAGAGGAGAAAGGTCCCGTAACAGACAATCTGGCTTCATGTCAGCAGAGAATCAGTCTTCATATCATAGCAGAGAATCAGGCTTCACGTCACCCACCACTGTAAGAGTCAATTTTCATAAATTTAGGCCCAGAACCCAGGCAGAGGAGAAAGGTCCCGTAACAGACAATCTGGCTTCATGTCAGCAGAGAATCAGTCTTCATATCATAGCAGAGAATCAGGCTTCACGTCACCCACCACTGTAAGAGTCAATTTTCATAAATTTAGGCCCAGAACCCAGGCAGAGGAGAAAGGTCCCGTAACAGACAATCTGGCTTCATGTCAGCAGAGAATCAGTCTTCATATCATAGCAGAGAATCAGGCTTCACGTCACCCACCACTGTAAGAGTCAATTTTCATAAATTTAGGCCCAGAACCCAGGTAGAGGAGAAAGGTCCCGTAACAGACAATCTGGCTTCATGACAGCAGAGAATCAGTCTGCATGTCATAGCAGAGAATCAGGCTTCACGTCAGCCACCACTGCAACAGTCCATTGTCATAAATTTAGGCCCAGCACCCAGGCAGAGGAGAGAGGTCCCGTAACAGACAATCTGGCTTCATGTCAGCAGAGAATTAGTCTGCATGTCATAGCAGAGAATCAGGCTTCATGTCAGCCACCACTGCAACAGTCCATTGGCATATATTTAGGCCTAGCACACAGGCAGAGGAGAGGTTCATTCAACTTTGGGTAGCATCGCAATATAATGGTAAAATGAAAATAAAAATAGGATTGAATGAGGAAGTGCCCTGGAGTCCAATAATATATGGTTATGGGGAGGTAGTTAATGTCTAATCTGGACAAGGGACGGACAGGTCCTGTGGGATCCATGCCTGGTTCATTTTTATGAACGTCAGCTTGTCCACATTGGCTGTAGACAGGCGGCTGCGTTTGTCTGTAATGACGCCCCCTGCCGTGCTGAATACACGTTCAGACAAAACGCTGGCTGCCGGGCAGGCCAGCACCTCCAAGGCATAAAAGGCTAGCTCTGGCCACGTGGACAATTTAGAGACCCAGAAGTTGAATGGGGCCGAACCATCAGTCAGTACGTGGAGGGGTGTGCACACGTACTGTTCCACCATGTTAGTAAAATGTTGCCTCCTGCTAACACGTTGCGTATCAGGTGGTGGTGCAGTTAGCTGTGGCGTGTTGACAAAAGTTTTCCACATCTCTGCCATGCTAACCCTGCCCTCAGAGGAGCTGGCCGTGACACAGCTGCCTTGGCGACCTCTTGCTCCTCCTCTGCCTTGGCCTTGGGCTTCCACTTGTTCCCCTGTGACATTTGGGAATGCTCTCAGTAGCGCGTCTACCAACGTGCGCTTGTACTCGCGCATCTTCCTATCACGCTCCAGTGCAGGAAGTAAGGTGGGCACATTGTCTTTGTAGCGTGGATCCAGCAGGGTGGCAACCCAGTAGTCCGCACAGGTTAAAATGTGGGCAACTCTGCTGTCGTTGCGCAGGCACTGCAGCATGTAGTCGCTCATGTGTGCCAGGCTGCCCAGGGGTAAGGACAAGCTGTCCTCTGTGGGAGGCGTATCGTCATCGTCCTGCCTTTCCCCCCAGCCACGCACCAGTGATGGACCCGAGCTGCGTTGGGTGCCACCCCGCTGTGACCATGCTTCATCCTCATCCTCCTCCACCTCCTCCTCATCCTCGTCCTCCTCGTCCTCCAGTAGTGGGCCCTGGCTGGCCACATTTGTACCTGGCCTCTGCTGTTGCAAAAAACCTCCCTCTGAGTCACTTCGAAGAGACTGGCCTGAAAGTGCTAAAAATGACCCCTCTTCCTCATCCTCCTCCTCCTCCTCCTGGGCCACCTCCTGTTCCATCATCGCCCTAAGTGTTTTCTCAAGGAGACATAGAAGTGGTATTGTAACGCTGATAACGGTGTCATCGCCACTGGCCATGTTGGTGGAGTACTCGAAACAGCGCAACAGGGCACACAGGTCTCGCATGGAGGCCCAGTCATTGGTGGTGAAGTGGTGCTGTTCTGTAGTGCGACTGACCCGTGCGTGCTGCAGCTGAAACTCCACTATGGCCTGCTGCTGCTCGCACAGTCTGTCCAGCATGTGCAAGGTGGAGTTCCACCTGGTGGGCACGTCGCATATGAGGCGGTGAGCGGGAAGGCCGAAGTTACGCTGTAGCGCAGACAGGCGAGCAGCAGCAGGATGTGAACGCCGGAAGCGCGAACAGACGGCCCGCACTTTATGCAGCAGCTCTGACATGTCGGGGTAGTTGTGAATGAACTTCTGCACCACCAAATTCAGCACATGCGCCAAGCAAGGGATGTGCGTCAAATTGGCTAGTCCCAGAGCTGCAACGAGATTTCGCCCATTATCACACACCACCAGGCCGGGCTTGAGGCTCACCGGCAGCAACCACTCGTCGGTCTGTTGTTCTATACCCCGCCACAACTCCTGTGCGGTGTGGGGCCTGTCCCCCAAACATATGAGTTTCAGAATGGCCTGCTGACGTTTACCCCGGGCTGTGCTGAAGTTGGTGGTGAAGGTGTGTGGCTGACTGGATGAGCAGGTGGAAGAAGAGGAGGAGGAAGCCGAGAAGGAGGAGGTGGCAACAGGAGGCAAAGAATGTTGCCCTGCGATCCTTGGCGGCGGAAGGACGTGCGCCAAACAGCTCTCCGCCTGGGGCCCAGCTGCCACTACATTTACCCAGTGTGCAGTTAGGGAGATATAGCGTCCCTGGCCGTGCTTACTGGTCCACGTATCTGTGGTTAGGTGGACCTTGCTACAGATGGCGTTGCGCAGTGCACACTTGATTTTATCGGATACTTGGTTGTGCAGGGAAGGCACGGCTCTCTTGGAGAAGTAGTGCCGGCTGGGAACAACATACTGTGGGACAGCAAGCGACATGAGCTGTTTGAAGCTGTCTGTGTCCACCAGCCTAAATGACAGCATTTCATAGGCCAGTAGTTTAGAAATGCTGGCATTCAGGGCCAGGGATCGAGGGTGGCTAGGTGGGAATTTACGCTTTCTATCAAATGTTTGTGAGATGGAGAGCTGAACGCTGGCGTGTGACATGGTTGAGACGCTTGGTGACGGAGGTGGTGGTGGTGGTGTTGGTGGTACATCCCCTGTTTGCTGGGCGGCAGGTGCCAACGTTCCTCCAGAGGCGGAGGAAGAGGCCGAGGCGGCAGCAGCAGAATAGGCCGAGGCGGCAGCAGCAGAAGAGGTAGCAGGGGGAGCCTGAGTGACTTCCTTGGTTTTAAGGTGTTTACTCCACTGCAGTTCATGCTTTGCATGCAGGTGCCTGGTCATGCAGGTTGTGCTCAGGTTCAGAACGTTAATGCCTCGCTTCAGGCTCTGATGGCACAGCGTGCAAACCACTCGGGTCTTGTCGTCAGCACATTGTTTGAAGAAGTGCCATGCCAGGGAACTCCTTGAAGCTGCCTTTGGGGTGCTCGGTCCCAGATGGCGGCGGTCAGTAGCAGGCGGAGTCTCTTGGCGGCGGGTGTTCTGCTTTTGCCCACTGCTCCCTCTTTTGCTACGCTGTTGGCTCGGTCTCACCACTGCCTCTTCCTCCGAACTGTGAAAGTCAGTGGCACGACCTTCATTCCATGTGGGGTCTAGGACCTCATCGTCCCCTGCATCGTCTTCCACCCAGTCTTGATCCCTGACCTCCTGTTCAGTCTGCACACTGCAGAAAGACGCAGCAGTTGGCACCTGTGTTTCGTCATCATCAGAGACATGCTGAGGTGGTATTCCCATGTCCTCATCATCAGGAAACATAAGTGGTTGTGCGTCAGTGCATTCTATGTCTTTCACCGCTGGGGAAGGGCTAGGTGGATGCCCTTGGGAAACCCTGCCAGCGGAGTCTTCAAACAGCATAAGAGACTGCTGCATAACTTGAGGCTGAGACAGTTTCCCTGGTATGCATGGGGGTGATGTGACAGACTGATGGGGTTGGTTTTCAGGCGCCATCTGTGCGCTTTCTGCAGAAGACTGGGTGGGAGATAATGTGAACGTGCTGGATCCACTGTCGGCCACCCAATTGACTAATGCCTGTACCTGCTCAGGCCTTACCATCCTTAGAACGGCATTGGGCCCCACCATATATCGCTGTAAATTCTGGCGGCTACTGGGACCTGAAGTAGTTGGTACACTAGGACGTGTGGATGTGGCAGAACGGCCACGTCCTCTCCCAGCACCAGAGGGTCCACTAACACCACCACGACCATGTCCACGTCCGCGTCCCTTACTAGATGTTTTTCTCATTGTTATGGTTCACCACAACAACAAATATATTATTTGGCCCAATGTATTGTATTCAAATTCAGCGGGATATAAATTTGAGGCCTAGTATTTAGGCGCTGGGTGACCGGTATGGATTTAGTGACAGAATTAGACTTGGAAATGCACAGAAGCGTGTGTGTGTGAAGTTATTCTGAATGACCCAATGTGCACCTTGAATATTATATACCCTTTTAGGGATAGATTTCAAATAGCTCTGATATAGCAGAAACCACTAAATTATGAAATTGCTAAATTGGGAATTGTACTTCAACCCAGAACAAAAAATGTGCTTTGACGGACACTAAATATCTTGCCCAGCAACAACAGTACAACGGTGGGTAACGAGAGATTTAGAGGGAATTAAATTTGAGGCCTAGTATTTAGGCGCTGGGTCACCGGTATGGATTTAGTGACAGAATTAGACTTGGAAATACACAGTAGCGGGTGTGTGTGAAGTTATTCTGAATGACCCTATGTGCACCTTCAATATTATATACCCTTTTAGGGATAGATTTCAAATAGCTCTGATATAGCAGAAACCACTAAATTATGAAATTGCTAAATTGGGAATTGTACTTCAACCCAGAACAAAAAATGTGCTTTGACGGACACTAAATATCTTGCCCAGCAACAACAGTACAGCGGTGGGTAACGAGAGATTTAGAGGGAATTAAATTTGAGGCCTAGTATTTAGGCGCTGGGTCACCGGTATGGATTTAGTGACAGAATTAGACTTGGAAATGCACAGAAGCGTGTGTGTGAAGTTATTCTGAATGACCCAATGTGCACCTTCAATATTATATACCCTTTTGGGATAGATTTCAAATAGCTCTGATATAGCAGGAACCACTAAATTATGAAATTGCTAAATTGGGAATTGTACTTCAACCCAGAACAAAAAATGTGCTTTGACGGACACTAAATATCTTGCCCAGCTACAACAGTACAACGGTGGTAACGAGAGATTTAGAGGGAATTAAATTTGAGGCCTAGTATTTAGGCGCTGGGTGCACCGGTATGGATTTAGTGACAGAATTAGACTTGGAAATACACAGTAGCGGGTGTGTGTGAAGTTATTCTGAATGACCCTATGTGCACCTTCAATATTATATACCCTTTTAGGGATAGATTTCAAATAGCTCTGATATAGCAGAAACCACTAAATTATGAAATTGCTAAATTGGGAATTGTACTTCAACCCAGAACAAAAAATGTGCTTTGACGGACACTAAATATCTTGCCCAGCAACAACAGTACAGCGGTGGGTAACGAGAGATTTAGAGGGAATTAAATTTGAGGCCTAGTATTTAGGCGCTGGGTCACCGGTATGGATTTAGTGACAGAATTAGACTTGGAAATGCACAGTAAGCGGTGTGTGTGAAGTTATTCTGAATGACCCTATGTGCACCTTCAATATTATATACCCTTTTTGGGATAGATTTCAAATAGCTCTGATATAGCAGGAACCACTAAATTATGAAATTGCTAAATTGGGAATTGTACTTCAACCCAGAACAAAAAATGTGCTTTGACGGGCACTAAATAACTTTCCCAGCTACAACAGGACAACGGTAACGAGAGATTTAGAGGGATTTAAATTTGAGGCCTAGTATTTAGGCGCTGGGTGACAGGTATGGGTTTAGTGACAGAATTAGACTTGGAAATACACAGTAGCGGGTGTGTGTGAAGTTATTCTGAATGACCCTATGTGCACCTTCAATATTATATACCCTTTTAGGGATAGATTTCAAATAGCTCTGATATAGCAGAAACCACTAAATTATGAAATTGCTAAATTGGGAATTGTACTTCAACCCAGAACAAAAAATGTGCTTTGACGGACACTAAATATCTTGCCCAGCAACAACAGTACAGCGGTGGGTAACGAGAGATTTAGAGGGAATTAAATTTGAGGCCTAGTATTTAGGCGCTGGGTCACCGGTATGGATTTAGTGACAGAATTAGACTTGGAAATACACAGTAGCGGGTGTGTGTGAAGTTATTCTGAATGACCCTATGTGCACCTTCAATATTATATACCCTTTTTGGGATAGATTTCAAATAGCTCTGATATAGCAGGAACCACTAAATTATGAAATTGCTAAATTGGGAATTGTACTTCAACCCAGAACAAAAAATGTGCTTTGACGGGCACTAAATAACTTTCCCAGCTACAACAGGACAACGGTAACGAGAGATTTAGAGGGATTTAAATTTGAGGCCTAGTATTTAGGCGCTGGGTGACAGGTATGGGTTTAGTGACAGAATTAGACTTGGAAATACACAGTAGCGGGTGTGTGTGAAGTTATTCTGAATGACCCTATGTGCACCTTCAATATTATATACCCTTTTGGGATAGATTTCAAATAGCTCTGATATAGCAGAAACCACTAAATTATGAAATTGCTAAATTGGGAATTGTACTTCAACCCAGAACAAAAAATGTGCTTTGACGGACACTAAATATCTTGCCCAGCAACAACAGTACAGCGGTGGGTAACGAGAGATTTAGAGGGAATTAAATTTGAGGCCTAGTATTTAGGCGCTGGGTCACCGGTATGGATTTAGTGACAGAATTAGACTTGGAAATACACAGTAGCGGGTGTGTGTGAAGTTATTCTGAATGACCCTATGTGCACCTTCAATATTATATACCCTTTTTGGGATAGATTTCAAATAGCTCTGATATAGCAGGAACCACTAAATTATGAAATTGCTAAATTGGGAATTGTACTTCAACCCAGAACAAGAAATGTGCTTGAACGGACACTAAATAACTTCGCCCAGCTACAGCACTAGGGACGAGATTTAGCTGGATATAAATTTGAGGCCTAGTATTTAGGCGCTGGGTGACAGGTATGGGTTTAGTGACAGAATTAGACTTGGAAATACACAGTAGCGGGTGTGTGTGAAGTTATTCTGAATGACCCTATGTGCACCTTCAATATTATATACCCTTTTAGGGATAGATTTCAAATAGCTCTGATATAGCAGAAACCACTAAATTATGAAATTGCTAAATTGGGAATTGTACTTCAACCCAGAACAAAAAATGTGCTTTGACGGACACTAAATATCTTGCCCAGCAACAACAGTACAGCGGTGGGTAACGAGAGATTTAGAGGGAATTAAATTTGAGGCCTAGTATTTAGGCGCTGGGTCACCGGTATGGATTTAGTGACAGAATTAGACTTGGAAATACACAGTAGCGGGTGTGTGTGAAGTTATTCTGAATGACCCTATGTGCACCTTCAATATTATATACCCTTTTTGGGATAGATTTCAAATAGCTCTGATATAGCAGGAACCACTAAATTATGAAATTGCTAAATTGGGAATTGTACTTCAACCCAGAACAAAAAATGTGCTTTGACGGGCACTAAATAACTTTCCCAGCTACAACAGGACAACGGTAACGAGAGATTTAGAGGGATTTAAATTTGAGGCCTAGTATTTAGGCGCTGGGTGACAGGTATGGGTTTAGTGACAGAATTAGACTTGGAAATACACAGTAGCGGGTGTGTGTGAAGTTATTCTGAATGACCCTATGTGCACCTTCAATATTATATACCCTTTTAGGGATAGATTTCAAATAGCTCTGATATAGCAGAAACCACTAAATTATGAAATTGCTAAATTGGGAATTGTACTTCAACCCAGAACAAAAAATGTGCTTTGACGGACACTAAATATCTTGCCCAGCAACAACAGTACAGCGGTGGGTAACGAGAGATTTAGAGGGAATTAAATTTGAGGCCTAGTATTTAGGCGCTGGGTCACCGGTATGGATTTAGTGACAGAATTAGACTTGGAAATACACAGTAGCGGGTGTGTGTGAAGTTATTCTGAATGACCCTATGTGCACCTTCAATATTATATACCCTTTTTGGGATAGATTTCAAATAGCTCTGATATAGCAGGAACCACTAAATTATGAAATTGCTAAATTGGGAATTGTACTTCAACCCAGAACAAAAAATGTGCTTTGACGGGCACTAAATAACTTTCCCAGCTACAACAGGACAACGGTAACGAGAGATTTAGAGGGATTTAAATTTGAGGCCTAGTATTTAGGCGCTGGGTGACAGGTATGGGTTTAGTGACAGAATTAGACTTGGAAATACACAGTAGCGGGTGTGTGTGAAGTTATTCTGAATGACCCTATGTGCACCTTCAATATTATATACCCTTTTTGGGATAGATTTCAAATAGCTCTGATATAGCAGAAACCACTAAATTATGAAATTGCTAAATTGGGAATTGTACTTCAACCCAGAACAAAAAATGTGCTTTGACGGACACTAAATATCTTGCCCAGCAACAACAGTACAGCGGTGGGTAACGAGAGATTTAGAGGGAATTAAATTTGAGGCCTAGTATTTAGGCGCTGGGTCACCGGTATGGATTTAGTGACAGAATTAGACTTGGAAATACACAGTAGCGGGTGTGTGTGAAGTTACTCTGAATGACCCTATGTGCACCTTCAATATTATATACCCTTTTTGGGATAGATTTCAAAGAGCTCTGATATAGCAGGAACCACTAAATTATGAAATTGCTAAATTGGGAATTGTATTTCAACCCAGAACAAGAAATGTGCTTGAACGGACACTAAATAACTCGCCCAGCTACAGCACTAGGGACAGATTTAGCTGGATATAAATTTGAGGCCTAGTATTTAGGCGCTGGGTGACCGGTATGGATTTAGTGACAGAATTAGACTGGGATATGGCCAAAAAATGAACAGACTATTGCTGGTTAAATGCACTTGGTGTGACAGCTTCACCCTGATGTAGGCTTTAGCCAAAAAACAACCACACCATTGAGGGTTAAATGCACTTGGTGACAGGCGCAGCTTGCCCCTGATTTTGTATATGGCCAAAAAATGAACAGACTATTGCTGGTTAAATGCACTTGGTGTGACAGCTTCACCCTGATGTAGGCTTTAGCCAAAAAACAACCACACCATTGAGGGTTAAATGCACTTGGTGACAGGCGCAGCTTGCCCCTGATTTTGTATATGGCCAAAAAATGAACAGACTATTGCTGGTTAAATGCACTTGGTGTGACAGCTTCACCCTGATGTAGGCTTTAGCCAAAAAACAACCACACCATTGAGGGTTAAATGCACTTGGTGACAGGCGCAGCTTGCCCCTGATTTTGTATATGGCCAAAAAATGAACAGACTATTGCTGGTTAAATGCACTTGGTGTCACAGCTTCACCCTGATGTAGGCTTTAGCCAAAAAACAACCACACCATTGAGGGTTAAATGCACTTGGTCGCAGCTTGTGCTGGCGCACCACAAGACACAAAATGGCCGCCGATCACCCCAGAAAAATGAGACTGACAAACGGTCTGTGCAGCCTAAAAACAGTGAGCAATTGAGGATCAGCAGCTCAATGATCCACAGCTGCAGATCGATCAGTTAATCAAGTCCTTTGGAGGAGTTAATCTGCCTAATCTCGCCCTACTGTCGCAGCCGCAACCTCTCCCTACGCTAATCAGAGCAGAGTGACGGGCGGCGCTATGTGACTCCAGCTTAAATAGAGGCTGGGTCACATGGTGCTCTGGCCAATCACAGCCATGCCAATAGTAGGCATGGCTGTGATGGCCTCTTGGGGCAAGTAGTATGACGCTTGTTGATTGGCTGCTTTGCAGCCTTTCAAAAAGCGCCAAGAAAGCGTCACAAAAGCGCGAAGAAAGCGACGAACACCGAACCCGAACCCGGACTTTTACGAAAATGTCCGGGTTCGGGTCCGTGTCACGGACACCCCAAAATTCGGTACGAACCCGAACTATACAGTTCGAGTTCGCTCATCCCTACCCCTGGATATACAGAACTGGGACCCTGTTCAAAATCTAACAGACTTGCCATCCCTCCCAACTCTGGAACCGTGGGAGAAGCAGCAGACCCCTAAGCCACAAAGGGGCAGAAGAGGAAACTCCAAATCAACGCCAAGAAGATTAACGTTGGGAGAATGAGATGATCCTATTCTTCAAGACTCCAACCATATGGGCCACATCTCAACTTCTCTCATCACTGTCCCTTTACACCTCTTCTTCTGCCTAAATTTTTCTCTCCTTTCCATCTTCCTTGGATTTCTCCTATCTACTCCTGATTTGGATCCCATCCTCTACCAAGGGTGATACCACAGGTTACTGAGTAACTCCCCCCCCCACTTCTTTCTTTCCTCCTCTCCTCTGATTTTTCAGAAATGTCTCTTATACGCTTTATCCTTCCATACAAACTCCTCAAGGAGTTATGCTCCATACCACCCCTCTACTTGCATAAGTTAACACATTTGCTGTTTTGTTGTTATGTTTCTTCTAACTATGTTCTGGTTTTTAGACATGACTGGCTCGGCAACAGGCAACATCTTCACATTCCAGGAAAATTCCCGGGTGCTTCTCTATCTTGTGGCGGCGTTCCCCCTCCCCCGATATCAGTGATTCTTTTCTGTAAGGTGAGAGTTTCCTCTATCCCTCCTTCCCTCCTCCTTTACGACTCACCATGAACAGCCTCAGAATAGTTTCTTACAATGTCAAGGGACTGAGATCTCCTTCCAAAAGGAGCCAAATTTTTTCCCAACTAAATAGAGAGAAATGCTCTATCGCCTTCCTACAGGAAACTAATTTTAAACAGGGCAACTACCCAAACCTTACTTACTCCAAATTCCCTAACTGGTATCATTGTGGAGCTGGGGGCGCCTCCTCGAGAGGAGTCAGTATCAGCTTTCACAGGAGCTTAGCCTTCCAGTACAAAGCCCATACTCAGGACCCAGAGGGTAGATACCTTATTCTTAAGGGCCTCATAGGACAAACTCTCTTCACATTTGTGAATTTATACGCACCAAACACGAACCAGATCTCCTGGCTCTCCTCCCTTTTCAGGCTAATTGATACGCACAGAGAAGGGATTTTAATAGTAGCAGGGGACTTCAACCTAGATCTTAACCCACTCATTGATACCCCCAAAAAAAATTTCTTTCTAAGGCCCTTAAATTTCTTCAGACCAAACTTTTCAACTTAGGGGTTCTAGATACTTGGCGTTGTATTAATCCCAACTCAATTGATTTCTCATTTTACTCTGCAGCAAATAATTTGTATAGTAGATTAGACTACATCTTCATCTCGAGAGAGCATCTTCAATTCTGTGCCTTAGCCAAGATTGGAGATATCACTCTCTCAGATCATTCCCCAGTTTTTTGCAATATTCACCCTTTAGTAGGGGTAACAGGAGCTCTAACTGGAGGTTCAACTAGTCCTTGCTGGGTAACCCTATATATAAATCCCAGATTACTTCATATCTGGATGAGTATTTTACAACCAATAATACCCCAGACATATCTCCCCATGCCCTGTGGGATGCTCATAAGGCATATATTAGAGGCAGGCTGATTGGACTCTGCTCCTTCCTAAAAAAGGAATCAGAGTAAAAATACGTGTCCTTACTATCAAGGATACACATACTTGAAAAAGTCCACAAACAGTCATTGCTTGCTCGACAGCTGGTGGAACTCTCTTCTCTCAGAACAGAACTTAAAAATCTTCTGAATGAGCATTCAGCCAAATACTTTCTATCTGCTCAACAGAAGTTTTTCGCGCATGGGAACAAAGCATCTAAATTTTTGATGCAGAGAAATAAACATAGAAGAGATTCCAGACATGTACAGAGCATTAAATCTCCGAGAGGAGACCTAGTATTAAAAGCATGTGAGATTGCTGAGCAATTCAGGCTTTTTTACGAAGCGTTGTACAATCTGCCTGCCTCTGATCTCCCTGATCCCACACTGGGGAGGGAGGCCAACATTAACTCATTCCTGGACTCTCTCAACTTGCCGAGCTTGACCTTGCCCCAACATATCTCCCTGACAAAACCATTCACTATTTCAGAGTTGTCGAGAGCCATCAACTCCACCCCCAAAGGTATGTGCCCAGGCCCAGATGGCCTGCCCATAACTTATTATTCGGCCTTTAGTAACACCCTTCTCCCCTTCCTACTTCCCATATGCAATCTAGCAATGCTTAACCATCCCCTCTCAGCTGACATGACCAGAGCCACTATTACTGTAATCCCCAAAGTAGGTAAAGATCCTTCAGTATGCTCCAGTTACCGCCTGATTTCTCTACTCAATGTTGATCTCAAATTAATTGCTAAGATGCTAGCCACCAGAATGCAGGGCTTTCTACCCTATGTAATCAGTCTAGACCAAGTGGGATTTGTCAAAGGACGGGAGGGAAAAGATAATACTACCAAGGTCTTGGATGCTCTATTTTACGCTTCCCATAAATCCACCCCCCTGGTCCTGATAGGCATGGATGCCGAGAAAGCGTTTGACAGAGTAGATTGGATGTATATCAGACTGACCATGTCTAAACTTGGAATTCCTGACCCATTTATTAATGCGGTATTCTCTATGCACTCCTGCTCCTCGGCATCCGTGTCAGTCAATGGAACCTTATCCTCCCCCTTCCCAATTAGGAATGGTATGAGACAAGGATGCCCCCTCTCCCCCCTCCTCTTTGTAATAGTTATGGAAACTTTATTGCAGGCTCTCATGGAGGAGCGGGGCATCAGAGGCCTCACTGAGAACGGTATTGAATTTAAAATTGCTGCTTTTGCAGATGATCTTTTAATCCTCACAACAATCCCTGTAAATCTATAAATATCATTCTCCCGATGCTCAGTCACTTCGGCTCCCTGTCTAATTTTAAGGTCAACCCGTCCAAGTCTCAGGTGCTTCATGTTGGCCTCTCTCCCTCAGTCATCTCCTCTCTACAGAGAGATTCCCCCTTTAACTGGCAAGCTCAACAACTGACCTACCTAGGTGAAAATCTTACTCCCTCCCTAACAGAGCTTTTTAATCTAAATTATAAATCACTATTAGCATCAATAACTAGCCAGCTGGACTCGCTGGACCTTCCATACCTGTCTTGGTTTGGGAGAAAGAACATCCTCATGTCCTTAGTAATCCCAAGATTAACCTACTTGATGCAGGTTCTTCCTATTGAGATCCCCAACTCATACTTTACCTCTCTAAATAAACTAATTCGTAGATTTATATGGCAGGGGAAAAGTCCACGTATTTCCTTCAATACGCTCGCTAAACCCAGAACCCAAGGCGGCATTGGGCTACCTGACCCTGACATATATATGAAGGCCATCCAGCTCTCCAGAGCGGTCGATTGGTTAATAAATCCTACCCACAAAGCCTGGGTCCCTTTGGAGAACTCCTTTCTACCCAGCTCGGCTCGGGCCCTTCTACTAGCCAATAGATCACCTCCGGCCCTCGGTTCTATACCCAACCCCATGATCCGTAGCACATTAAAAGTTTGGAGGTGGTTCTTGGCTGTTGGTGGGCCCCTGACACTGCCATCCCTCCTTTTACTTTTAAAAGACATTATAGCCTTGGCTCCTAAAGAACTTAGAGATAGTTACCCCTCCAGCTTGAGAGCCTCTGGACTCCCCATCTCAGATATCCTGGATTCAGACAGATCCCCCCTGATCCTGAGCTTCTCAAGAAATTGGGATCAACCACTCAAAACTATATACTCCTGCAGTTTATTAAGAAGGAAACTCTCACCCTCACAAAAAACACCCCTCTTCTGAAAGAGATTGACTGGTTTGAGAGGTTGATATCCAGCTTGCTCCCTCCTCCGGCAGTGTTATATATGATGAAAAGTTTAAGTTAATAAATAAGTTATTTCAAGCATCTTTAAACCTACTGTTTCCATAGAACAGCGCTAGAGGAATTACAGAGTAATAGACAGCCTGGTTAGACTAAAAGTCAGAGATATTAAAATTCTTCTAATGCCACAGCGCAAAAGGCACTTCATAGTGCTGCGCCTGCCACAGTGGAACTATTACCCTCAGAGGGTGAAGTTATAGCGTTCCTTAACTTGCACAGTAAAGAGGGCATTAGAGCAGCAGACGCCAGCATATACCTCCGTGCATCAACTGTTCCCTCAGTGAGCAAGCAAAGATACCTCAGGGGAGCTACCATAGATGCCATAGAACGTGTGCTTTAGTCAAACTGCAGCCGTCTCTTAAAGTGGCAGAACTGCAAAGGCAAAATAGTAAGAGAAAGAGCTCCAACGCTCCTGCGATCCCTAGAGAGAGAAATAAGAAGAAGAAAATCCCTTTATTGTCCCTCAGTGGGGAAATTGTGGCATAACAGCAGCAATCACATTCAAAACAGGAGCAAAAAAGGAGTAATTCAAAATTAAAGTTTAGAATACAAGAAACACATAACACTGCATTTACTTAAAAAAATCACTACTGGGTTTTCTGGGAACAGTGGTGGTTATAGATCCTAATCGCTGGTGGGAGGAAAGGACCTCCGATAACATTCTTTCGTGCAGAAAGTGCGGGAACCGCGCTCTACCAAACAGTTAATGTCAGTTCTTGAACCTTGCAACCATAGAGGACCGAACGTCCACTCCAGCTCACAGAGGCGGACGTTCGGTCCTCTATGGTTGCAAGGTTCAAGAACTGACATTAACTGTTTGGTAGAGCGCGGTTCCCGCACTTTCTGTTAACTTACTTAGGAGGTCAAACCTACTCCCTTAAGGGGACCGCTGCTGAGGTCCATTACTTTCACACCAGACAACATTATATAACATTCTTTCGTGCACCTAGGATGCAGCAGTCTGTCACTGAAGGAGCTCTCCAACATACACATGGTGGGAGGCCAAAGTCCAGAGCTAGAGTGCCCGCACCGCTATTCATGAAGAGGCCACGTACTGCAGCCAGCTAGTTTCCCGCCACTAGGCTCAAAGCCTGCAGCAGCGTATCCAAGCCAGCGCATCGCAAGTCATTACAGAGCATCACAAGTCAGCGCAGAGCATCGCAAGTCAGAGCAGAGAATTGCATCATCAACAAAAGACACGTCTCCTTTAAGACAGACATTTGTTCAGAATAAGGTCAGAGCTTTCCTTATTACTTATCATTGCACATAGGTTTTGGTATAAAGTGGCATTTTCATGTTCAGGAATAAAAGACAAAGGACAGTTTGTAATACACAGATGCTGTTACATTTAAAGTGAAAGTCATTTATTGCCTGCATTTATCGCTGTTACATTTAAAGTAAAAAGTCATTTATTTCTGCATTTGTCAATATTGCATTTAAAGTGAAAGGCATTTTAATATTATTATTATTATTGATTATTATAGCATTTAAATTAAAATGTCTGAGCCTAGTATTACCATGCCACTGTTAGAGGATACAAAGATAGACAGAGTAGAAGTTGAAGAGCAAGAGAACCTGTCTGAGTTAGAAGAGTCTAATGCAGCATTAGTCTTACCTCAAACAAATATAGCCCAAGCAGATGAACTAAAACATTCATCATGTGGTAGAAAACCGACCCCAAAGATGCTGGAAAATTTGGAGCAAGAAGCAGCATTAAAAGAGAAAAGGTTCACCCGAATGTATGATAAGTGTGTCACCTATTTTGACCATATAAAACCGTTAACATAGCAATGTGCAATAAGGTACCTTCATTCCTGCATGTGTCTTTGTTCTTTTATTCAACTTTTCATTCTTATTTAAAAGCGATTTTTCTTTTATATGCAAATGAAGTCTCAAGGTGCCCAGAGGGGCGTTATTACTCTGCTGTAGTGCCCAATAATGCCCCCCTGCAGTGCCTAGCCGGCCTTTCTTCCAAGCCCAGCACGCCTCCTAAGAAATAAATGTCCTCCCACATACTTGCCGAATTGCGCCGCCCCTCCCCACTACGTCATTTAATTTATTCACTGCACCGTCTTTGCTTCCTCCTTACTTGCTGAACGGCGCCGCCTCCTCCACTATGTCATTTCATTTATTCACTGCACCTTCGTGACTTCCTCCTCTCTTATCTTCCAAAATCCTGCGTAGGCGCAGTATCGCTGAGTGCCTGCGCCTGTGCGATACTCCTGCTCCAGAGGGCAACAGCGCTCTGATTACGTTACTGGGCTGGGCGTATGCCCAGTGACATTATTGAGGCTGTTGCCCACTGGAGCAGTAGTATTCTACCGGCGCAGGCACTCAGCGATACTGCGCCTGAGCGGGATTTTGGAGGACAAGAGAGGATGAAGCCACGAAGGTGCAGTGAATACATTAAATGACGTAGTGGGGAGTGGGCGGCGCCTTTCTGCAAGTATGTGGGAGGACATTTATTTTGCGATGGGCTTGGATGAAAGGTGGGCTGGGCACTGCAGGGGGGCATTATTGGGCACTAGAGCAGAGTAATAACGCCCCTCTGGGCACCTTGAGACTTAATTTGAATATCAGAAAAATCGCTTTTTCATCTGATTGAAAAGTTGAATAAAAGAAAGAAGACACATGCAGGAATGAAGGAATTTTATTCCTCATTGCTATGTTAACGGTTTTATATGGTCAAAATAGGTAACAGATTCCCTTTAAAGACATTCGTAAAAAGCTAAAGCAAGAAAGTATAAAAGGGAAATTGAGTAATATGGTAGAGACTGTAGAAGAATCTGAATCATAGCTTATTGCATCATATGTCAACCTGTGGTCGTTTACAACACCGTCCCAGGATATTGAAAGGAACATGGACACATGTACTGCAGTCACTAAAGATTTAGTAAAGCTCATGAGAGAACTTTCATCTGCAGCTAAATATGATACAGTTAAAGCAATAAGTAGAACGAACGAGCTTTTTATGAGAGACTATGCTAAATCCTTAGGTGGCACCACAATCTCAAGTATGACTTCCTTCACTAGCAGAAGTGACACCCACATATCAGAGTCCTAAAATATTTCAGCCAAAAGAAAGGAATTAGCTGAACAACTTGCTGTCAAGAGAGCAGAAATTGAAATGGAAGCTGCCATCGAGGCGCAGCACCAACTGATGGCTGAAAAGGATGCACAACGCCATCAAATGGAAGCTGAAATAGAGGCACAGCGCCATCAAATGGAAGCTGAAAGGGAAGCACAGCGTCAACAGATAATAAGTTAAGATCATAGAAGCCTGACTCAGAGTACATGAGAAGGATATGAGTCAGAGTAGTCATAGGTTTAAATCTGTACTAAGTGAAGAACGGGACTCCTACTTTCCTTTACACGCCCAGGAGAATGGAAGGAAATATCCAGTTTGTTGTGAGGAAATAAGTCATTATCCTTCCATCCCTGCTCAGAAAAAAAAGAGAGGCCTAGTCTAGTGTTAGGAAAAAGGTGTGTGAACTTACCCTCTATCTCTACCTAAAAAGATGAGGAAAACTCACCTAATTTAGAAGTGAAGTGAGAAAATAGAACCAGATGATTCTATTCCCAGATTCCACTGCAATATTCAGGAGAATTTTACAACCATTGTCCCAGCAAGACCACAGAGAACAGTCCTAGCTAGAGTTCCTATTCCGGAACCTACTGTATTTTCGGGAGACGTACTGAGGTTCATAGAGTGGAAGGCAAGTTTTGAGATGATCATTGAGCATCATTTCTTCAGTCCAGTAGACAAGTTATTCTACCTTCAGAGATATGTTGGTGGAGAAGCCAAGGAAGTTCTTGAAGGTAACGTCTATAGAAAAGATAAAGAAGCCTACAAGCAAGCTTGGCAAAAATTTTATGTAATATATGGCCATCCTTTCTTAGTACAAAGAGCCTTTAGAGAGAAACTGAATAACTGGTCTAAAATAGGTCCTAAAGAACAATTCAAACTCCAAATGTATGGTGACTTCCTGCAAGCATGCAACAATGCCATCCCACATGTACTAGGACTAGAAGTACTGAATGATTATCTAGAAAACCACAGGATGCTGACTAAGCTACCTGAAGAAGTGGCTTCTAGATGGAATCACTATGTGACTAAACAGTCAGATCTAGGTAAGAACTTCCCACATTTTAAAGAGTTCTGAGTTCATCAATAATGAAGCATGGATAGCATGTAATCCACTAACATCATCTTACGTCTTAAAATCCTTAGAAGAAAGGCCGCAAGAGAGATAAGAAGCACAAGAGCAACTAGCTTGGCAACGAACACAGCAGCTAAAGGTCCAGATACCTACGAGAGCAAGTTCAAAGTCACTACTGGGATCAGTAGAGAGACAGAACCGACAAATCTTCAGACTACCTTCAAGTGTATGTTCTGTGGAGAGAACCACTCCATACACAAGTGCCAACAATTTAAGGAGAAGTCCCCAGATGTAAAGAAAAGGTTTTTACTGGATAACCAACTGTGTTTAGGATGTCTAAGAAAAGGCCATGTTACTAAGGAGTGTAAGAAAATGGCCACATGCAGCATTTGCAAAGGACACCATCCTACACCACTACATGAAGAATGTCCAAAGAAGAATAAATCCTCAATACCTAAAGATACTGAGGAAGGAAAGAAAGTATCAGTATCCTCTTGCAAAGTGAGGGAAGGAGAAAGCAACGGAACATCAATGGTTGTACCAGTTTGCATTTCAAATCCTGAAAGGAGGAACAAGAAGGTATACGCCTATGCGCTACTGGATGCCCAGAGTGACATCACCTTCATTGATCAAGAAATCTGCAATAAATTACAAGTGACTACAGAACCAGTGAAGCTCAAACTCACCACAATGACGGGGAGAGACACATTAGTGAAAAGTCAAAGGGTCAAAGGACTGAGAGTTTTTAGGACTTTATTCAAACTGCCCATTAGATCTACCTCCAGCTTATACAAAATACGATAGACCTCTAGATCGAGATCACAAACATACCTGTGAAACAGCCAATGAATGGGAGCACCTATCTGTCATACCTCATGAAATGTCCCCACTGAAGGAGTTTGGTGTTGGACTGTTGATAGGTTATGATTGTCCCGAAGCCTTGGTACCACAAAAGGTAATCACCGGAGGAAGGGTGAACCCTACATTCTTCAAACTGATCTAGGATGGGTTGCTGTTAGAGGAAAACAGCAGATTGCAAGCTCAAGACAGGTGACAGGATTGTGTCATCGAATATCTGTCCAAGAGTTACCAACTGTAAGTCCATCAAAAGTAATCAAGATCCTTGAGTCCGACTTTGCAGACATAAGTTCTAAAGAATAGAGTGTATCCCAAGAAGACATAAAGTTTGTAAACACTCCAGGAGAAAGTATTCAGCAGAATTAACAAGGTCATCTTGAAATGCCCTTACCTTTTAGAGAACGACCTTGTCTGCCAAATAACAGAAATCTTACCCTAGCAAGATTGAAATGTTTGAAGAAAAGGATGGTAAAAGATCCCAAACTCAAGAATGATTATTTGAAATTCATGGAAGGCATCCTCGAAGAAGGCCATGCAGAGAAAGTTAATAATCAATCTAAAGAAGGAGAAGTGTGGTACATCCCACATTAAGGTGTTTACCACTCAAAGAAACCAGATAAGATTAGAGTAGTATTTGATTGCTCAGCAAAGTATAATGGTGTTACATTGAATAATCATCTACCGTACTAAAAGGACCAGATCTTACAAACACTCTGACTAGCATACTCTGTAGATTCAGAAAGTATCCCGTAGCAGTGATGTGTGATGTTGAAAAGATGTTCCATCAGTTTTATGTAAAGAATGAAGATAGAGATTTCTTGAGGTTTCTATGGTGGGAGGACGGAGATACAGATTCAGAGCCAGCAGAATACAGAATGAAAGTACACTTGTTTGGAGCAGCATCATCTCCAGGTTGTGCCAATTATGGTATGAAGTACTTGGCCAATCAGAATGAAAAGGATTGCCCATCAGCATAAAATTTTCTGAAGAAAAACTTTTATGTAGATAATGGTCTTATAAGTCTAGAATAAACAGAATCTGCAATTAAACTAGTGAAAGAAAGCCAAGAGTTATGCACAAGAGGAAACCTGTGCCCTCATAAATTTTTCTCAAACAACAGAGAGGTACTGGAATCCATCAGTGACTCTGAACGTGCATCAACAATAAAGAATGTAGATCTCAATTATGATTATCTTCCAGTCCAGAACGTACTTGGATTGGGATGGAATGTAGAGAATGACAAGTTCTTCTTTGAAGAATCTATTGAAGAGAAAATTGCAACTAGTACCATTCTTTCCGCGGTGGCTTCTCTATTTGATACATTGGAATTCTTGTCCCTAGTAATCCTCAGAGCAAAAGAAATACTACAAGAATTATGCAGACAGAAGTTGGGATGGGATGAGTCCATACTTGAAAATTTGAGGCCAAGGTGGGAGAGTTGCATAAGAGACTTGCAAAACTTGAGAGAAGGTCGGATACCCAGATGTTTTGTACCTCATGATTTCGGAAAGTACAAGAAAATAGAACATACTTTTTCAGATGCCAGTAGTTATGGTTATGGTCAGTGCTCCTACATCAGAGTAATAGGAGAAGAAAGGATACACTGTCCCCTGGTTATGGGAAAAGCCAGAGTTGTGCCTACTATTATTCAGACAATACCAAGACTTGAACTGACAGCAGCCATAGTTTCAGCATCAGTAAGCAAGTTTCTGAGAGAAGAATTGGAATTGAAAATAGATGAAGAATATTTTTGGACAGACTCACAAGTTGTCCTAGGATACATAAACAACGAAGCTCAAAGATTCCATATCTTTGTCGCCAACAGAGTTGAGAAAATTTGAGAAATAACAAATCAAGAACATTGGCATCACATTGACACAAACCATAACCCAGCAGATCATGCTTCAAGAGGCCTGAATGTAACAGAATTGAAAAATGTAAACTGGTTCACTGGCCCAGAGTTCCTTTGGGAAAAGGAAATCACGCCCAGTAAAGGTTACACAGAATTGTCAATGGGTGATCCAGAAGTAAAAGTTGTACAAACATTGAGCACTGCTGCCAAGTGTCAAGATGACATATTTGAAAGACTAGCCATATGTTCAAAATGGAATACAGAAATAAATGTAGTAGCTCGAATTCAACATTTGGCTAAGGGAATCAGAAAGAAGGAATCATTGAATGTAGCAGAAAAAAATGACTCATTCAACAGAGATTCTACAGTGAAGAGTTAAAGAGACTTAGTCAAAAACCTAAAAGGCTTCCAAATAACCACCAATTGTACAAGCTTAATCTTGTTCTGCAGGATGGTATACTGAAGGTGGGAAGGGAGACTGGAAAATACATTGTCACCTAGCAAGCATCCAGCAATTCTACTTAAAAACTCTACCTTCACAAAATTGATTATTGATCACTACTACAACAAATCCTTGCATCAAGGAAAAAGCTTTACCCAAAGCTGTTTGAGAGAAGGTTATTACTGGATTGTGAAAGGAAGCAAAGTTATAGCAAAGTATATAAGTAAATGTGTAGGTAGTCTGTAAAAAGGAGGTAGACCTACGAAAGAACAATGAATGGAATATTGGGGGGGGCGTGGCCTGGGTAGCAAGTGAGATGTCAGCGCGAGGCGCGAGCTCCGCCATCCTGCTTCAATACAGCTTAATTCGCCAGGAGGGCGCATCCCATGGGGAAGCATTTGCCCCACAAGAGACCCAGCGATCCTCCAGCATCTACCCTGAGGTCCCCGACGATTGATGACTATCTGCAGCGCGGCTCCAGCAACTGCGTCCTACAGCCCTTGGGAACCACTGGCGCCATCCACGAGATAGAACCTTGCGCACCTCCTCTGCTGCCGCTTTCTGCTCCTGATACCCCTGCTTCAGCATCCCGATTGCTCCTCTCCCCGCTTGCGAGGGAGTTCACCATCGGCCTCTGCACTCCTGCCTGGACGGCAGACGGGGGTTCACCTCCGCAGCCCTGCATACAGTTCCGTGCGGACTTGGACATGCCTCCCAAAATGGCACCCATGTGCCTTGGCGCACAGGTGACACCATCACAGCGCAGACAGGATGGGACTGGTCCCAAGGGGGTTTCCGCAGACCACCTGCAGCCCTCAGAACAACGTGGGGGAGACATCAAGACGTGGGGGAGACAACTGGGACTTTATGTCAGACACAGTAGAGAACAGTGAGATGGCATGCTACTTCCTTCACAGGACTCCATTGCCCTGCAAAAATTCCTACAACAGCTCCTAACTAAAGATGATTTCAAAGCCCTCACAGCAGAGGTGAGAAAACCCTTTAAAGCTGAAATATCATCCTTGCGACAGGACTTTAAACAAATTGCGGCACGTGTTGACTCTATTGAAACTGAACATGATAGCATGCGCAAGTATATTGCTCGCCGACAATCTGTTATAACCTGCTACTCCCAAAGCATTAGGGAAAACAGCAGGCACCTGGAAGGCCTGGACAACAGGGGATGCAGGAACAATATTAGAATCCGAGGCTTGCCAGAGTCTGACACGGAAGAGAACTTGCCTGAGATCTTAGATGACTTATTTAACACTATATTTGGCTCCCAGTCTCCGCAAATTGTCAAATTGGATCAAGCCCACAGAGCCCTGCAGAGCCCTGCGACGCCTGTGCACAGCCCCGGGACGTAATATGCTGTGCTCACAATTTCCAGCTCAAGGAATCTATTATGGCCAAAGCTCGCTCGCTCCGAACCATTGACTTTCGTGGTGCTCATGTGCAACTTTATCAAGAACTATCCTGGCTGACGCTTCAAAAACGGAGGACATTACAACCTCTTTTGTCCTTATTGAGAGACAGACAAATTCCCTACTGTTGGGGATGCCCTTTTGCCCTGGTAGCCACCCGAAGGTCATACATGGATTTGTCCTCCTTCTGTTCCACTTGGGACATTCCCATTCCACCGGTGGATGACTGGGAGGTTCCGGATCCCCCTTCTGCTCTCCCCCCAGTGTGGAGCCCAGTTCAGCACAAAAGGCACTGTCTCCCTTCCCAAGAAGATCCATTGTTACTTAACCTATTCTTTACTGTTTGACTTTTTCAGTATTTGCATAATCTGTTAAGATGCTTTTTTGCTTCTTGTTTCTCTTTATGACCTCCTGCCCATGCTCTCTCTTGCAGAGACAGCTCAGCCATGTTTCCACATTGGGGAATTACCTTTTTGCCCCCTTCCTCTCTCCTATTCCCCTTGAGAAGGGGGAGAAGAGATGGGGCCTCGTTTTTGTCAATTGGTCTTACTTGTTGCACCCCACCTGGACTTCGCTGTCCAATAATTGGATTGCTCTTATTCTCGTCTTTGACTGTCTACATTCCTTTATGTTCCCTCTTATCCTTGTGTTTCTCCCCCTATCCCTCCTTGATTTTGAGTACTATGAAAATAACCACTTCTCTCTACAGAATCAGAGTTGTCTCTTCTGGCATTTGTTGTCCTGGAGGAATACCTTGCATGGGTCCACCCACCACGTATGAAGTTACCTTACTTTTACTAAAATGATTAAATGCATGTCCTTGAATGTTAAAGGCCTGAATTCCAATGCTAAGTGGAGGCTGGCCTCAACGGAATGCCGCATACAGGGAGCGGATGTGGTTTTCCTGCAGGAGACCCACTTTGATGCTAGCGGTACTTTTAAATTTGCAGCCAGAGCATTTCCCCGTGTGTACTATGCATCCTCTGATAGAAAAGTGGTGGGTGTAGCTTTTCTCTTATCAGCGGCTTGCCCTATTCAGGTAGACTCCTATGTTTCTGACCCGCATGGCAGATATATTATACTCCAAGCTTCCCTACATGGTACTCCCTTTATTTTATGTAACTTGTATGCCCCAAATTCAACGCAGATTTCCTTTCTGTTTTCAAAATTATCTTGTTACCTTCCAGCAGTACTGTTGGTGGGAGGGGACTTTAATGTCTCCTTCTCTGCGTCTTTGGATAGACTATCCTTGAGGGGGAAAGCTCCCTCTCGGGAACATAGTAGACTTTCCCGTTTGTTTAGACGCTTGATATGGAGATTTGCATTATATGATTTGTGGCGCATAAATTACGCTACGTCCAAAACATATACTTTCTATTCCCACCCACACAGTACACACACTTGCATTGACAAATTTTTTGGTAACATTCCCATCCTTCGGTTACTTGATGGTACAGATATAGGCTCTATAGCGTAGTCTGATCACACACCGATTTCCATACATCTTCGCACCAAGTATTTACATACTAAAGTCTGCCACTAGACAAGAACTCTATGACAATTTGTCAGAATATTTTCTTATTAATCAGCCCTCAGCCCCTTCCATTTCCACATTATGGGAAGCTCATAAGGCAGTTTTCAGGGGATGCTGCATAGCTCTTTGTTCCAAATTGAAACAAGATTGTAACCTACAGTGTATTTCTGTTAGGAGTCAGCTACAGATCTTGGAAGGCCAGATGGATTTTTCACCGGAAGTTCCGCTCGATCTCGGATAAATCTTCCATGATATCCTTTATATTTAACCCCTTGTTTCCACTGGGTTTGCATGTCACTTTTTTTAAGCCGTGGTTTTCTAATAAGTTATTCCGATTCGTAGACGTAGTGGATTATAGAACTTTTGGGATTATACCATTTGATACTCTTGAAGACACATATAGTCTACCAGAATCTTCTAGGTACCAACATTTACAACTACAACACATGTTTAGGACATTATTTAATGATATCTGGGTGTCTACGCCAATGCTGTTTGAAAAGCTATGTAAACGCTCAGACTCAACTAAAGGGCTCATTTCGGAGATATATATTATCCTCTCCTCCCCAACCCCCTCTACGGTCTTTAGGCATCTGTACATGTCTAAGTGGGAAACATACTTGGGAAAGGAAATATCTTCAAGAGAATGGAAACTTATTTGGCAATGAGCGGCAGCGACTTCTACCTGTGTCACACATAGAAAATTCCTATAAAATTCTGATGTTCTGGTACCACACCCCTCAACTGCTTAGACACCTAAATCCCACTTTATCAAATAGGTGCTGGAGATTTGGATCAGGACTGGGATCACTTTTCCATATTTTTTGGGAGTGCCCCCTTATATTTCTGCTTTGGAGAGAAACCCGGCACCTTATGGTGCAGCTACTCGATGTTAGGTTTTCTTTAGCTCCTTATCTGTTTTTGTTAAATATGCCCCCTACACCTTTAAAGAAACCTGCCCTCTTACTTGCTTGTGCTTCATATCCTGACAGCAACTAGATGCCTTATAGCTCATTTTTGGAAAAGACAGGATAGGCCTACTCGATCTGACCTCATATCCATTATCATGGAGGTTAGACAAATGGAACAGCTCACTGCACTTATGAATAACCGAGTCGAAAGATTCAATAAAATCTGGCAGCCTTGGGATGCGTATATTGATAATATTACATAGTGCTCAACCTAACCTCCCTTGATGACTTTTCCCTCACGTGTCTAGTCTTGTATTGTTTGTTTATTCCCTGTTATTTGTCTTGTTTTATATGTCTTTGTTGCTTCAGTCAATACGTTATGCTGGTTTACCTGGTAGCTCGTCACTGTATGTCAAATCCTGACTTACTTGGTCTCTTACCTACCCCTACTGGGTTCATTGCATGCTTCACTGGTTATACATATTTGCCGTTTTAGTGTTTGCCTTTGTTCTACTGATCTGAGGATTTTTGCTTGTAACATGTGTGCTTACTATTTTCTGTGTTAATCAGAGACAAAAGAGAAACAAATTGTCATTTCTGTATGTTAATTATCTTGTTGAACTACTTTAATAAACAGACAATTATACAAAAAAAAGAATGGAAGATTTACTGGCTGATCGTGTAAACCATCACCACAATTTCTTTATAGCGGACTGGTTTGTTTTGGCCTGTTCATCACCAAACAGAACCGCAAGTACTACAAGAGATATTGACTGATATTCACATGTCTGAGCTCCAGAGCAGTTCACCTGGATAAGTCAACTGACGCATTCCTCAACGCCTTGAGATGTTTCATAGCCATTAGTGGTACTGTCAAAGAGCTTAGATCTGACCAAGGATCTAATTTTGTTGGAGCAAAGAATTAATTGAAGAAGCTCTAAAAGAGATCGATAGAGAAATAGTAACTGAGTATTTGTTAGAGAAACAGTTTGATTTTCATATGAATGCTCCACATGCAAGCCATACAGGAGGCGTTTGGGAAAGACAAATCAGAACTATAAGAAATGTGTTAAGTTCAGTGTTGATAAAGAACGCCAGAAGAATGGATGATGCTTCACTTAGGACCCTATTCAATGAAGTAATGTCTATAGTTAACAGTTGTCCACTTACAGTTGATAATATCAACGATCCAACAAGTTTGGACCCTTTAACTCCCAACCTTCTACATCACCTTAAGTCTGATTACATACAGCCACCACCTGGCAAGTTCACCAAAGAGTATTTATATGCTAAAAGGAGATGGCAAAGAGTTCAATATCTATCAGAACAGTTTTGGAATAGATGGCGAATAGAGTACTTAGCCAATCTTATGCTAAGAAGTAAATGGCAAACACCCAGAAGAAATGGGTTGGTGACATAGTGTTAGTGAAAGAAGAAGATTTACCTAGAAGTCAATGGAAATTGGCAACAGTTCAAGAAGTTCAAAAAGATGTAGACAAACTAGTAAGAAGAGTGTTGTTACAAATAGGTGACTCAAAGCTTGAAAAAAAGGAAAATGTCTCACTACTCCACTCAAGTTGGAACGTCCTATACAGAAGTTAGTTGTTTTACTTGAGAGTGATAAAAGACACTTGGAAGTTGATAAACATGATGGAAAATTCCTCAAATTCATGTTTAAGTCCTACTGAGAACATAGAAATATAGGTAATTTTGGTGGGAATGTAGCTGGCCTGTTAAGACCTGGCCTAGGTTGCTAATATAGCTTATATGTTTATACAGCAAGACCTGCCAATAACCTTAATAAATTTGCTATGTTTATGTGTTAAAGACAAAAGCAGAGTTATTCACAGTGACTTAATGTTTGGATGTCATATAACTGTTATATATTTTGTTCACAGAAGCAGAAAAGATAATATGCCTTTAATATTCATTATATGGATGTGAGGTAAGCTCAACAGAAAGCACAGCAGAAACAACAGAAAGCATAGAGTTAAACTGTTGTTGCTGGGTTCCATAAAACACTAAGAGCTGTGTTTTATGGAAGCAGATAGGCGGAAATAGGCATGTAAAACAGTTATATAATGTTCCTACTGTTAATATAGTGATTAGAACTAAAAAAAGAAAGTTTATCCAGCTCACCATAAGTGTTTGGTGCACGGAGAGGACCGGACCCTTCCCTTGTACAATCAGAAAAATAAAGGAATATTCTCCAGCATCCGTAAGTATTGGTCGTCTTTATTGTAGATCGGCATAACAGTACATGCTTTAATCTTCACCACCCTCCACCACAGGTTAACATGTTTCAAACTTGGAAGTTCTTAATCATAACCTAGTGACGTGGACCCAACACCTGAGGTTAAGTAGGTACTCCTCCCCCTGCTGATCGTACCTACTTAACCTCAGGTGTTGGGTCCACGTCACTAGGTTATGATTAAGAACTTCAAAGTTTGAAACATGTTAACCTGTGGTGGAGAGTGGTAAAGATTGAAGCATGTACTTTTATGCCGATCTACAATAAAGACAACCAATACTGACTGAGTGATTAGAACTGTATACTGAACCAGTTATATATGTGTTTACATACAGTTCCATCAATTGCAAACTACAAAGTTCACAATGCAAATTCAAATTCCATATTGCAATCCAAATTGCATACAACCATACCAGATCACACTCAACAGATCTGCAAATAGTTACTGCTAATTGCATACTGCAAATTGCGACCAAATTCAGCAAGTAAAACTATTAGTTAGACCTCAGCTATACCTCTCAGACAGATCATAAACTGCTTAAATATCTTAAAGTGAGAGTATAGATGCTCAAGAGAGAAATATAACCACTATTTTATGTTAAATGACAAGATTGAACAATTGAACCACCATCTTATGTATACCGCCATTTTATGATACTTTATTCAACACATGTTTTGTACATGGACTATCTGCTGCGGAGGCGGCAGTGTTACATATGAAGAAAAGTTGAAGTTAATAAAGAAGTTATTTCAAGCATCTTTAAACCAACTGTTTCCATAGAACAGCGCTAGAGGAATTACAGAATAATAGACAGTCTGGTTAGACTAAAAGTCAGAGATATCAAAATTCTTCTAATGCCACAACGCAAAAGGCTCATAGTGTTGCGCCTGCAACAGGGTCAGTGATTTCATTGTCCACTACCTCCTTTTTCACTTCCTCACTCTGGGCATCCTCCTGACTTGTTGACCTAACAAGAACTCCACTTATTGACAACTGTGTCTCATCCTCATCATCAACCTCTTGAGACACTAATTGCCATTGACTTATTGGCAACTGTGTCTCATCATCATCATCCACCTCGTGAAACACTAATTGCCTTTCCCCACCATCATCTTCTTCTGTATGTGGATAATCAAGAGTTTGGGAATCAGTGCTCAACTTCTCCTCATGTCCCGCTTCAAGGGGGCTTGTCGAGAGGCCCAAATCACGTAATGGCGATGAAAAAAGCTCCTAGGAATATCCAAGTGTGGGATCACTTGTTTGTCAAAACTCTCCATGGTTGGAAGAAGGAGGATCAGGGTGAGGATTCTGTTGACAAGATTATTGGCTACTGAGACTGGACTTTGTTGAAGACAGGGTGGTGCTTAACCGACTTGGAGCATTATTTGCTGCAATCCAACCGACCACCTGGTCGCACTGGTGTGACTTTGAAAGTGGTGTCCTGCGCAGCCGTGCAAATTGGGACATGAAGCTAGATATTGTGGATGAGTGTGTTTCTTATTCTCTGGCAGCAGGCACAGTTTTACAGCGCCCAGGGCCACAGCCTCTGTGTGCACCATCAGCAGCACGACCACTTCCCCGTCCCTTACTGCATGCCTTGAGCATATTAAATGGTATATATGCTTGAAAGTACAGTATGTCACACGTACAGTAGAACAGGTTTTGTAAGTGTATGCGCAAATAAATTACACTCAATGTCACAGATATTTAGAAAGCGCAAACGTTATACATGAGAAGTAGCGCAGTTAATGTCGCTGTCACCAGCAGCTAAGAAAAAATTACACTGAATGTCACAAATATTTAGGATGCGCAAACGTTATATAGGAGATGTAGTGCAGGTAATGTCGCTGTGTTCAGCGGCCAAACAATTGCGCTGAATGTCACAAATAGTGATCAACGAACATTGGCAGGGACAGTTCGCTAACACGATCGCGCGAACCTGATCAAATGTTTGTGAACCGCAAGTTCGAGGCGGGCCCCATTCACTTTAATGGCAGGCAAACCTGAAAAAATTGTGCCAGCTCTGGCCACAGGTCATGCCTGGACATCCAGTAGTCCAGGGGTTCCTCGCTTCTCAGAGCATCCACATCGTCCGTTAAACCGATGTAGTCGGACACCTGTCGGTCTAGGCGTTCCCTGAGGATGGATCCGGAGGGTGGCTGTCGATGGGTTGGATGCAAGAATGATCTGTAACGGATGGTGTTGCAGAGAGCTGGAACTTATAAATAAACATCCGACTGGCTTGATCCCAAACTAAGGAGCATATGGGTAAGCCCTATAAAACCCCTAGAGCCCATGCAAAGGTCTTTATGGTAGACGATTGCATGCCCATGTACCTAATACTATGTGACACCTGAAAACCCTATAATAGTGAGGGGACACAACCACCGGCTCCCTGCACTTAATATGGATGGAGTCAGTGTCACCTAGAATCAAGCCAGTAAGGAAACACAAATAAAAGAACAGTGAGGAATCAGCAGAAGAAGCATCCAGCAGTGAACAACTCATCCAGGAAGAAGTATAAACCGCAAAGTGAGGCAATATGGGAGAAATATAAAGGGAGACAATTAGTGTAAATAGCTGACAGCTGGGAGAAGGAAAGGAGATGACATAGTGAAACCAAAACAAAGAACGTCATGCAAGAGGTAGTGAAGAACATCTAACAGACCTTCTTACATAACTGGCGGTGAAAGTACCCCTTCCTCTACGGGTGGACTCCGGACACTCAGAGCCCACCTTCTCAGGATGAGACCTATGGAAAGCCCTGATGAGATGAGTGGCCTTAATGTCCGCCACTGGGACCCACATCCTCTCCTCAGGACCATAACCCTCCCAATGAACGAGGTACTGGAGAGAACCACGGATAATGTGAGAATCCACAATCCTAGAGACCTGAAATTCAAGATTACCATCACCAACAATCGGAGGAGGAGGCAAAGAGGAGGGTACAGTGGGTTGGACATAAGGTTTTAATAGGGACCTGTGAAAAACATTATGGATCTTCCAAGTCTGAGGAAGATCAAGATGGAAGGCAACGGGATTGATGACGGACAAGATCTTGTAAGGCCCAATAAACTTAGGACCCAACTTCCAGGAGGAAACCTTCAGTTTGATATTCTTTGTAGACAACCACACCAGATCACCCACATTTAGGTCCGGACCAGGCACACGTCTCTTATCCGCCACACGCTTATATCTCTCACTCATCCTCTTCAGATTACCCTGAATCTTTTGCCAAATAAATGACAAAGACGAGGAAAATCTCTCCTTATCAGGTAAACCAGAAGACCCCTCTCCAGAGAATGTCCCAAACTGCGGATGAAACCCATATGCACCAAAAAATTGTGACTTATCAGAGGACTCCTGGCGACAGTTTTTAAAGCAAACTCAGCAAGGGACAAAAAAGAACACCAATCCTCCTGATTCTCCGCCACAAAACAGCGCAGATATGTCTCCAGATTTTGATTGACGCCTTTGGTCTGACCATTCGACTGCAGGTGAAAAGCAGAAGAGAACGACAACCTAAGAAAGAACAGAAGGCCTTCCAGAATCTGCAAACAAATTGCGTACCCCTATCAGAAACGATGTCTGAAGGAATGCCATGCAAATTAACAATGTGATCAACAAACACTTGCGCCAGCATCTTAGCATTGGGTAACCCAGGAAAGGGAATGAAATGCGCCATTTTTCTAAAACTATCACTACCACCAGAATCACAGTCTTCCCCGAGGAACGAGGCAGGTCAGTAATGAAGTCCATGGACAGATGCATCCAAGGACGGGAAGGAATGGGTAACGGGAGGAGACAACCCGATGGCCGTAAATAAGGGACCTTGGCACAAGTGCAGGTCTCGCAGGCTGCCACAAAACCCTCAACCGCCTTACGAAGAGCCGGCCACCAGAATCTCTGAGCAATGAGATCCACTGTGGCTCTGCTCCCGGGTGCCCAGCAAGGACAGTATCGTGGTGATCCTTATGTCCATGATGGTGTTGCAGAAAGCTGGAACTTATAAATAAACATCCGACTGGCTTGATCCCAAACTAAGGAGCATATTGCATGCCCACGTACCTAATACTATGTGACACCTGAAAACCCTATAATAGTGAGGGGACACGACCACCGGCTCCCTGCACTTAATATGGATGGAGTCCGGGTCACCTAGAATCAAGCCAGCAAGGAAAAATAAATAACAGAAACAGACTTATCTGAGGAATCATCAGAAGCAGCATCCAGCAGTGAACAACTCATCCAGGAAGAAGTATAAACCACAAAGTGAGGCAGTATGGGAGGGAATATAAAGGGAAACAATTAGTGTAAATAGGTGACAGATGGGAGAAGGAAAGGAGATGATAAAGTGAAACCAAAACAAAGAACGTCATGCAAGAGGTAGCGAAGAACATCTAACAGACCTTCCCACATAACTGGCAGTGACACATATACGAAGTGACCAACACATCTTCAAACCGCGCTCTTCTTGCATGCTTTGTTGGATATGTACCCGCAACTGTTTCTCTGTGAGTGGAAATTCCTCTGCTAGCACCCGCAAAAGCAGAATGCAGCATTTTTTGAAGCAAGGCCTGGAAGTGCTGCATTCTGACAGCCCTCTGTGATGCTGGTAATAAGTTTGTTATTTTGTGTTTGTACCGGGGGTCTAAGTAAGTTGCCACCCATTACTGGTCCTTGCCCTTTATGCTTTTCACACGGGGGTCGAACATTTGGGCCATGGAAGCCTGCCTTTTGCCAGATGAATGTGACGACGGCACGGTGGAAGGTGGAGTGGAGGCTTCAGTGATGGGAGGCCAGGTGCCTTCTTAAGGCGGTCGTTCCTAGGTGAGTGGTGAGCTTACTGCAACTTATGCGTTGACAGCACAGGCTACAGATGGCAATACTATTGTCAGCAGCGGACACATTAAAAAAAGCCCACATGTGCCTGCGTCCTGGGAGCGCCAGATGTGACCGTGGTGAATGGCTCGTTCCAGATACATTAGCAGACTGCTGTTTGCCTCCTGTGCACTGTAAGTTCTGCCTGCTTCTCCTCCTCCTCCCTATCTGCTGCTCCGTCTCACCCTCTGAACTCCCCTCCTCTTCCTCTCTTGTGGGCACCCACATGATGTCAATCGACATGTCATCATAGTCACCTTCACCACCACTGACATTAGAGATCTTGGAGTAGGCAGCAACAGCGGGGACCACCCTCCTTGGGCTGATCTGGGTACTGTTGTCAGACTGCTGGGTGGTGAACGTTGATACAGATGCATCCTCTCCAAACTGGAAGTGGTGTCAATTTTGTCCTGAGAGCAAAACAACATCATATCGCAAGATTGTAACTAAACTCTATAAAGCTGCAATACGCATCACAACCACTGGGCGGTGAGTGCTCCACACTTAGCTTATTGCTTAAGCTGCAGAGAAGCTAGCCTTAAATATTAGATATTTTGCGGCAGACCTAGCCAGATTTGGTGAGATCTATTAAGAATATTAAATGTGCAAAAGTCAAACACATGAGAATAAAGGAACACTAAAACCAGAATCCAAATATCATGTGTGATACTGCCTGCTTAGCTGTGTATCTATTCATACCATGTTTGATACTGTCTGCTCAGCTGCATATCTAATCAAATTATGTGTGAGACTGCCTGCTGAGATATGCATCTAATGTGATACTGTCTGCAGAGTTGTGTATCTAAGTCTATTTTGTGTGATGCTGCCTGCTAAGTTGTGTATCTAATCATATGTGTGATCCTGTCTGTTGAGCGGTGTATCTAATCTAATCCTGTGTGATACTGTCTGCTGAGATATGTATCTAATCCTATCATGTGTGATACTGTCTGCAGTGTTGTGTGTCTAAGCCTATTGTGTTTGATACTGTCTGCTGAGCTGTGTATCTAATCCTATCATGCGTGATACTTCCTGCTGAGCTGCGTATCGAATCCTATCATGTGTGATACTGCCTGCTGAGCGACGTATCTAATCCTACCATCTGTAATACTGTCTGGTAATCTGGGTATATAATCCTATTATGTGTGATACTGTCTGCAGAGTCGTGTATCTAATCCTATCATGTCTGATACTGCCTGCTGAGTTGTGTATCTAATCATATCATGTGCAATACTGTCTGCTGAGCTGTGTATCTAATCATATAATTTGTGATACTGTCTTTTAAGCTGCATATCTAATCATATTATGTGTGATACTGCCTTCAGAGCTGTGCATCTAAACCTATTGTATGTGATACTGTCTGTAGAATTGTGCATCTAAGCCTATTGTGTGATACTGCCTGCTGAGTTGTGTACCTAATCCTATCATGTGTGATACTTTCTGCTGAGCTGTGTATCTAAGCATATGATGTGAGATACTGTTTGCTAAGCTGTGTATCTAATCCTATTATGTGTGATACATTTTTCTAAGAAGTTTATCTAATCCTGCGGTGTGTGATAATTTCTGCTGAGCTGTGCATCTGATCCTATTGTGTGTGATACTGCCTGCAGAGTCGTGTATCAAAGCCTATTGTGTGTGATACTGCCTGATGAGTTGTGTATCTAATCATATTATGTGTTAAACTGCCTGCTGAGCTGTGTATCTAATCATATCATGTGTGATACTGCCTGCTAAGCTGTGTATCTAATCCTATCTTGTGTGATACTTTCTGCTTAGCTCTGTATCTAAACCTTTTATGTGTGATACTGTCTGCTAAGCTGCGTATCTAATCCTATTATGTGTGATACATTTTTCTAAGATGTTTATCTAATCCTGTGATAATTTCTGCTGAGCTGTGTATCTTATCCTATTCTGTGTGATACTGCTTGCAGAGTCGTGTATCAAAGCCTATTGTGTGTGATACTGCCTGATGAGTTGTGTATTTAATCATATCATGTGTGATACTTCCTGCTGAGCTGTGTATCTAAACCTATCATGTGTGATACTTTCTGCTGAGCTGTGTATCTAAACCTATCATGTGTGATACTTTCTGCTGATCTGTGTATCTAAACCTATCATGTGTGATACTGTCTGCTGATCTGTGTATCTAAACCTATCATGTGTGATACTGACTGCTGAGCTGTGTATCTGATCCTATCATGTGTGATACTGACTGCTGAGCTGTGTATCTGATCCTATTCTGTGTGATACTGCCTGCAGAGTCGTGTATCTAAGCCTATTGTGTGTTATACTGCCTGTTGAGTTGTGTATCTAATCCTATTATGTGTACTACTGTCTGCAGAGCTGTGTATCTAATTCTATTCTGTGTAATACTGTCTGCTGAGCCGTGTATCTAATCCTATCCTGTGTCATACTGTCTGCTGAGCCGTGTATCTAATCCTCTCATGTGTGATACCAGCTTCTGTGCTGTGTATCCCATCTTATAATGTGTGATACTGTCTGCTGAGCTGTGTATCTAATCGTATCATGTGTGATACCAGCTTCTGAGCTGTGTATCTAATCTAATCCAAAAGAGATGTTTGGCGCAAAAACAACACTGCACATCACTAAAAGAACACCATACCCACCGTGAAGCATGGTGGTGGCAGCATCATGCTTTGGGCCTTAGTTAAGCTAGAGGGAATTATAAACAGTTCCAAATACCAGTCAATATTGGCACAAAACCTTCAGGCTTCTGCTAGAAAGCTGAACATGAAGAGGAACTTCATCTTTCAGCATGACAACGACCCAAAGCAAACATCCAAATCCACAAAGGAATGGCTTCACCAGATATGGCTTCAACGATATTATTGTATTTTTATATTTTTTCTTCCCTCTACCTAAAAGATTTCAGTTTGTTTTTTAGTTGAGTTGTACAGTTTATAGGTCACATTAAAGGTGGGAAAAGTTCTGAAATGATTTATCTTTGTCTCATTTTTTTTACATCACAGAAACCTGACATTTTAACAGGGGTGTGTAGACTTTTTATATCCACTGTATATTTATTGGCAAAGCACGCAATATGAGGAGGGAGGTTGAAAGAGGATTGTATACTGGCACTAGTGGTGGAAACGGAGGAGCATTAAAGAATAGAGACATTAAATATATATATAAAATATTCATACTATTGGGAGGAGCAAACACCAATGTCATCGCTCCTCCCCATATAGAATAATAGAATAATAGAATAGATTGGAAAAGGGTTAAATCACTCACAGTCCCAAAGTTGTATTTTACACTTCTGATTGTAAAGTACATTTTTTATACTTTTTGCTATACTATTTTATTTACTCTCCTTCTGTGTACATTGTGCCTGCAGTCGTATTTTTTTTACTTTACAATTAAAATAGAAAACCCAACAGATACATGTGGTCATTTTGTTTTAAAAAATATTTTACTTACAATAACACCAACAAAAACAATCACACAAATCTAAGTGCATTCTGTATGACCACACGATATACATTATATTTGCAATGGGCAAGTGCTTATGTAGCATGGCAGAAATGTTGTTGTTTAAAAAAAAAAAAAAAAAAAAACTTGCTTCAAAGACTTGTCTTCTCACACAATAAAACTGTTAATTTACAGAATCTAATAACTTGCAACTTTCTCAGACTGTTAAATTTATAAAGTGAAATACAGTTGGAAAGGAAATGAAACGTCCCAATGGCTGCTGGGATGCTAATAGTTCTTTATGGCTCTCCCATGGCTGGACCCTGGCCATCCGTAGCGAGGCATTCAAGCGAGGCATTCATGGATGCTGCCAATCTCTGTTAGTCCCAGCCTGAACCTAATCCAGCATCTGGAGAAAATATCCTCCTTCAAGTAGCTGGGGGCAGAGCTCTCTTTGCCCGACTGCCATCAAAGTTCACAGTCTTGACCCAGTTCAGGTACATCGCAGGGGGAACATGCTCTTGGAAGATTGCTTGTGCAAAACAATGTGGCTGTCCGTGACTTGTGGCAAACAATAATTCGGCCAGTTCTGGGTTGATGACAGTCAGAGGAGTGTCAGGTACAGCTGTCCCAGAGAAGGCATGGATGTAATTTATGTGTAGGTCCTGCGTTGGCTGTGCCGGTGTACTAAACCTGTATGGAGTTCCAGGAGATTTCTAAGGTCTGAAATAAAGCCAAGGACTAAGCAGGAGTTGATTGAAGGGGTACTTACGATTCTTGATCATCTGTATAGAGTCCCTCCATTAGTGATAGAAAAGAAAGGCCATGCCACTGGCATGTAACATTCTGTATCACTAAGGCTCCTTTCACACTAGCGTTCGTCGGTCCGCTCGTGAGCTCCGTTTGAAGGAGCTCACGAGCGGACCCGAACGCTTCCGTCCAGCCCTGATGCAGTCTGAATGGAGCGGATCCGCTCAGACTGCATCAGTCTGGCGGCGTTCAGCCTCCGCTCCGCTCGCCTCCGCACGGCCAGTTCAGCGTTCAGCTGTCCGCCTGGCCGTGCGGAGGCGAGCGGATCCGTTCAGACTTACAATGTAAGTCAATGGGAACGGATCCGCTTGAAGATGACACCATATGGCTCAATCTTCAAGCGGATCCGTCCCCCATTGACTTTACATTGAAAGTCTGAACAGATCCGCTCAGGCATCTTGCGCACTTAGAAATTTTTCTAAGTTATTAATGCAGACAGATCCGTACTGAACGGAGCCTCCGTCTGCATTAATATGATCGGATCCGTTCAGAACGGATCCGATCAAGCGCAAGTGTGAAAGTAGCCTAAAGCTTTTCATGTTAGCCATGAAAGAGTAAAGGGCAGACCTACTGTAGATCCATGATGTGGTCCTGGACTTCAGCTGCACCATTGTAATTCATTGGGATTGGGAAATGTTGTAAATGAAAATGGTGCAATTGTTATTTTCTGCATTAAACCCATAATTAAAGTTTATTAAAATAAACCCTGAATCAGGGGTACTCAAGCATTTTTTCTAAAAGTCCACATACCTGGGTCTGCCACTGGATGAAGGTCTGAACCGCAAAAAAATAAAAAATGTAAGGGGGACAAAATCAGCGGCATGTAGTGCTCTGTGAAAAGTGTTTTTTTTATATTTTTTCTTAAACTAAGCACCGCCTCAGGGACCCAAGACTATAAGGCCTGTGGCAATGTGAACATTGAAGTGTTGTTTCCCAAGGTTCCAGTCCGGGACCTTAGGGCATGCTCATGTCCAGGGATCCTATTTAATCCTGCTACTGGATCTTGGGTGGGTCTCACTCTGAAGAGTGTGCAGACAGAGGCCTGGTGAGGCTCTGTCAGTGTGGTCTCAGATAGGCCAGGCTGAGGGGCCACGAGGCTATGCAATAGCCTGGACTTTGGGGGACTTGCACACAGAAGGCTGGAGTGGCTCTGTGTGGTCTGAGCCAGAAGGGCTGAGAGACCACGATTCCCCAAGAGACACTGGTGTGAGGGCAGCCTGGAGGCTGCTGAAGGTTGGGCTGGGAAAGCCGCATCTCATCAAGGGTGTGAACTGTGCTACGCTTTAGGTGAGTCAGGGAAACCTATGTGTTTAGATAGGGCCCAGACGGGCAAGGTATTTTATTTTGGCTTTGTGTGTTTTTCTTTATGCCGTGTGCCACAATAAAGCACAGTTTGGCCCCTAAATCCTGGTGTCTATGAAGAAGCGTGTGTTTGCAACCCCTGGAAAAGAGCTAATACAGAATGCTTACTAAAATGTGGCTTGAGGGGTTAAAAAATAAAAATAAAATTAACTCACCTCTTCCTTTTGTTTACGCAGCCGACATCGTTATCTTTCTTCTGCTTTCAGGACCTGCCAAAGGACCTTTAATGACGTAATTGCACTCAACATATGGAGAGCACGGTGACGTCAGCACAGGTCCTGCTGAATCTTCTATCTTCATTCAGCAAGACCTGCGCTGACGTCATCGCGCTCAACACGCGTTGAGCACGATTACGTCATCAAAGGTCCTTTGGCAGATCCTGAAAGAAGAAGAAAGAAGAAGAAAGAAAAAGAAAGAAGACGATGCCGGCTGAGGTGAGTTAATTATTTTATTTAATTTTTCTTAACCCCTCAAACCACATTTTAGTAAGCATTCTTTATTAAGAATGATATTGTTTTCCTTTATAACCATTCCACTCTCGCGGAAAAACGGAGCAACGGAACGACATCGCAGTCAAAACTCACTGAAATTGCATACACACTTGCACGATTTTCCCTGATCGCAGACACAAGCATCCGGACCTAATCCAGACAGGCTCGTCTGCAAGGGGCCTAAGATTGTTTTGTGTTATGTTTTCCAATAGCAACATCAATGGGCTTCTATAACTTATTTAACTTGTAATCAGGCCTCATCCACAAGACAGAGAAATACAGGGACTGAAATATATCAGCACCTCCCCCACCTCTCTTTTCTGAGCAGTGGCTGGAGTGTAGAGTATGTTCACAAAGCAGAGCTCCTTATCTCTGTATCTGTATAACACTCTATACAGATACAAACAATAGCTTCATAGGCAATATCACACCTAATAGGATTAGATACGCAGCTCATCAGGAAGTATCACACATGATAGGATTAGATAGACAGCTCAGCATACAGTATCAAACACAATAGGCTTAGACACACAACTCTGCAGACAGAATCACACATGATAGGATTAGATACACAGCTTAGCGGACAGTATCACACATGATAGGATTAGATACACGACTCTGCAGACAGTATCACACATAATAGGATTAGATAACCAGATCAGCAGACAGTATCACACATTATAGGGTCAGATACGCAGCTCAGCAGACAGTATCACACATGGTAAGATTAGATGTGCAGCTGAGCAGGAAGTATCACACATGTTAGGATTAGATGCACAACTCAACAGGCAGTATCACACATAATAGGATTAGATACACAGCTTAGCAGGCAGTATCACATATAATAGGATTAGATACACAGCTCTGCAGACAGTATCACACATGATAGGATTAGATACACAACTCAGCAGACAGTATCACACATAATAGGATTAGATAACCAGATCAGCAGACAGTATCACACATTATAGGGTCAGATACGCAGCTCAGCAGACAGTATCACACATGGTAAGATTAGATGTGCAGCTGAGCAGGAAGTATCACACATGATACGATTAGATACACAACTCAACAGGCAGTATCACACATAATAGGATTAGATACACAGCTTAGCAGGCAGTATCACATATAATAGGATTAGATACACAGCTCTGCAGACAGTATCACACATGATAGGATTAGATACACAACTCAGCAGACAGTATCAAACACAATAGACTTAGATGCACGACTCTGCAGACAGTATCACACATGATAGGATTAGATACACAGCTGAACAGACAGTATCACACATGATAGGATTAGATACACAACTTAGCAGACAGTATCAAACACAATAGGCTTAGACACACAACTCCACAGACAATATCACACATGGTAGGATTAGATATACAGCTCAGCAGACAGTATCACACAGAATAGGATTAGATACACAACTCTGCAAACAATATCACACATGATAGGATTAGACACACAGCTGAGCAGACAGTATCACACATGATATGATTAGATACATAACTCTGCAAACAGTATCACACATGATAGGATTAGATACACAACTCTGCAGACAGTATCGCACATAATAGGATTAGCTACACAGCTGAGCAGACAGTATCACACAGAATAAAATTAGTTACACAACTCTGCAAACAATATCACACGTGATAGGATTAGATACTCAGCTGAGCAGACAGTATCACACATGATAGGATTAGATACATGACTCTGCAGACAGTATTGCACATGATAGTATTAGATACACAGCTGAGTAGACAGTATCACACAGAATAATATTAGATACACAACTCTGCAAACAATATCACACATGATAGGATTAGATACTCAGCTGAGCAGACAGTATCACACATGCTAGGATTAGATACACAACTCTGCAAACAGTATCACACATGATAGGATTAGATAAACAACTGAGCAGACAGTATCACACATGATAGGATTAGATGCACAGTTCAGCACATAGTATCACACAGGATAGGATTAGATACACAGCTAAGCAGGCAGCATCACACAGGATTAGATTAGATACACCGCTCAGCAGACAGTATTACATATGATATGATTAGATACACAACTCGACAGGCAGTATCACACATACTAGGATTAGATATGCAGCTCAGCATACAGTATCAAACACAATAGGCTTAGACACACAACTCTGCAGACAGAATCACACATGATAGGATTAGATACACAGCTTAGCGGACAGTATCACACATGATAGGATTAGATACACGACTCTGCAGACAGTATCACACATAATAGGATTAGATAACCAGATCAGCAGACAGTATCACACATTATAGGGTCAGATACGCAGCTCAGCAGACAGTATCACACATGGTAAGATTAGATGTGCAGCTGAGCAGGAAGTATCACACATGTTAGGATTAGATGCACAACTCAACAGGCAGTATCACACATAATAGGATTAGATACACAGCTTAGCAGGCAGTATCACATATAATAGGATTAGATACACAGCTCTGCAGACAGTATCACACATGATAGGATTAGATACACAACTCAGCAGACAGTATCACACATAATAGGATTAGATAACCAGATCAGCAGACAGTATCACACATTATAGGGTCAGATACGCAGCTCAGCAGACAGTATCACACATGGTAAGATTAGATGTGCAGCTGAGCAGGAAGTATCACACATGATACGATTAGATACACAACTCAACAGGCAGTATCACACATAATAGGATTAGATACACAGCTTAGCAGGCAGTATCACATATAATAGGATTAGATACACAGCTCTGCAGACAGTATCACACATGATAGGATTAGATACACAACTCAGCAGACAGTATCAAACACAATAGACTTAGATGCACGACTCTGCAGACAGTATCACACATGATAGGATTAGATACACAGCTGAACAGACAGTATCACACATGATAGGATTAGATACACAACTTAGCAGACAGTATCAAACACAATAGGCTTAGACACACAACTCCACAGACAATATCACACATGGTAGGATTAGATATACAGCTCAGCAGACAGTATCACACAGAATAGGATTAGATACACAACTCTGCAAACAATATCACACATGATAGGATTAGACACACAGCTGAGCAGACAGTATCACACATGATATGATTAGATACATAACTCTGCAAACAGTATCACACATGATAGGATTAGATACACAACTCTGCAGACAGTATCGCACATAATAGGATTAGCTACACAGCTGAGCAGACAGTATCACACAGAATAAAATTAGTTACACAACTCTGCAAACAATATCACACGTGATAGGATTAGATACTCAGCTGAGCAGACAGTATCACACATGATAGGATTAGATACATGACTCTGCAGACAGTATTGCACATGATAGTATTAGATACACAGCTGAGTAGACAGTATCACACAGAATAATATTAGATACACAACTCTGCAAACAATATCACACATGATAGGATTAGATACTCAGCTGAGCAGACAGTATCACACATGCTAGGATTAGATACACAACTCTGCAAACAGTATCACACATGATAGGATTAGATAAACAACTGAGCAGACAGTATCACACATGATAGGATTAGATGCACAGTTCAGCACATAGTATCACACAGGATAGGATTAGATACACAGCTAAGCAGGCAGCATCACACAGGATTAGATTAGATACACCGCTCAGCAGACAGTATTACATATGATATGATTAGATACACAACTCGACAGGCAGTATCACACATACTAGGATTAGATATGCAGCTTAGCAGGCAGTATAACACATAATAGGATTAGATACACAGCTCTGCAGACAGTATCGCACATTATAGGATTAGAAACACAGCTCATTAGACAATCAGTAATCAATTATCAAGTATTTTAAATTTCATGCAAAAATTGTGGTATATACTGACACCCAATATGTCTGAATTGTATTATGTACACTTGCAACATGTAATGGGACTGTTAAAAGTATATAATAATCTCTGCATAATACTGTGGTTGGTGTGTGTTATTTTGAATATGATACATATAATACTAGACTAGCACTGTACACCAAGTGTATCTAAATCATAGTATATCGCATATAGAACTGTAGTAAACAATGGCACAGGTCAAAATATATGGTAATCTTTGCACAGTAAAAAAAAGAGCATTAATTTTTCATACTGTATATGTTAAATGTAAGACAAAGACCTGATGTGAACCCGGCCAAATTTCACAATTGTAATTCCATTGCCAGGTCTTTACCTTAAGTTCAGGTATTTAGCTAGTAACACAAAGCTCCACCTGCTGTCTGAACGTTGTACAGCTAGTAACACAAAGCGCCACCTGCTGTCTGAACGTTGCATTGCAGTTTATCCAATTTAGATATAACGTCATTTTGTGACACACATCTCAGGACATGTTGAGATAAGTGATCAGTTAAGTTTGGACACATCTGTACCTCCTCTTCCTGATCCGATGCGGCGCAGAAGGGCTGCTCATCGGTAAGGTCTTGTAATAGATGGGAAAATAATTCCACTTACTCAAGCAGAGGGAATATGGTGGTGGTGTCTTTGGGGGTGAACACAGCAGAGAATGAAGAAGGTGCAAATAGAGGGGATGAGGAGGGTGCAGAAGCGGTGTGTCCTTAGACGGAATTTCACGCACCTTCTGCAACTTCCCACTTAGGCTCCGGCCTGGTGCACCTGCCTGACCCCTATCATTCCTGCGGAATGGCCTGCCTCTTCCTCTGCCTGTCATTTTCAAAATGACCCTGTGACAAAAGGCCCTATAGAAGAGCAGTATTTGTGGAAGAAGGTATATCACACAACTGGTATATAACACCAGTAGAAATTATTTGTTCCAATAGCGTTTTTTAACTCTACTGAGGAAGAGGCAGGCAGCCTCGAAACGCGTCTAGCGGACTACACAATTTCCACATCCAGTACTGGTCCGGACCCAAAGTACAGAAGGATTTCTGCGGATAAAGAATTATTGGTCAATACAGATACCTACGGCAGTATATTGCAACATAGGACCTGGACATTTGTAATACCAAATTGTTACTATGGTATAAGGACCTGTGTACCACGTGATTGGGCGTTTACATCAGCTGACCTAACCACCTGACCTGTTTATCAGGATAACCTGACTTGAAACACGCCCTTCAAGCAAGGAAGTTGTGCGCTCCAAACCACACTCATCTAGCGTCCAGCGTCTTGGTGACCGCACCGTTCACCGCTCCATGCAAGTATAACATCCAGCGAATTTGCTGATATACCAACACAGTCAACATCACGGAGTGGTAAGAGTCTCGTAGAGACAGTTTGATTCAGTTTGGCAGCCATTTATGCAGACGCTAATGGGCAACTTATGAGAGAAGTGGAGTGGTTTTCTATGTTCTATTATCTATCACAGCTGAATATTGCTATACAACTACTGCAACGCAACTCAGGAAACTGTATATATCAGAATTTGAACTAATTGAGAGTGCCACCGTTGAATACCTCCAACTTTGGGTTTTTTTGTGACATTTTAAGTTTATGTACTTTATTTTATTTGTATGTACTTTATTTGCATATATTGCATTTTTATACACTAAGTGATTTTATATATGGTTTTATATTGTGTGATATCTTGCACTAATAAAGTGTTGAATTTTCATTTGAGTGTTTCACATTCTTCCAGAAGGTGGTGTTGCCTCCTATCTTCTCTTATCCAGAAAGTATATTATATCACACCCCTCAGTAAGTCACACCTATCGATAGCACACCTATACCAGTCTTTGAAAGGACTTTTGTGGCCCTATTAGCTAGCATTTGGTGTCTCTAACAGTCTGTTCCTGCTCCACTCAGCAACCTCTCCCAACACTGGCAAAAGACTGAATGTAAAATGTCCATGTGCTGAAAAGTCTCAATTGGCTGTCCTGTACTACCTGATGGATGTGTTATGGGTCAAAGTTCTTCACAATGTAAAAGAATATGGTGCTAGTGGACATTGCCATATGTTCGCCCATTCGGCGAACCGCAAATGAGCAAAGTTCGCCACAAAACGACCGCCAGGCGAGCCGCAAGGCCATCATCTCTAGTCACAGATATTTAGGATGTGCAAATGTAACACAACAGATGTAGCAGAGGTTGTGTCATTGTTAGCAGCAGTCAAACAATTCCACGCAATTTAGCGCAAGTTTTGCTAAAAATATTAATATTTCAGCCACATAAAACAATAGTCCTTAAAAGGACTTTTGGGTCTCTAACACCTTTCAACACTAAACCCTGCCTAAAAAAAAACTAAATATTCCTGTTCCAACAATATCTGTCTTTTCTACTGCAGCTCAGCCTGACTTAGACTGAGCCGAACCACGTGTCATCGGGTGCTATATGGCACCCGATGACGCTTTCCGGCCAGCCAATCAATGTAATACCAGTAACCAACATGGCTATGGCATTACGGCGAGTGGCAGTACTTTCCTGCACGTTTATTTGCTGCATAGCAGCCACCAAATGTGCTTGCTTGTGGGCCAATGAGAAGGCTGCAATGTCTTTGTATGAGCTTAGCAACATCCCTAGCAACCAATAGGAAAGTTGCCTACCCCTTACTATATAAGAACCTCCCCAGCAGCCATTTTCTACAGTTTGTTGCCGTTATGAAAGACAGAGCTGTGTCATTGCTGTGCTCTGTGCTTTACTGTTTAATTACATTAGATAGTTAGATAGCTCATATATATAATACAGATAGTTAGTGGGAGATAGTCAGTGTAGGTTATATCCTGATATAGTGTAGCTGTTGCAGTGCAGGGTGTTAGGTAGTGTGAAAGGTTCTGCTGTCCATACATACATGCAGACCTGCTAAAATGTGAAGTTTCACGTATTGCGCCAAAATAATTGCATCATTAGTGCCGATTAGCACAATCGCAAATATATTGGAGCACTCTAACTGCATATAGTATAAAGATATTTTTAATGTTCTGAAATGCCAACCATTTTCTCCAGTCTCAGGAAAATTCTAGCAGCTTGGACAATGTAGCAAAAGTGACCCACGCCTGTATTTTGTGCGCATTACGCAAATATTAAATTTTTCGCAATCAAGAAAATAATCTCGAATTTGCAAATACAGCCAGGTCCATAAATATTGGGACATCAACATAATTGTAAAATTTTTGGCTCTATACACCACCAAAATGTATTTGAAATGAAACAACCAAGATGTGCTTTAACTGCAGACTGTCAGCTTTAATGTGAGGGTATTTACATCCAAATCAGGTGAACGGTGTAGGAATTACAACAGTTTTGCATATGTGCCTCCCATATGTTAAGGGACTAAAAGTAATGGGACAATTGGCTTCTCAGCTGTTCCATGGACAGGTGTGTGTTATTCCCTCATTATACCAATTACAATGAGCAGATAAAAGGTCCAGAGTTCATTTCAAGTGGGCTATTTGCATTTGGAATCTGTTGCTGTTAACTCTCAAGATGAGATCCAAAGAGCTGTCACTATCAGTGAAGCAAGCCATCATTAGGCTAAAAAACAAACAAAGTAAACCCATCAGAGAGATAGCAAAAACATTAGGCGTGGCCAAAACAACTGTTTGGAACATTCTTAAAAATAAGTAACGCACCGCTGAGCTCAGCAACACCAAAAGACCCGGAAGACCACGGAAAACAACTGTGGTGGATGACTGAAGAATTCTTTCCCTGGTGAAGAAAACACCCTTTACAACAGTTGGCCAGATCAAGAACACTCTCCAGGAGGTAGGTGTATGCATGTCAAAGTCAACAATCAAGAGAAGACTTACATCACAAGATGTAAACCATTGGTGAGCCTCAAAAACGGGAAGGCCAGATTAGAGTTTGCCAAATGACATCTAAAAAAGCCTTCACAGTTCTGGAACAACCTCCTATGGACAGATGAGACCAAGATCAACTTGTACCAGAGTGATGGAAAGAGAAGAGTATGGAGAAGGAAAGGAACTGCTCATGATCCTAAGCATACCACCTCATCAGTGAAGCATGGTGGTGGTAGTGTCATGGCGTGGGCATATATGGCTGCCAATGGAACTGGTTCTCTTGTATTTATTGATGATGTGACTGCTGACAAATGCAGCAGGATGAATTCTCAAGTGTTTCGGATGATATAATCTGCTCTTATTCAGCCAAATGCTTCAGAACTCATTGGACGGCGCTTCACAGCACAGATGGACAATGACCCAAAGCATACTGCAAAAGCAACCAAAGAGGTTTTTTAAGGGAAAGAAGTGGAATGTTATGCAATGGCCAAGTCAATCACCTGACCTGAATCCGATTGAGCTTGCATTTCACTTGCTGAAGACAAAACTAAAGGGAAAATGCCGCAAGAACAAGCAGGAACTGATGACAGTTGCAGTAGAGGCCTGGCAGAGCATCATCAGGGATAAAACCCAGTGTCTGGTGATGTCTATTAGTTCCAGACTTCAGGCTGTAATTGACTACAAAGGATTTGCAACCAAGTATTAAAAAGTGAAAGATTGATTTATGATTATTATTCTGTCCCATTACTTTTGGTCCCTTAACAAGTGGGAGGCACATATGCAAACTGTTGTAATTCCTACATCGTTCACCTGATTTGAATGTAAATACCCTCAAATTAAAGCTGACGGTCTGCAGTTAAAGCACATCTTGTTTGTTTCATTTCAAATCCATTGTGGTGGTGTATAGAGCCAAAAATGTTAGAATTGTGTTGATGTCCCAATATTTATGGACCTGACTGTATATGCCGAATATTCTCTCAAATAATTGTGAAATATCGCAAATCCGAATATAGCCCCTGCCGTTCATCACTAGCAGTTGATGTCTTAGGCAGAAATGTAAATAATTACCCATGTGGTCTGATTAAATGCTGGCTCTTGCCACAAGAGGGCATACACGTTTTTCCCCTGATGCCCTATAAAAAGTCTCTTAGGTGGTCATGTATCATTTAAAGAGGACCTTTCACCACTCTTGACACGCCTGTTTTAATAGTCTTATGGGTTCCCCATATAATAACAATTCTGGAACACCTATTCTTATGGCTCTATGTTGTGTCATTGCTTTATTATTTCTACTAGAAGTTATGAATGATTTGCAGTCTGCAGTAAGGGTACAAAGGGGTGGTGTCACAGCCGTTACCTCTGGCTGTGACCTTCTGTCTTTGCGCTCGCTGCAGTTCTGTTCCTGTGTGTTGTTTGTGGTTCTTTATGGGTTAACTCCCCTGTGTGCCTTTTAGGAGTTAATCATCTCTGTCTGATCCATGAGTGTGGCCTCTCTGCTGCACTCAGGGAATCTGTATATAAGGCTGATTTTCCCTTAGATCTGGGTCAGCTCTTCTTGTATGTTTTTGTCCTGTCCTGCTCTTTTTTTGTTTGTATTTTGTCTCCCATGCTGCTGACCCATGGGATCCGTGTCTGTCTATGTTCTGTGAGTTCGCCTTCTTTCTCATTGTCGTCCTTTCTCCTGTGTTTCTGTTATCAGGGTTGCCAGTTATGTTTGAGTTCCCCTGTGTATATTATTATGTCTTTATTCCTCTGCCCTGATTTGTCTTGTTTCGTACCTGTCTTCCCCTATTTCATATTTGTTCCTCCGTATGGAGGGTTCTGTCTCTGCGTTAGGGGGTTTTCTGTTCAGCAAGCCCTGCTGCAGAGTGCCATGGGCAAGGCCATGCAGTTTACTACTGGTGGAGCAAGTCCTCCTCTGCTCATTGCCACTCCTGGTTTCTTGTTATGTACTCCTGCTTGTGTTATTAGTTGCCTTGTTTATATGTGCCTGTCTGTTATGTTTGCCTATGTACCGCCGGTACCTTCTGGTACCTGTTGTCCGGTCGTTCCTGCTTTCACTGTCTAGTTCACGCTCTGAAGTGGACCCTGGCAACTTCCTGATGCAAAGCCTAACCCTACCATCTGGGGCCCTAGTGAATACCAGGAGTTGCTTATTCACGCCCCTCTGGAGTATTACTAGACAGTGGCGCGGTGGGGGTTTTCTCCCACTGTGCAGACGGTACACAGAGTTCATGTTTTGTCTGTGCTGCCTTCCCTGGCCTTTTGTTTGTGCAATAAACTCTTATGTGTCTGTACCTGATTTCCGTTTGTTTCTTGCTTGACGACGAAGAGGTCTGTCGCTGGATCTTTAACTCGTGACAGGTGGTAACAAGTATGGTCCTTTTTAGGATTGTTTTTGCGTCAGTTTTAAGTCTGACTTTGCTTTGTGTACCTGCACCTAATTTATTAATTGGTGCACCTTAATAATATATGTAGCATGAGTGTAATATGGGTTACCTGGTGTGGGTTGAAACTTTTTTTTACTTTTGCCTAAGTCACACATAGTAAATTAGCCATAATCCAGGTCTAATCTCACTTTTAGCTCAGACCACTGTGAAAAGTGGTGAAAACTATGAAATGTCACAAAAATTTCAAAGTTGCCATGGAAATGTCACAGTTGCTATAACTTTTTTAAGCCAGAAAACTGACATATTTGATTTCATAAATGACCACCTTAGAGACTACTTTTGAGTAGTGTAGCTCTTTGTGAAAGATCATTGACATGTCTCTATGATGCACACAAAGACATTTTGTCCATTTGACAGCCTTTGAGGCGGGAGCGCTATTGGACAGAGAGAAGCAAGATGACCATCATCTAGGGCATTCTGATTTAGCTGTTATGAGGTGTTAGGAGCAGTGATTACATGAGGGCAAACACAAGTTATCAGCACAGAAAGTTGAAACAACAAGTGGGAACATTCCCTGTGATACAAAGCTATTTGAAATGTATAATGTGGTGTCCCTGGTGCTAAACACAGAACTTTGAAGTTTTGAACTTTCTTTGTTTCTATGTTGAGAACAAGAGATATTGCAAATCAAATTGCAAACATTTTCTGAGAAACTTCTGGTCTTTTTTTATATACTACATGACCTGCTTCCCATTGGAAAAATTTGCCCATGATCAAATATGGCAGCTTATAAGATGGTGGCCATATTCTGGACATAGCCTAAAAGATAGGCCCCCACATGTATTAGTTGCTGGGGCATTCAGAGATTTCATTTCTTCCTTTCTTTTCAAAATTAAAAGGGTGTCCTTGACTCACTCTGTTGTATATGTACAATTATATTGGATATATATAGTGCCTTGCAAAAGTATTCACCAGAGCTTTTTATGGGCTCCCTAACAAAGGGCGTGAATACATACGGACGTGACAATTTTCTGTTTTCTATTTCTGAACAATAGTTTTATTTATATATTTTTCTCATTTCACTTCACCATCTTGGGCCGTTTACATTCCTATTTTTGCGTTCCATATACGGACTGACTACGGAACCATTAATTTCAATGGATCCGCATACTCCGTATGCCTTCTATTTCCGCATTTCCGTTTTTATGTTCCATTCAAATATAGAACATGTCGCATAACGGACCAGGATATTACTGTTCTATCAGGGGCCAGCTGTTCTGTTCCGCAAAAAACAGAATGCACACGGACGTCATCTGTATTTTTTGCGGATCTGTTTTTTGGGGACCTCAAAATACTGTAAAAGCCATTTGGTCGTGTGCAAGAGGCCTTATTGTGTTCTGATCTATCACATAAAATTCATGTTAACAAAACATTGAACTGAAGGCTGTAATGTTACAAAATATGAAATAAGTCAAGGGGTGAATACTTTTGCAAGGTACTGTGTGTGTATATATATATATATATATATATATATATATATATACACAATTTGGTTACATTCATGCTTTCATACTACAGTTTTGCTCTGTGGATTTTAATAGACCCTCTTTATCCACCGGACTCCCTGAAGGCAGCAGAGGAGATCATCTAATTTCCTTACAACATTTGCAGTTTCAAAGACTGCTGCCAGTGGATACATGAAACAAATGGGAAGACATGCAACTTCGATTCAGTTCAGGAAAGAGAAAATGGATACTTTGTGTCAGGGGAATCTCAGTGGAGACTCGATGCAAATGTGAAAATGACAGAGCTCCGTAGAGGATAAAGGAGCTGTTGAGCCTGTCACTCAAAAGTCTGTCTGACATGCTGTGGGCCAGATAGATAGATAGATAGATAGATACATGGACAGATAAACATGATTTCTGAACATTTAGTATTATTGCACATCTTTACATGACTTTCTTAATCATACGTCTGATGTTACATTGATGCAATCTGCACACTTATAGTATATGAAATTATATGTCACAGTCAGTGGCTGATAAACGCCAATAACATGTACAGTATATATCAGTTGCCACTTGACTGTCCACAAGTACAATGAAAAGACAAAGCACACCAATTCACTATACAAGTTGTTTGTACTGGGAATTGTACACAGAGTCACATTGCAAGATTTAGTCATGTCACATGCATCTTGCAACGATTGGGGTTAATCAGTGAGAGCTCTGCGGGTGCCCTCAGCTGTGCGGCTGCCAGAGCAAGCAGCTCTTTTCTAAATTGCATAGGATTAGTGGTTATCATATCCCATCCCCCTCCTTGCTTTTGCTTCAGAATAAATACATATTTTTCTCACGATGCTATTTAATCCTCAGAGTGATGTAGGGTTTTTCTAACCAATCAAGTTCAGCCCACCCCCTCTCTGTCTGTGTCTCCTCTAGTCATGTAGCTTCGATCTTTTCAATAGTGTGGGGGCACCGACAGGGAGGTATCTGTGCCTTCTACTAGCAAACCTTCCATTCTTGCTGTTCAATTCAGTGCAGTGGTTTGTATGTCATTCCGTTCAAACATTGAAAAAATAAAAATAAATGACTATAATAATTTTATAGACCTGGCTGCTTTGACGTGGCATTGCCTTTCTAGCACATTTTGTTAATCTTTCATATAATAGCTATCTATCTATCTATCTATCTATCTATCTATAAATCTATCAATCAGCCATAATATTATAACCACTAACAGGTGTAGCGATAGTGAACCATTTATTATCCGGTTACAATCGATTCTACTCAAAATTGAAAGTGCTTTAAAGGGATTGTCCACTTTTGTGATACTGATGAGCAAATCAAAGCTGACGAAGTGCAATACGTTACGAATTTCAGGAAAAAGTCGATTTGCACCGAATGCAAATTTCCTCACGATTCTTGGTAACGAATCACAAATTTCCTAAAATGGCTGCTGCACGTGTGAGGACATAGATAAAGAACTCTGGAAAGGCGGGATCACCCACACTGACATGCATGAAGCCAATCAGCAGCCAGCATTGTGATGTCACAGCCCTACAAATACTGCAGCCATCTTAGATACTGCCATTCACCAGCGTACTTAGTGCAAAGAGAGATGTCTGCAGGTGCTAGGGACAGTGATAGAAAAGCGTCATTGTGTTAAAATATATATATATATATATATATTACAAGTGCAGGGTAAGATTATTCAAGGTGTAAGGAAATGATAGGCAGAAATCATTCCACAGCATTTCTGTTGAACAGGGTTCATTCCGGGAGGTGACAGCCTGGGTAATAGGAACATTCCTATTAGACCTTGCAGCACTGACTGGGCACACAAATTGCCATTATACAGCTCTTTAATTCCAACAAACTGTTCTTATTAGGGTGAAATTACTATTTGATACAGACATTAACAGGGGTTATTACAAGGAAATATTTCTGTCTTATTTGCCCTTGTGTGGTGCACTTATCTGTAGCAAAGGCTTTTGTGGGATGTTTTAGCAGAAAAAGAAAAAATACATTTGCCGCTCTGTGGTGCAGTAATCTGTTGCAAAGGCTTTTGTGGGATGTTTGAGCGGAAAAAGGAAAAAAATACATTTGCCGCTATGCAGAGCAGTACTCTGTTGTAAAGGCTTTTGTGGGGTGTTTTAGCGGAAAAAGAAAAAAATACATTTGCCGTTCTGCGGTACAGTAATCTGTAGTAAAGGCTTTTTATTGGTGTTTTAGCGGAAAAAGAAAACATACATTTTTTGCTCTGCGGTGCAGTAATCTGTAGTAAAGGCATTTGTGTGGTGTTTAAGCTGAAAAAGAAAAAAATACATTTGCCGCTCTGCAATGCAGTAATCTGTAGTAAAGGCTTTGGTGGGGTGTTTTACTGGAAAAAGAAAACATACATTTGCCGCTCTGTGGTGCAGTAATCTGTTGTAAAGGCTTTTTTGGTATATTTAGGCGGAAAAATAAAAAAATACATTTGCCGCTCTGCAGTGCAGTTATTTCTATTTAAGATTTTGTGACGTGTATTAGCACAAAAATAAAAAATGAATTTGCCGCTCTGCGGAGCAGTAATCTGTTATAAAGGCTTTTGTGGGGTGTTTAAGAGTAAAAAGAAAAATACATTTGCCACTCTGCGGTGCAGTAATCTGTAGCAAAGGCTTTTGTGGGGTGTTTTAGCGGAAAAAGAAAAAACTAATTTTCCGCTCTGCAATGAAGTAATCTGTAGTGAAGGCTTTGGTGGGGTGTTTTACTGGAAAAAGAAAACATACATTTGCTGCTCTGTGGTGCAGTAATCTGTTGTAAAGGCTTTTGTGGGATGTTTAGGCAGAAAAAGAAAAAATACATTTACCGCTCTGCAGTGAAGTTATTTCTAGTTAAGATTTTGCGACGTGTATTAGCACAAAAATAAAAATAAATATTTGCCGCTCTGCGGAGCAGTAATCTGTTGCAAAGGCTTTTGTGGGGAGTTTTCCCGGAAAAAGAAAACATACATTTGCCGCTCTGCGGAGCAGTAATCTGTTGTAGAGGCTTTTGTGGGGTGTTTTAGTGGAAACATAAAAAATAAATTTGCTGCTTTGTGGTGCCGTAATCTGTTGTAAAGGCATTTGTGTGGTGTTTTAGCTGAATAAGAAAAAAATACATTTGCCGCTCTGTGGTGCAGTAATCTGTTGTTAAGGCTTTTGTGGGGTGTTTTAGCGGAAAAAGAAAAAAAATACATTTGCCACTCTGCAGTGCAGTGATTTCTTGTTAAGCTTTTTGTGATGTGTATTAGCGCAAAAAGTAAAAAAAAAAAAACGTTTGCCGCTCTGCGGTGCAGTAATCTGTAGTAAAGGCTTTTGTGGGGTGTTTTAGAGTAAAAATAAAAATACATTTGCCACTCTAAAGGCTTTTGTGGAATTTTTAAGCGCAGTTGCAGTTATTTCTAGTTAAGATTTTATGACGTGTATTAGCACAAAAAGAAAAAAATACATTTGCTGCTCAGCGGAGCAGTAATCTGTTGTAAAGTCTTATGTGGGGTGTTTTAGCGGAAAAAAGCAAACAAAAAAAAAGCAACTCTGCGGTGCCGAGATCTGCTGTAAAGGCTTTTGGGTGTTTTAGTAGAAAAAAAAAAAAAAAAAATTGCTGCTCTGCGGTTAAATAATCTGTTGTAAATGAATTTGTGTGGTGTTTTAGCTGAAAAAGAAAAATACATTTGCCGCTCTGCAGTGCAGAAATCTGTTGTAAAGGTTTTTCTGGGGTGTTTTAGCGGAAAAATAAAAAAATACATTTGCCACTCTTCACTGCAGTAATCTGTTGTAAAGCCTTTGTGGGGTGTTTTAGTGAAAATTTTTTATAAAATGCATTTACCGGTCTGCTATGCAGTTATTTCTTGTTAATCTTTTTGTGATGTATACTAGCATAAAAAGAAAAAAATACATTTGCCGCTCTTCGGTGCATTAATCTGTAGTAAAGGCTTTTGTGGGGTGTTTTAGCGGGAAAATAAATAATACATTTGCCGCTCTGTGGTGCAGTAATCTGTAGTAAAGGCTTTTGTGGGGTGTTTTAGCGGGAAAATAAATAATACATTTGCCGCTCTGTGGTGCAGTAATCTGTAGAAAAGGCTTTTCTTTGGTGGTTTAGCGGAAAAAGAAAACATACATTTTTCGCTCTGCAGTGCAGTAATCTGTAGTAAAGGCAGTTGTGAGGTGTTTTAGCGGAAAAAGAAAAATACATTTACCGCTCTGCAGTGCAGTGATTTCTTGCTAAGATTTTATGTGTATTAGCACAAAAATAAAAAAAAATTGCTGCTCTGCGAGCAGTAATCTGTTGTAAAGGCTTTTGTGGGGTGTTTTAGTGGAAAATAAAGATCAACTAAATTTGCTGCTCTGCAATGCAGTAATCTGTAGTAAAGGCTTTGGTGGGGTGTTTTTCCGGAAAAAGAAAACATACATTTGCCGCCGCTTTGCAATGCAGTAATCTGTGTTAAAGGCTTTTGTGGGGTGTTTTAGGAGAAAAAGAAAAATACATTTGCCGTTTTGCGGTGCAGTAATCTGTTGTAAAGGCATTTGTGTGGTGTTTTAGCTGAAAAAGAAAAATACATTTGCCGCTCTGCAGTGCAGAAATCTGTTGTAAAGGATTTTGTGGGGCGTTTTATCGGAAAAAGAAAAAATACATTTGCCGCTCTGCGGTGCAGTAATCTGTAGTAAAGGCTTTTGTGGGGTGTTTTAGAGTAAAAAGAAAAATACATTTGCCACTCTGCTGTACAGTAATTTGTTGTAAAGGCTTTGGTGGGATGTTTTAGCGGGAAAAGAAAACATACATTTGCCGCTCTGTAATGCAGTAATCTGTTGTAAAGGCTTTTGTGGAATTTTTAAGCGCAGTTGCAGTTATTTCTAGTTAAGATTTTATGACGTGTATTAGCACAAAAAGAAAAAAATACATTTGCTGCTCAGCGGAGCAGTAATCTGTTGTAAAGTCTTATGTGGGGTGTTTTAGCGGAAAAAAGCAAACAAAAAAAAAGCAACTCTGCGGTGCCGAGATCTGCTGTAAAGGCTTTTGGGTGTTTTAGTAGAAAAATAAATAAAAAATTTGCTGCTCTGCGGTTAAATAATCTGTTGTAAATGAATTTGTGTGGTGTTTTAGCTGAAAAAGAAAAATACATTTGCCGCTCTGCAGTGCAGAAATCTGTTGTAAAGGTTTTTCTGGGGTGTTTTAGCGGAAAAATAAAAAAATACATTTGCCACTCTTCAGTGCAGTAATCTGTTGTAAAGCCTTTGTGGGGTGTTTTAGTGAAATTTTTTTATAAAATGCATTTACCGGTCTGCTATGCAGTTATTTCTTGTTAATCTTTTTGTGATGTATACTAGCATAAAAAGAAAAAAATACATTTGCCGCTCTTCGGTGCATTAATCTGTAGTAAAGGCTTTTGTGGGGTGTTTTAGCGGGAAAATAAATAATACATTTGCCGCTCTGTGGTGCAGTAATCTGTAGTAAAGGCTTTTGTGGGGTGTTTTAGCGGGAAAATAAATAATACATTTGCCGCTCTGTGGTGCAGTAATCTGTTGTTAAGGCTTTTGTGATGTGTATTAGCACAAAAATAAAAAATACATTTGCCGTTCTGTGGTACAGTAATCTGTAGAAAAGGCTTTTCTTTGGTGGTTTAGCGGAAAAAGAAAACATACATTTTTCGCTCTGCAGTGCAGTAATCTGTAGTAAAGGCAGTTGTGAGGTGTTTTAGCGGAAAAAGAAAAATACATTTACCGCTCTGCAGTGCAGTGATTTCTTGCTAAGATTTTATGTGTATTAGCACAAAAATAAAAAAAAATTGCTGCTCTGCGAGCAGTAATCTGTTGTAAAGGCTTTTGTGGGGTGTTTTAGTGGAAAATAAAGATCAACTAAATTTGCTGCTCTGCAATGCAGTAATCTGTAGTAAAGGCTTTGGTGGGGTGTTTTTCCGGAAAAAGAAAACATACATTTGCCGCCGCTTTGCAATGCAGTAATCTGTGTTAAAGGCTTTTGTGGGGTGTTTTAGGAGAAAAAGAAAAATACATTTGCCGTTTTGCGGTGCAGTAATCTGTTGTAAAGGCATTTGTGTGGTGTTTTAGCTGAAAAAGAAAAATACATTTGCCGCTCTGCAGTGCAGAAATCTGTTGTAAAGGATTTTGTGGGGCGTTTTATCGGAAAAAGAAAAAATACATTTGCCGCTCTGCGGTGCAGTAATCTGTAGTAAAGGCTTTTGTGGGGTGTTTTAGTGGAAAAAGATAAATTAATTGGCCGCTCTGCGTTGCAGTAATCTGTTGTAAAGGCTTTTGTGATGTATATTAGCACAAAAAGAAAAAATACATTTGCCACTCAGTGGTGCAGTTATTCCTTGTTAATCTTTTTGTGACGTGTTTTAGCACAAAAAGAAAAAAATAATTTGACGCTCTGCGGTACAGTAATCTGTAGTAAAGGCTTTTGTGGGGTGTTTTAGCGGAAAAAGAAAAATTCATTTGTCGCTCTGTGTTGCAGTAATCTGTTGTAAAGGCTTTTGTGATGTATATTAGCACAAAAAGAAAAAATAAATTTGCCACTCAGGGGTGCAGTTATTCCTTGTTAAGCTTTTTGTGACGTGTATTAGCACAAAAAGAAAAAAATACATTTGCAGCTTTGCAGTGCAGTAATCTGTTGTAAAGGCTTTTGTTGGGTGTTTTAGCGGAAAAATAAAAACTAAATTTGCCGCTCTGCAGTGCTGTAATCTGTAGTAAAGGTTTTTGTGGGGTGTTTTAGCAGAAACAGAAAAATACAGTAGCCTATCTGTGTTGCAGTAATCTGTTGTAAAGGCTTTTGTGGAGTGTTTTAGCGGAAAAAGAAAAAATACATTTGCTGCTCTGCGGTGCAGTAATCTGTTGTAAAGGATTTTGTGGGGTATCTGAAAAGAATAAATCAAGGCAACTGAACTTACTGTAGATTTCTTGAAAACTTTTCACTCGTTCTTCCAACGAGCTTTCTCAATTCTGCGTGACTGTACAAGATTCCCTGGGAATAAATATGTAACTAAATCAACATCTTGTAATTATACCCAGCATGGGGTCAAAGGTGTTGGTTCCATTATCCTAATTGGAGTCAGTAGGTGACAATGACCTCCCAGAAAATGGTGTCAAGACAGCATTGTATGTGGCAGACAATAGATGTCTAACCCCCCCGCCTCTATTCAAGCTTGGCTTCTCCATTTTTACGTAGATGGCCTCCTTCACACCTCATTTGTACCAATCGGCCTCCTTATCCAAAACACGTAAAAAAAATCAGTTTTGATATTTTTTATCAATCGCAGCAGCCTCCGGTACTTTGCTAGCCTCCCATTTGTAAGACAGGCTTGCATTTTTTCTTGGGTAGTTTCAGGGAATACCCCCTAAATTTTGTAGTCCAAATGTCAAACAAGGGGTACTCTTCTGAAGAGGCCTACAGGATTCTGGCCCAGTCGGATGAGGAATGGGAACCCTCATCTGACGAATCTAGCGGGTCAGAATATGAACCTGTAGAAAGCAGTGGCAGTCTGACCCAAAGTTCGGATGATGAGGTTGAGGTCGCTGATACCACCAGACGTACCTGGACCCGTGTTGCTAGACCACAGGTTGCGCAGGATCTGCTTCAAGGGCAGCAGAGTGGGGCTGGTGCTGTCGGATTACAAAGTCTCATATTCCACTAACTTGTGACAAAAAATAAAAACTTCCACGAACTCACTATGCCCATCACGAAATACGTTGGGATGTCTTATTTCCAAAATGGGGTCATTTGTGGGGTAGTTATACTGCCCTGGCATTTTAGGGGCCCAAATGCGTGCAAAGTAGTTTGAAATCAAAATCTGTAAAAAATGGCCTGTGAAATCCGAAAGGTGCTCTTTGGAATGTGGGCCCCTTTGCCCACCTAGGCTGCAAAAAAGTGTCACACATGTGGTATCACTGTACTCAGGAGAAGTTGGGGAATGTGTTTTGGGGTGTCATTTTACATATACCCATGCTGGGTGAGATAAATATCTTGGTCAAATGCCAACTTTGTATAGAAAAAATGGGAAAAGTTGTCTTTTGCCGAGATATTTCTCTCACCCAGCATGGGTATATGTAAAAAGACACCTGCCAAGCTCCTGTTGATTGACGTGAAACTTCTCAGTATCGAGTACCAATTCCCGCGCCTACGCCGTGCGCTTCTGTAGTTTCCCGGCGCTGGCTTCCTCACTGCGCCTGCGCCAACTACGTTACAATGAGGAAGCCGGCACCAGGAGCGCGGCATTCACTCACTGCGCCTGCGCCGAATACAGACGAGCACGGCGCAGATGCGGGAATTGGTACTCGATACTGAGAAGTTTCACGTCAATCAACAGGAGCGTGGCGGGCTGGAGGGACGCGATGGGCAGCTGAAATGGTTAGTGAACGGAGCCCTCTAGGTGCTAATGACGCCCACATAGCACCTAGAGGCTCATTAGCATATCTATAAAAGTATGTTTTTTAACAAAAACGGCTGCAGGAACTACTGTTAGAAACATACTGTTATGTAGTGCTGACATTAGCGCATCGCTAATGTCAGTCAGCTACATAACAGTATTTCTGGTGGTAGAAACCCTTTAATAGTAATATCAGATGCCGCAATCAGCAATGAAAATGGCATCTGAGGGGTACATTGATGGGGAGAGGCACGATCGCCTTTCCCTGTCATTGCACCCACTACTTACAAAGAAATGCACTTTGTGACAAAGTAATTCACAAAGCAATTTTTTTTGTAAGATCTACCGAAGCAGCCGAATCGAATTTTCAAGAACTTTGCTCAACAAGTATATTTAATATAAGCAGCATTACATTTTCCAGCTGCAGTAGCTTTTCTCTCAGACTACATCAGACAAAATAGTCTTTCCTCCACAAACATTTAATGGTTCTTTGGACACTCATGACATTTGTTTACTTTTCTTTCTTTGGACCACTTTGGTGAGTAATAACCAATTTATACTAATAATAGCCTACAAGACCTTTCCATTCCAGATGCTGTCACCCAGTCATCTAGCTATCACACTTTTTTCACTTGTCAAAGTCACTTAGATCCTCCTTATTGTTTTTCTGTTTCGAACACATGAACTTTAAGTATTGAATGTTCACTTGCTTCCTAAGACCTCGTCCACATTTCCGTGTCAGTGACATTTCCGTGAAAAAAAGTGTACATGTTTTGTCTGTGAAGATGTCTGTGAAGGATCCGTTGTTGGTCTGTGTCCATTTTTACCATCCATGTGTCATCCGTAATTCACTGATGTTGATTAGCTGAAAATTAATTTCCAAATAATCTCCTATCAGTCTTCAGTGAAAAACGGATGCACCACGAATGCCATATGTGTTTTTTCCATGATTTTCACTGACCCATAGAGTTCTATAGGCGTGCTTGTTCCACATCACGGATCAAAGTAGTGCATGTCTCCATGATTTTTCTACTGATTGACGGTCAGTAAAAAAAATGCTGAACTGTGAAGAGACACATTTAAATCAATTAGTATGTGTGCTATGGGTACGTGTGTTGTCCGTGGAAAATGCAGACAGCACACATCAGTAAAAAATGGAAATGTGGATGAGGCCTAAGGGTTCATGTACACAAACATATTTCTTTCCATGTCTGTTTCATTTTTTTGTGGACTGTATGCGGAACCATTCATGCAGAAAAATAGAGGATGTATATTTGCCACATCTTTGTGTAGGTTATCTCTAGGTACTCCATTTTCCTTCCATAATACAAAAGCATACTGATGGGTTAATTGGTTTCCTACTAAATTGGCTTTATTGTGCATTTGTGCTTGAGATAGTATGTCCCACTGTGACAAGGACTGATATAAGTGATATAGTATGTATAGTACTGTATAAAAGCAATTACAAAATAAATTATACATACCTTATCAGAAGTTCATTTCTTTCTAATCTGCAAATATAAATAATCTTTAGTTTTGTGCTATAATTCATTTTATTCCAGTGGCTGAACATTTTAATACTTTATATATGCAATGATCTCTTAATAGTCCTCTCCATATGTTTACAACACACTTGAAGAACTGCATGTTTTCATCTACCTGAAAGCTGGTGTTAATTGACTCCTTTAGAAAAAATTTCATTAGGCACATAAATCTTCTGTACAATGGCTTTTAATGTCTTCCTATTGTAACTGCTATATTGTTTTCAGTAGTTGCTATTGTAGACTATTGTATTAACTTGGCATATAGGGAATCTAATAACAGGAAAGAATAAAAGAGTTGGAAATAAACTTGAAATCGAGGTAAAACAATTCCCACAAATTAATTCCCAGTTAGCTGATTTCCAGTTTAGCTTTTAGTTGGTTATGTAATTTTATTAGGCAATAGCTGTTACAGTTTTAAAGAGACTTTGTTACCTCCAAAATCAGTTTCAAGGTAAGCATACTGCCATGTATGGTAGGAGCTCTGAAACATAACAAAAACAATGCAGGGCAATGGTACACCAGATTATCCCTACCCACAGAGCACCCAAAACCTTACTTTCATAAAGATAAGAAATACTTCTCAGAGGACCATATTTCCACAAGCGAGGTATATTTTAGGGCACCAACTGTAACTGACAGTATTCTTACTTTGAAACCAAACTTGTACAATTTGTTCTGAAGGGACAACCCATTTCTATATGACCTATAACATATGCCATAGGGAGACCATCTCCGGAAAGACCAGTTGCTGCTCTTAAAGGTGTTATCCATTAATAAATATTTTCCACAGAATAGTTGATACTAGTGTTGATCGAGTATGCTAGGCCAAACACCAGTTCGGCTCGAGCATCTCGATGCTCTGCACATGGCTGTATTCACCCAAATACCGTATGTGCTCGAGTGCAATGCTCAAGTCTCCTCCCCGCACATTTGTTGGCTGCTAAGCAGCCAATAAATGTGCAGGTAAGTACTGCCCTTCACTGTAATGTTGTAGCCATGTTAGTGACTGGCATTACTGTCATCGGGTGCTATTTAGCACCCAATGACACATGATTGGCTCAGTGTTAGTCAGGGAGAGCTGTGCTGAAGAAGGGAAAGATAATGTAGGGAGTGAAAAAAAAATTGGGGTTGAAAAACTTGTCAGAGACCCAAAAATCCTTTTAAGGACTATTATTGTGTGTGGCAGCAGCAATATATATTTTTAGCGCAACCTGCACTAAATTGCTAAAACTTTACAGACCCAAAGGTCCTTTTAAGGACTATTGTATGTGGCAGCAATATCTATTTTTAGCGCATCCTATGCCAAATAGTGTGCAATAGTAAGGCCCCTTTCACACGGGCGAGTATTCCGCGCGGGTGTGATGCGTGAGTTAAACGCATTGCACCCGCACTGAATCCGGACCCATTCATTTCTATGGGCTGTTCACATGAGCGGTGATTTTCACGCATCACTTATGCATTGCGTGAAAATCGCAGCATGTTCTATAGTCTGTGTTTTTCACGTAACGCAGGCCCATAGAAATGAATGGGGTTGCGTGAAAATCGCAAGCATCCGCAAGCAAGTGCGGATGCGGTGCGATTTTCACACATGGGTTCTAGTTGACAGTCTATTCACTGTATTATTTTCCCTTATAACATGGTTATAAGGGAAAATAATAGCATTCTGAATACAGAATGCATAGTATAATAGTGCTGGAGGGGTTAAAAAACAAACAAACGTTAACTCACCTTCTCCTCTTGATCGCGTAGTTCTTGGCGCTTTTGGCGCTTTTTGAAAGGCTGCAAAGCAGCCAATCAACAAGCGTCATACTACTTGCCCCAAGAGGCCATCACAGCCATGCCTACTATTGGCATGGCTGTGATTGGCCAGAGCACAATGTGACCCAGCCTCTATTTAAGCTGGAGTCACATAGCGCCGCCCGTCACTCTGCTCTGATTAGCGTAGGGAGAGGTTGCGGCTGCGACAGTAGGGCGAGATTAGGCAGATTAACTCCTCCAAAGGACTTGATTATTGATCGATCTGCAGCTGTGGGTCATTGAACTGCTGACACTCAATTGCTCACTGTTTTTAGGCTGCCCAGACCGTTTGTCAGTCACATTTTTCTGGGCTGATCGGCGGCCATTTTGTGTCTTGTGGTGCGCCAGCACAAGCTGCGACCAAGTGCATTTAACCCTCAATGGTGTGGTTGTTTTTTGGCTAAAGCCTACATCAGGGTGAAGCTGTCACACCAAGTGCATTTAACCAGCAATAGTCTGTTTATTTTTTGGCCATATACTACATCAGGGGCAAGCTGCGCCCCTCACCAAGTGCATTTAACCCTCAGTAGTGTGGTTGGTCAAGCTATCACACCAAGTGCATTTAACCAGCAATAGTCTGTTCATTTTTTGGCCATATACTAAATCAGGGGCAAGCTGCGCCCGTCACCAAGTGCATTTAACCAGCAATAGTCTGTTCATTTTTTGGCCATATACTACATCAGGGGCAAGCTGCGCCCGTCACCAAGTGCATTTAACCCTCAGTAGTGTGGTTTGTCAAGCTGTGACACCAAGTGCATTTAACCAGCAATAGTCTGTTCATTTTTTGGCCATATACTACATCAGGGGCAAGCTGCGCCCGTCACCAAGTGCATTTAACCCTCAGTAGTGTGGTTGGTCAAGCTATCACACCAAGTGCATTTAACCAGCAATAGTCTGTTCATTTTTTGGCCATATACTAAATCAGGGGCAAGCTGCGCCCGTCACCAAGTGCATTTAACCAGCAATAGTCTGTTCATTTTTTGGCCATATACTACATCAGGGGCAAGCTGCGCCCATCACCAAGTGCATTTAACCCTCAGTAGTGTGGTTGGTCAAGCTATCACACCAAGTGTATTTAACCAGCAATAGTCTGTTCATTTTTTGGCCATATACTAAATCAGGGGCAAGCTGCGCCTGTCACCAAGTGCATTTAACCAGCAATAGTCTGTTCATTTTTTGGCCATATACTACATCAGGGGCAAGCTGCGCCCGTCACCAAGTGCATTTAACCCTCAGTAGTGTGGTTGGTCAAGCTATCACACCAAGTGTATTTAACCAGCAATAGTCTGTTCATTTTTTGGCCATATACTAAATCAGGGGCAAGCTGCGCCTGTCACCAAGTGCATTTAACCAGCAATAGTCTGTTCGATTTTTGGCCATATACTACATCAGGGGCAAGCTGCGCCCGTCACCAAGTGCATTTAACCCTCAGTAGTGTGGTTGGTTAAGCTGTGACACCAAGTGCATTTAACCAGCAATAGTCTGTTCATTTTTTGGCCATATACTACATCAGGGGCAAGCTGCGCCCATCACCAAGTGCATTTAACCCTCAGTAGTGTGGTTGGTCAAGCTATCACACCAAGTGCATTTAACCAGCAATAGTCTGTTCATTTTTTGGCCATATACTAAATCAGGGGCAAGCTGCGCCCGTCACCAAGTGCATTTAACCCTCAGTAGTGTGGTTCGTCAAGCTGTGACACCAAGTGCATTTAACCAGCAATAGTCTGTTCATTTTTTGGCCATATACTAAATCAGGGGCAAGCTGCGCCCGTCACCAAGTGCATTTAACCCTCAGTAGTGTGGTTGGTCAAGCTGTCACACCAAGTGCATTTAACTAGCAATAGTGTGGTTATTTTTTGGCCATATCCCAGTCTAATTCTGTCCCTAAATCCATACCGGTCACCCAGCGCCTAAATACTAGGCCTCAAATTTATATCCCGCTAAATCTGTCGTTACCGCTGTACTGTTGTGGCTGGGCAAGTTATTTAGTGTCCGTCAAAGCACATTTTTTGTTCTGGGTTGAAATACAATTCCCAATTTAGTAATTTCATAATTTAGTGGTTTCTGCTATATCAGAGCTATTTGAAATCTATCCCTAAAAGGGTATATAATATTCAAGGTGCACATAGGGTCATTCAGAATAACTTCACACACACGCTACTGTGCATTTCCAAGTGTAATTCTGTCACTAAATCCATACCGGTCACCCAGCGCCTAAATACTAGGCCTCAAATTTATATCCCGCTGAATTTGAATACAATACATTGGGCCAAATAATATTTTTGTTGTTGTGGTGAACCATAACAATGAGGAAAACATCTAGTAAGGGACGCGGACGTGGACATGGTCGTGGTGGTGCTAGTGGACCCTCTGGTGCTGCGTGTGGACGTGGCCGTTCTGCCACATCCACACGTCCTAGTGTACCAACTACCTCAGGTCCCAGTAGCCGCCAGAATTTACAGCGATATATGGTGGGGCCCAATGCCGTTCTAAGGATGGTAAGGCCTGAGCAGGTACAGGCATTAGTCAATTGGGTGGCCGACAGTGGATCCAGCACGTTCACATTATCTCCCACCCAGTCTTCTGCAGAAAGCGCACAGATGGCGCCTGAAAACCAACCCCATCAGTCTGTCACATTACCCCCATGCATACCAGGGAAACTGTCTCAGCCTCAAGTTATGCAGCAGTCTCTTATGCTGTTTAAAGACTCCGCTGGCAGGGTTTCCCAAGGGCATCCACCTAGCCCTTCCCCAGCAGTGAAAGACATAGAATGCACTGACGCACAACCACTTATGTTTCCTGATGATGAGGACATGGGAATACCACCTCAGCATGTCTCTGATGATGACGAAACACAGGTGCCAACTGCTGCGTCTTTCTGCAGTGTGCAGACTGAACAGGAGGTCAGGGATCAAGACTGGGTGGAAGACGATGCAGGGGACGATGAGGTCCTAGACCCCACATGGAATGAAGGTCGTGCCACTGACTTTCACAGTTCGGAGGAAGAGGCAGTGGTGAGACCGAGCCAACAGCGTAGCAAAAGAGGGAGCAGTGGGCAAAAGCAGAACACCCGCCGCCAAGAGACTCCGCCTGCTACTGACCGCCGCCATCTGGGACCGAGCACCCCAAAGGCAGCTTCAAGGAGTTCCCTGGCATGGCACTTCTTCAAACAATGTGCTGACGACAAGACCCAAGTGGTTTGCACGCTGTGCCATCAGAGCCTGAAGCGAGGCATTAACGTTCTGAACCTGAGCACAACCTGCATGACCAGGCACCTGCATGCAAAGCATGAACTGCAGTGGAGTAAACACCTTAAAACCAAGGAAGTCACTCAGGCTCCCCCTGCTACCTCTTCTGCTGCTGCCGCCTCGGCCTCTTCTGCTGCTGCCGCCTCGGCCTCTTCCTCCGCCTCTGGAGGAACGTTGGCACCTGCCGCCCAGCAAACAGGGGATGTACCACCAACACCACCACCACCACCTCCGTCACCAAGCGTCTCAACCATGTCACACGGCAGCGTTCAGCTCTCCATCTCACAAACATTTGAGAGAAAGCGTAAATTCCCACCTAGCCACCCTCGATCCCTGGCCCTGAATGCCAGCATTTCTAAACTACTGGCCTATGAAATGCTGTCATTTAGGCTGGTGGACACAGACAGCTTCAAACAGCTCATGTCGCTTGCTGTCCCACAGTATGTTGTTCCCAGCCGCCACTACTTCTCCAAGAGAGCCGTGCCTTCCCTGCACAACCAAGTATCCGATAAAATCAAGTGTGCACTGCGCAACGCCATCTGTAGCAAGGTCCACCTAACCACAGATACGTGGACCAGTAAGCACGGCCAGGGACGCTATATCTCCCTAACTGCATACTGGGTAAATGTAGTGGCAGCTGGGCCCCAGGCGGAGAGCTGTTTGGCGCACGTCCTTCCGCCGCCAAGGATCGCAGGGCAACATTCTTTGCCTCCTGTTGCCACCTCCTCCTTCTCGGCTTCCTCCTCCTCTTCTTCCACCTGCTCATCCAGTCAGCCACACACCTTCACCACCAACTTCAGCACAGCCCGGGGTAAACGTCAGCAGGCCATTCTGAAACTCATATGTTTGGGGGACAGGCCCCACACCGCACAGGAGTTGTGGCGGGGTATAGAACAACAGACCGACGAGTGGTTGCTGCCGGTGAGCCTCAAGCCCGACCTGGTGGTGTGTGATAATGGGCGAAATCTCGTTGCAGCTCTGGGACTAGCCAATTTGACGCACATCCCTTGCTTGGCGCATGTGCTGAATTTGGTGGTGCAGAAGTTCATACACAACTACCCCGACATGTCAGAGCTGCTGCATAAAGTGTGGGCCGTCTGTTCGCGCTTCCGGCGTTCACATCCTGCTGCTGCTCGCCTGTCTGCGCTACAGCGTAACTTCGGCCTTCCCGCTCACCGCCTCATATGCGACGTGCCCACCAGGTGGAACTCCACCTTGCACATGCTGGACAGACTGTGCGAGCAGCAGCAGGCCATAGTGGAGTTTCAGCTGCAGCACGCACGGGTCAGTCGCACTACAGAACAGCACCACTTCACCACCAATGACTGGGCCTCCATGCGAGACCTGTGTGCCCTGTTGCGCTGTTTCGAGTACTCCACCAACATGGCCAGTGGCGATGACGCCGTTATCAGCGTTACAATACCACTTCTATGTCTCCTTGAGAAAACACTTAGGGCGATGATGGAAGAGGAGGAGGAGGAGGAGGAAGAGGGATAATTTTTAGCACTTTCAGGCCAGTCTCTTCGAAATGACTCAGAGGGAGGTTTTTGGCAACAGCAGAGGCCAGGTACAAATGTGGCCAGCCAGGGCCCACTACTGGAGGACGAGGCGGACGAGGATGAGGAGGAGGTGGAGGAGGATGAGGATGAAGCATGGTCACAGCGGGGTGGCACCCAACGCAGCTCGGGTCCATCACTGGTGCGTGGCTGGGGGGAAAGGCAGGACGATGACGATACGCCTCCCACAGAGGGCAGCTTGTCCTTACCCCTGGGCAGCCTGGCACACATGAGCAACTACATGCTGCAGTGCCTGCGCAACGACAGCAGAGTTGCCCACATTTTAACCTGTGCGGACTACTGGGTTGCCACCCTGCTGGATCCACTCTACAAAGACAATGTGCCCACCTTACTTCCTGCACTGGAGCGTGATAGGAAGATGCGCGAGTACAAGCGCACGTTGGTAGACGCGCTACTGAGAGCATTCCCAAATGTCACAGGGGAACAAGTGGAAGCCCAAGGCCAAGGCAGAGGAGAAGCAAGAGGTCGCCAAGGCAGCTGTGTCAATGCCAGCTCCTCTGAGGGCAGGGTTAGCATGGCAGAGATGTGGAAAACTTTTGTCAACACGCCACAGCTAACTGCACCACCACCTGATACGCAACGTGTTAGCAGGAGGCAACATTTCACTAACATGGTGGAACAGTACATGTGCACACCCCTCCACGTACTGACTGATGGTTCGGCCCCATTCAACTTCTGGGTCTCTAAATTGTCCACGTGGCCAGAGCTAGCCTTTTATGGCTTGGAGGTGCTGGCCTGCCCGGCGGCCAGCGTTTTGTCTGAACGTGTATTCAGCACGGCAGGGGGCGTCATTACAGACAAACGCAGCCGCCTGTCTACAGCCAATGTGGACAAGCTGACGTTCATAAAAATGAACCAGGCATGGATCCCACAGGATCTGTCCGTCCCTTGTCCAGATTAGACATTAACTACCTCCCCTTAACCATATATTATTGGACTCCAGGGCACTTCCTCATTCAATCCTATTTTTATTTTCATTTTACCATTATATTGCGAGGCTACCCAAAGTTGAATGAACCTCTCCTCTGTCTGGGTGCCAGGGCCTAAATATATGCCAATGGACTGTTCCAATGTTGGGTGACGTGAAGCCTGATTCTCTGCTATGACATGCAGACTGATTCTCTGCTGACATGAAGCCAGATCCTCTGTTACGGGACCTCTCTCCTCTGCCTGGGTGCTGGGCCTAAATTTATGAAAATGGACTCTTACAGTGGTGGGTGACGTGAAGCCTGATTCTCTGCTATGATATGAAGACTGATTCTCTGCTGACATGAAGCCAGATTGTCTGTTACGGGACCTCTCTCCTCTGCTTGGGTGCTGGGCCTAAATATATGCCAATGGACTGTTGCAGTGGTGGCTGACGTGAAGCCCTATTCTCTGCTATGACATGAAGACTGATTCTCTGCTGACATGAAGCCAGATTGTCTGTTACGGGACCTCTCTCCTCTGCCTGGGTGCTGGGCCTAAATATATGCCAATGGACTGTTGCAGTGGTGGCTGACGTGAAGCCTGATTCTCTGCTATGACATGAAGACTGATTCTCTGCTGACATGAAGCCAGATTGTCTGTTACGGGACCTCTCTCCTCTGCCTGGGTGCTGGGCCTAAATATATGCCAATGGACTGTTGCAGTGGTGGCTGACGTGAAGCCTCATTCTCTGCTATGACATGCAGACTAATTCTCTGCTGACATGAAGCCAGATTGTCTGTTACGGGACCTCTCTCCTCTGCCTGGGTGCTGGGCCTAAACTTATGAAAATGGACTCTTACAGTGGTGGCTGACGTGAAGCCTGATTCTCTGCTATGACATGAAGACTGATTCTCTGCTGACATGAAGCCAGATCCTCTGTTACGGGACCTCTCTCCTCTGCCTGGGTGCTGGGCCTAAATATATGCCAATGGACTGTTGCAGTGGTGGCTGACGTGAAGCCTCATTCTCTGCTATGACATGCAGACTAATTCTCTGCTGACATGAAGCCAGATTGTCTGTTACGGGACCTCTCTCCTCTGCCTGGGTGCTGGGCCTAAATTTATGCCAATGGACTGTTGCAGTGGTGGCTGACGTGAAGCCTCATTCTCTGCTATGACATGCAGACTAATTCTCTGCTAACATGAAGCCAGATTGTCTGTTACGGGACCTCTCTCCTCTGCCTGGGTGCTGGGCCTAAATTTATGCCAATGGACTGTTGCAGTGGTGGCTGACGTGAAGCCTCATTCTCTGCTATGACATGCAGACTAATTCTCTGCTGACATGAAGCCAGATTCTCTGTTACCGGACCTCTCTCCTCTGCCTGGGTTCCGGGGCCTAAATATCTGAGAATGGACTGTTCCAGTGGTGGGTGACGGGAAGCCAGATTCTCTGCTATGGGACCTCTCTCCAATTGATTTTGGTTAATTTTTATTTATTTAACTTTTATTTTAATTCATTTCCCTATCCACATTTGTTTGCAGGGGATTTACCTACATGTTGCTGCCTTTTGCAGCCCTCTAGCCCTTTCCTGGGCTGTTTTACAGCCTTTTTAGTGCCGAAAAGTTCGGGTCCCCATTGACTTCAATGGGGTTCGGGTTCGGGACGAAGTTCGGATCGGGTTCGGATCCCGAACCCGAACATTTTCGGGAAGTTCGGCCGAACTTCTCGAACCCGAACATCCAGGTGTTCGCTCAACTCTAAAGGTGAGTTAACTTTTTTTTTTAACCCCTCCAGCACTATTATACTATGCATTCTGTATTCAGAATGCTATTATTTTCCTGCAGGCCCTCACAAAATAATACAATCTTCAGAACATCAATCCCAAGCCCGAACTTCTGTGAAGAAGTTCGGGTTTGGGTATCAATCATGCACAATTTTTCTCACGCGAGTGCAAAACGCATTACAATGTTTTGCACTTGCGCGTGTGAAAGAGGCCTTAGGCCGCTGCAGACAGAGACATTATCTGCGCTACATCTCCTGTGTAACATGTGCGCATCCCAAAAATATCTGTGACATCCAGTGTACTTTTTCCGTAGACGGTGTCCGCTGCGGACAGTGACATTACCTAGGGTACATCTCCTGTGTAACGTTTCCTGTGTAATCACCCGTGCCCTGACCAACACTGTTACTGAGATGGTCCACTTAACCACTGACACATGGACAATTGATTTAGGCCAGGGACGCAACATTTCCCTAACGGCCCACTGGGTGAACAGTGTGGAGGCCCGGAGCGACTCGTACCCTGGGATGGCACAGGTGCTACCAACGCCAAAGATTGCAGGCCCTAATTCTATCAGGGTTCACGCCACCACCTATGTTAGCGGCTCCAACCCCCACTTCTCCTTCTCCACTTCCACCTCAGATTTATCCTCTTGCACCACCAGTCATTCATCAGTCGGTAGCTAGAAGCAGTGTAGCAGTGCAGTGAGGAAGCGTCAACAGGCCGTGCTTAAGCTGATCTGCTTAGGTGACAAACAGCATACCGCCGCAGAGCTATGGAAGGGGATAATAGACTAGGCTAAGCTGTGGCTCTCACCACTCAACCTAGTACCAGGCATGGTTGTGTCTGATAAAGGCCATAACTTGGTGGCAGCTTTGGAGCTCAGCAAGCTCACACACATCCCATGCCTAGCCCACGTCTTCAACCTTGTGATTCAGCGGTTTCTCAAAACCTACCCCAATTTGCCTGAGCTACTGGTGAAGGTGCGCCGCGCGTGTGCCAATTTCCACAAGTCATCGACAGCTTCCGTCTATCAACGCTGCAGCAGCGCTTACAATTGCCAGTGCCCCGACTGTTGTGCGACTTGAGCACGCGCTAGAACTTGATGTTCCACATGTTGGCCAGGCTTTGTGAGCAGCAGAGGGCAGTAGTGGAATACCAGCTGCAAAATGGTTGTCATCTTTCTAGTCTGCTTCCGCTCTTCACAAGCGAGGAGTGGGCATGGATGTCTGACCTCTGAGAGATTTTAAGAAACTTTGAGGAATCAACACAGATGGTGATCGGCGATAACCGCTATTATCAGCGTCACCATCCCACTTCTATGTCTACTCAAACACTCGCTGCTCACAATTAGGGCCAAAGCTTTGCATGTGGAAGAGGTGGAAATGGGGGAAGACATTACACAGGGTGATAGCCAAACCACCCTCAGTTCATCTTCTCAGCACAAATTGGATGATGATGATGAGGAGGAGGAGGAGGAGCAGGAGATGGTATCCTCAGCTACAGAGGCTAGCACCCATGGAATTGTATTTTCATCTGTTCAGCTTGGATGGGCAGAAGAGGAGTAAGAGGATGAGGAGATTGAGAATCATCCTAATTAATGACGACAGGGAAGTCTTGCCTGTTAGGACTCTGGCACACATGGGTGACTTTATGTTAGGCTCCCTTTCCCGTTAACCACGCGTTTTACACATTTTGGACCACACCAATTACTGGTTATTCACCCTTCTCGACCCCTGCTACAAAGAGAACTTCTCATCTCTCCTGTGGTGGAGATTCCTGTGGTGGAGAGGATGAGCACAATTTTGCAATACCAGAAGGTCCTTGTGGAAAAATTGACAAATGACAAAGCTGGCTGTACGTAGTTCCTTGGGCAACTGAGGAGGGGAGACGAGGGGCACACACAGCAGTTCCAACAGAGACATGGCAACACTATCCAAAGCCTGAGACAGTTTCATGACACCCCGCCAGCACCCTCACCCTGATGCGCAGCCTAGTGTCACAATGAGGGATTTTTTTTTGTAAGATGGTGAAGTAGTACGTAGCAGACTGTGTCAGCTTCCTCAATGATCCCTCACCAGCAGTCTCTCGCATATAATGTTTCAGAGGGTCAGTTCACCAGCAGGCCCTCAACCATAATGTTTTAGAGGGTCAGCTCACCAGCAGGCTCTTGTATAAAATGTTTCAGAGGGTCAGCTCACCAGCAGGCCCTCAACCATAATGTTCTACAGGGTCAGCTCGCCAGCAGGCCCTCACCTACAATCTTTTATAGGGTCAGCTCACAAGCACACCCTTGCATATAATGTTTCAGAGAGTCAGCTCACCAGCAGGCCCTCAACCATAAGGTTTTACAGGGTGAGCTCACCAGCAGGCCCTTGCATATAATGTTTCAGAGGGTCAGCTCACCAACAGGCCCTCAACCATAATGTTTTAGAGTCAGCTCACCAGCAGGCTCTCACCTACAATCTTTTATAGGGTCAGCTCACCAGCAGACCCTCGCATATAATGTTTTTGAGGGTCAGCTCACTAGCAGGCCCTCAACCATAATGTTTTACAGGGTCAGCTCACCAGCAGGCCCTCACCTACAATATTTTAGAGGGTCAGCTCACCAGCAGGCACTCACCCACAATCTTTTAGAGGGTCAGCTCACATGCAGGCCCTCGCATTTAATGTTTTAGAGGGTCAGCTCACCAACAGGCCCTCACCTACAATCTTTTGGAGGGTCAGCTTACCTGTAGGCCCTTGCATATAATGTTTAAGAGGGTCAGCTCACCAGCAGGCCCTCACCTATAATCTTTTAGAGGGTCACCTGACCTGCAGGCCCTCGCATATAATGTTTCAGAGTGTCAGCTCACCAGCAGACCCTCAACCATAATGTGTTATAGGGTTAGCTAACCTGCAGGCCCTCACATATAATGTTTTAGAGGGTCAGCTCACCAGCAGGCTCTCGTATAAAATGTTTCAGAGGCTCAGCTCACCAGCAGGCCCTCAACCATAATGTTCTACAGGGTCAGCTCGCTAGCAGGCCCTCACCTACAATCTTTTATAGGGTCAGCTCACCAGCACACCCTTGCATATAATGTTTCAGAAGGGCCGGCTCACCAGCAGGCCCTCAACCATAATGTTTTTGAGGGTCAGCTCACCAGCAGGCCCTTGTATATAATGTTTCAGAGGGTGAGCTCACCAGCAGGCCCTCAACCATAATGTTTTACAGGGTCAGCTCACCAGCAGTCCCTCACCTACAATCTTTTAGTTGGTCAGCTCACATGCAGGCCCTCGCATATATTGTTTCAAAGGGTCAGCTCACCAGCAGGCCCTCAACCATAATGTTTTACAGAGTCAGCTCACCAGCAGGCTCTCACTTACAATCTTTTATAGGGTCAGCTCACCAGCAGACCCTCGCATATAATGTTTTTGAGGGTCAGCTCACTAGCAGGCCCTCAACCATAATGTTTTACAGGGTCAGCTCATCAGCAGACCCTCACCTACAATATTTTAGAGGGTCAGCTCAGCAGCAGGCACTCACCCACAATCTTTTAGAGGGTCAGCTCACATGCAGGCCCTTGCATATAATGTTTAAGATGGTCAGCTCACCAGCAGGCCCTCACCTATAATCTTTTAGAGGGTCACCTGACCTGCAGGCCCTCGCATATAATGTTTCAGAGGGTCAGCTCACCAGCAGGCCCTCAACCATAATGTGTTACAGGGTTAGCTAACCTGCAGGCCCTCACATATAATGTTTTAGAGGATCAGCTCACCAGCAGGCTCTTGGATAAAATGTTTCAGAGGGTCAGCTCACCAGCAGGCCCTCAACCATAATGTTCTACAGGGTCAGCTCGCCAGCAGGCCCTCACCTACAATCTTTTATAGGGTCAGCTCACCAGCACACCCTCGCATATAATGTTTCAGAGGGTCAGCTCACCAGCAGGCCCTCAACCATAATGTTTTACAGAGTCAGCTCACCAGCAGGCTCTCACCTACAATCTTTTAGAGGGTCAACTCACCAGCAGGCACTCACCCACAATCTTTTAGAGGGTCAGCTCACATGCAGGCCCTCGCATATAATGTTTTAGAGGGTCAGCTCACCAGCAGGCCCTCACCTACAATCTTTTGGAGGGTCAGCTCACCTGTAGGCCCTTGCATATAATGTTTAGGAGGGTCAGCTCACCAGCAGGCCCTCACCTACAACCTTTTAGAGGGTCACCTGACCTGCAGGCCCTCGCATATAATGTTTCAGAGGGTCAGATCACCAGCAGGCCCTCAACCATAATGTGTTACAGGGTTAGCTAACCAGCAGGCCCTCACATATAATGTTTTAGAGGGTCAGCTCACCAGCAGGCTCTCGTATAAAATGTTTCAGAGGGTCAGCTCACCAGCAGGCCCTCAACCATAATGTTCTACAGGGTCAGCTCGCCAGCAGGCACTCACCGACAATCTTTTATAGGGTCAGCTCACAGAACACCCTCACATATAATGTTTTAGAGGGTCAGCTCACTAGCAGGCCCTCAACCATAATGTTTTACAGGGTCAGCTCACCAGCAGGCCCTCACCTACAATATTTTAGAGGGTCAGCTCACCAGCAGGCACTCACCCACAATCTTTTAGAGGGTCAGCTCACATGCAGGCCCTCGCATATAATGTTTTAGAGGGTCAGCTCACCAGCAGGCCCTCACCTACAATCTTTTAGAGGGTCAGCTCACCTGTAGGCCCTGGCATATAATGTTTTAGAGGGTCAGCTCACCAGCAGGCCCTCACCTACAATCTTTTAAAGGGTCATCTCACCTGCAGGCCCTCGCATATAATGTTTCAGAGGATCAGCTCACCAGCAGGCCATGAACCATAATGTATTACAGGGTTAGCTCACCAGCAGGCCCTCTCCTACAATCTTTAAAAGGTTCACCTGACCTGCATGCCCTCACATATAATGTTTCAGAGTTTCAACTCACTAGCAGGCCCTCAACCATAATGTGTTACAGGGTTAGCTCACCTGCAGGCCCTCACCTACAATCTTTTAGAGAGTCAGCTCACCTGTAGGCCCTTGCATATAATGTTTTAGAGGGTCAGCTCACATGCAGGCCCTCACCTAAAATCTTTTAGAGGGTCACCTCTCATGCAGGCCATCGTATACAATGTTTCAAAGGGTCAGCTCAGCAGCAGGCCCTCAACCATAATGTATTACAGGGTTAGCTCACCAGCAGGCCCTCGCCTACAATTTTTTTGAGGGTCAGCTCACCAACAGACCCTCACATATAATGTTTATGAGGGTTAGTTTACCAGCAGGCCCTCAACCATAATGTTTTACAGGGTCTGCTCACCAGCAGGCCCTCACCTACAATCTTTTAGAGGGTCAGTTCACTAACAGGCCCTCACCTATAGGCCCTCACATATAATGTTTCAGAGGGTCAGCTAACCAGTAGACCCTCACCTACAATCTTTTAGAGGGTCAGCTCACATGCGGGCTTTGCATTTAATGTTTAAGAGGGTCTGCTAACCAGCAGGTCCTCACTTACAATCTTTTAGAGGGTCAGCTCACCTGTAGGCCCTTGCATACAATGTTTTAGAGGGTCAGCTCACTAGCAGCCCCTTATCTAAAATCTTTTAGAGGGTCACCTCACATGCAGGCCCTCGCATATAATGTTTCAAAGGGTCAGCTCACCAGCAGGCCCTCAACCATAATGTATTACAGGGTTAGCTCAAAAGCAGGCCCTCACCTACAATTTTTTAGAGGGTCAGCTCACCAACAGACCCTCGCATATAATGTTTTTGAGGGTCTGCTCACCAGCAGGTCCTCAACCATATTGTTTTAGAGGGTCAGCTCACCAGCAGGCCCTCACCTACAATCTTTTAGAGGGTCAGCTCACCTGTACGCCCTTGCATACAATGTTTTAGTGTGTCAGCTCACCAGCAGGCCCTCATCTACAATCTTTTAGAGTGTTAGCTCACCTGCAGGCCCTTGGATATAATGTTTTAAAAGGTTAGATCAGCAGCAGGCACTCGCCCCTTATGTTTTATAGAGTCAGCTCAGCTGCAGACCCTCACCCCTATTGTTTTATTTGGTCAGATCAGCAGCAGGCCCTTGCCCCTAATGTTTTAGATGGTCAGATCAGCAGCAGGCCCTCGCCCCAAATGTTTTACAGGGCCAGCTCAGCAGCACACCTTCACCCCTAATGTTTTAGATGGTCAGATCAGCTGCAGGCCCTTGCTCCTAATGTTTTTGAGGGTCACCAGCAGGCCATCAATCATAATTTTTCAAGGGTGTGTGATGCCCTCTTATATGTGTAATAAAGGGTGCATTGGAGTTCTGGTTCCTTGTCATTGCATAGGCTCTATAAGTGTAGGAGTCCCATTACCTAAACAATTGTAACATAATGTGAATGAGGCCCTCCATTGTGTGATATACAGGTTGTATCAGAGTGCCTCTTTCTTGTAATTTTTGGTAGCACTTGCACTTTATATACAAGCAAATATACAGGAAAGAATGTTTCCTAACAATTTTTCCTTTAAAATTGATTTTTTGTGTGCATTATTGTCAGTCTGTAAATGTGGCGTACTACTCGGACAACATTGTTCCCAGCAGCGACCTGGGAGTCCAAGATGCATCCAGACATCCTCCCTATGCTGTTCCCAAACTATTTTGGTGGTGTTTTCATCAATTTCTGACCTTTTCCTATGAACCAGACACCCTCTCCTTTGCAGAGCAAGGGGTGCCTGGTTTAATGCACTTTGGTGCTTAACACTATTTTAAACATTATAATTAAGGGAACACCTAAGCATATTAGTATCCACAATTCATTTAAACATTATATATATATATATATATATATATATATATATAGAGTTAATGAGGAGGCAATTGTGAATCAATTTCACCTGCTTTGGTGCAAATGAAAGTGACAACAGGTACACTGGAGAGACAACAGCAAGACAAAACACAAAAAGGTAAAGGTTTTGCGGATGGTGGCTACAGACAATTACTCTCTGCTTGTTTTTCCTGATTCTTCTCTAGTTTATTGTTTTGCTAGTGTCATTGTCGCTGTGTCCCTTCATTTGAAGGTTTGCTGTGTCTCTTAGCACAGTCTCAAGAGCATTCAGACAACTCCAGGACATGAGCCATTACATGACAGTTAAAATCCAACTGCCCAATCCCATCTCCCCCGATGTCTGCTGTCAGGGGACAGACGGTAGGCCCCCATACACATAATATATTTGTTAAGACTGGCAAAAATTGGCAGGTTTGTCCAATGTTTATCTAAAGTATATGGCTAGCATAAGAATCATGCACACTTGTGTAGTACAATATAAATCACTGAATTCATGGCACATAGAGGGAAATGTATCATAGGACAGTGTTTTACACTACTCTATGATACACATTATAAATTAGGGACATTCTCCGGCAGTCTGCGCATCCAGGCTGAAATCTACTGCAACTATGAGCTGCTGTACATTTCAGTTTTTTTATATCAGAAAACTCTTGGAAAGAAGATAAATTTGCCAGGTCCACAGGCCTTACCCCTCCCCTAGAGACATCACTTGCATCTAGATGTAGAAGCGATGGTTTTTAAAAAGTTCCAAATTATGCCACAAAACTTGAGTGGGACAGACACATCAGGACACATTCATTTGTAGCATGCCCAATGTGATTCATTGCCACTAGAGATTAGCAAACTTTTTGAAATTCATTTCATGTCTGATTCATAGAATTTTTCAAAAATTCAATTCTTGGCAAAATAAATTTGTGACAAATCAAAGTTGTTCCAATTGGCCTGAAAACTGGTATACGACACTCTGAGGTCTCCTTTTCACTTTCTCTTCTTTTTATATTTTGTGAACTCATTTTTGATCCCCCCCCCTTTAAGCTCCCGAGTCCTACGACAGCAATAAGAAATAATGTCACAGTGTCACTAATATATATACAGTGCCTTGCAAAAGTATTCTCCCCCTTGACTTTTTTTGTGTTTTATTACATTACAGCCTTAAGTTCAATGCTTTGTTAATCAGAATTTTATGTGATGGATCAGTCTAAGGCTACTTTCACACTTGCGTTCGGGGTTCCGCTTGTGAGTTCCGTTTGAAGGCTCTCACAAGCTGCCCCGAACGCATCCGTATGGCCCCAATGCATTCTGAGTGGATGCGGATCCGCTCAGAATGCCTTAGTCTGGCACCGTTTGGCCTCCGCTCCACTCAGCAGGCGGACACCCGAACGCTGCTTGCAGCGTTCGGGTGTCCGCCTGGCCGTGCGGAGTCAAATGGATCCATCCAGACTTTCAATGTAAAGTCTGGACGGATCCGTCTGAGCAACTTTCAGACTTAGATTTTTTTCTGAAATATAATGCAGACGGATACGTTCTGAACGGATCCCATCGTCTGCATTATAGGAGCGGATCCGTCTGTGCAGATACCAGATGGATCCGCTCCGAATGCAAGTGTGAAAGTAGCTTAAGCTGGTGAAGTGAAATGAGAAAAATATGTAAATAAGATTATTGGTTAGAAATAGAAATCAGAAAATTGGCATGTGTGTATGTATTCACCCCCTTTGTTAGGAAGCTTATAAAAAGCTCTGGTGCAACCAGTTACCTTCAGAGGTCACATCATTAGTGAAATGATGTCCAACTGTGTGCAATCTAAGTGTCACATGATCTGTCATTACATATACACACCTTTTTTGAAAGGCCGCAGGGGCTGCAACACCTAAGCAAGAGGCATCACTAAACCAACACTGCCATGACGACCAAGGAACTCTCCAAACAAGAAAGGGACAATGTTGTTGAGAAGTAAAAGTCAGGGTTAGGTTATAAAAAAAATATCAAACTCGTTGATGATCCCCAGGAGCACAATCAAATCTATCATAACCAAATGGAAAGAACATGGCAAAACAGCAAACCTGCTCAGAGACGGCCGCCCACCAAAACTCACAGGCCAGGCAAGGAGGGCATTAATCCTAGATTCAGCACAGAGACCTAAGGTAACCCTGGAGGAGCTGCAAATTTCCACAGCAGAGACTGGAGTATCTGTGCATAGGACAACAATAAGCCGTACATTTCATAGAGTTGGGCTTTATGGCAGAGTACCCAGAAGAAAGCCACTACTTTCACCAAAAAACAAAAAGGCATGTAGGAGACTCCCAAAATGTATGGAGAAAGGTGCTCTGGTCTGATGAGACTAAAATTGAACTTTTTGGCCATCAAAGAAAATACTATGTCTGGTGCAAACCCAACACGTCACATCACCCAAAGAACACCATGTTTTTCAGCAGTCGGGACTGGGAAACTGGTCAGAGTTGAGGGAAAGATGGATGGTGCTAAATACAGGGATATTCTTGAACAAAACCTGTAGCACTCTGTGCGTGATTTGAGGCTAGGATGGAAGTTCATCTTCCAGCAGGAGAATGACCCCAAACACCATGCTAAAGCAACACTTGAGTGGTTTAAGGGAAAACATGTAAATGTTTTGGAATGGCCTAGTCAAAGCCTTGATCTCAATCCACTAGAAAATCTGGGGTCAGACTTAAAAATCGCTGGTCACAAGCACAAACCATCCAACTTGAAGGAGCAGTTTTGCCAGTGGTAAGATGTGGCAAGCTAATAGAGACTTATCTAAAGCGACTTGGAGCTGTGATTGCCGCAAAAGGTGGTTCTACAAAGTATTGACTTTAGGGGGGTGAAGATATATGCACATTTACTTTTTCTTTTATTTTATCCAATTTGTTGTATGACTTACAATAAAAAAAACTTCAAACTCAAAGTTGTGGGCATGTTCTGTAAATGAAATTATGCAAATCCTCAAACAATCTCTGTTAATTCCAGGTTATAAGGCACCAAAACACGAAAAAAGTCAAGGGGGGTGAATACTTTTGCAAGGCACTGTAGCTATGGGTAAATGCATGGTTGACGATGTTAAGAAGTAGCATGTTTAAAATCACACCACCTTCGCGTGTGCAGCGTTACTCTGCAAAATGCAAAAGAAAGAATTTCATCTCCTTGCATAATATGTATAATGCCTGTATTAGCACATGGTACTAATAGACCACATTGACAGCCACCACTAGATGGTGCTGGTGTCACCCTCTCCATGTAGAGAGGAGGAGTTACAGCATTATATTCAGTTTAGCCAGTTTAGACTGGTTTGTGTCTGGAAAACAAGGAGAGCAGAAGCCAAAATATAATGCTGACACTTACAGGTAGACACCCCTAGATCAGGAACCAGCCAGGGAGTGGTCTAAAGGAACAAAAAAAGCAACAACAACAAAAGCAGGCCAGCATTAGGGGGAACCACCCTGTAGTTGCATAGCTTTGCATTGCCTAAAGTAAAGTGTACACTCCATACCTGGATGCTTATGCTTAAGTCAGCTTGGGTAGTAGAGTCAAGGGAAGACTAATTTATAGAGACAATTTGTCCTATTAATTACCTGTTCAGCTGTGTCATCTTTAAGGAACTTTGAAAAAGTGCATTTGATAAAAACTACCAGTCCATTGCATGCTATAAACTTGCTCTGTTTGCATTTGAATTATTGAGTAAAGAATAGTTCTGCTGCACAACTGACTCACTACTGCTTCCTACACTACTACACTTCTAAATTTTGGTGGCATGAACAGGGACCCTGTGTCACGGATGGTGTAGCAGAAAACAAGAAGTTACAAATAAGGATCCGACTGGCTTGATCCAAAACTAAGGAACAAAAGGGTGAGCCCTATTAAAGCCCTGAAACTCTCCCTGTCTTCTCAGCCCATGCAAAGATCTCAGTGATAGAAAGTTGCATGTCCACGTACCTAGACTGAGTGACACCTGCAAACCCTAGAATAGTCAGGGGACACGACCACCGGCTCTCTGCACTTAATACGGAGGGAGTCAGGGTCACCTAGAATCAACAAATACAGAAATAGACTTATCTGAAGAACCAGCTATAGCAACTTCAAGCAGAGAACACAATCCAGGAAATAATATAAACCGCAAAGTGAGGCAGTATGGGAGGAGATATATAGGGAGGCAATCACTGCTAATAGATGACAGCTGGGAGAGGGAGGAGAGATGTCAAAGTGAAAGCAAAACAAAAGAAAATCATGCAGGAGGTACTGAAGAAAGTCTATCAGAACTTCTCAGAGATCTGGCGGTGACACCCTGCCTTGCACCTCAAAACCCCCAACACCAAGGGCACCTCAACTGTTATAAGTGTCATGGAACCATGAACCAGACGTACAACAAGAGATAAGTGGAAATAAGAAGGCTTTATTGAAAATCAAGCTGTAAGCAAAAGTCCAAACGGATGGCTAAACCGAAGCAGGGTCTTGCGTAGACAGAGGTCAGGAACCAGAAGGGTAGTCAGACAAAGCCTGGATCAGGAACCAGCAGGGTAGTCAGACGAAGCCAGGATCAGGAACCAACGGGGTAGTCAGACGAGGCCAGGATCAGGAACCAGAAGCAGCGGCAGTCTTAGAAGCATGTGAACACAGGAGGACCAAGCAAGGAACTGAAGCCACAGACCTCCTATATATATGAGCTAGACATCCAGCTCCTCCCAGTGGGAAGGAGAAGCCGCAGGGTGGGAGGCTACAAGAAACCCAGAAACCAAGATGGCCGCCAGCACATGTCAAACGAAGGAGAACAGTAAGAAGGTAAGACCATGACAGTACCTCCCCCTCAAGGGCCCCTCCTCAGCGGAGTAAGGAACGGTTTCTGAGGGAAGCGTGCGTGGAAGGCTCGGAGCAAAGCAGGAGCATGGACATCTGCGGAGGGAACCCAGGAACGCTCCTCTGGACCATAACCACGCCAATGGACCAAAAACTGCAACCGACCGCGGACCAGGCGTGAGTCCAGGATATTGCTCACCTCATATTCCTCACGATTGCCCACTTGGACCGGACGGGGCCGAGGAACCGAGGAAGTGAAACGATTACACACCAATGGCTTCAACAGGGAGACATGAAACATGTTGGAGATCCGCATGCCAGGAGGAAGCGCAAGGGCATAGGCTACCGGGTTTACCCTGCGAAGCACTCGGAAGGGACCAACAAAGCGAGGCGCCAGCTTGGGAGTGGGCACTCGAAGGTTGAGGTTGCGGGTGGACAACCATACACGGTCTCCGACCTGGTAGGAAGGAGCGGGCGCTCGTCTGCGATCAGCCTGGAGTCTCTGGCGCTGCGCAGAGACCTCAAGGGACCTCTGGATCTGTACCCAAGAAGCACGTAGGACGGAAAGGTGATCCTCCACAGCCGGAATATCCTGGGGAGAGAATACCTCCGGTAACACGGCAGGTTGGAACCCATAATTGGCCATGAAGGGAGACGTCCCAGAGGAAGAGTTCACCGCCGTGTTCCTGGCAAACTCAGCCCAAGGCAGGAGGTCAACCCAATTGTCTTGGTGATCGGAGACATAGCAATGAAGGAATTGCTCCAAGGCCTGATTGGATCGTTCTGCGGCCCCATTGGACTGAGGGTGGTAGGCCGAGGAGAAAGAGAGATGAATCCCCAACTGGGAGCAAAAGGCGCGCCAGAACCTGGACACAAACTGACTCCCCCGATCCGACACAATCTCCTTGGGCAAACCGTGCAACCGGAAGACCTCCCTGGCGAAAATCGTGGCCAACTCTTGTGCAGAGGGTAACTTCTTGAGAGGAACACAGTGGCACATTTTGGAAAACCGATCCACAATCATGAGAATGACCGTATGGCCTCGGGATGCAGGGAGGTCCACAATGAAATCCATCCCCAGGTGTGACCATGGGCGCTCCCCGGTGGCTATGGGTTGCAAAAGGCCCAACGGAAGGTGCCGAGGGGACTTACTCTGGGCACAAACGGAGCATGCCGCTACATATGCGGCGATGTCGGAACGTAGAGAAGGCCACCAGAACAGACGTGAAACAGCCCAGGACAGCTGATTCTTTCCAGGATGCCCCGCGGCCTTGGAGTTATGGTAGGTTCGCAACAACCGAGTGCGCAACTCCTCAGGCACAAAACACCTGCCGTTGGGTCTCCCAGAGGGAGCACCAGATTGAGCCGCCAAAATCTGCTCACCCAGGGGAGAGGTCAGGCTGGTGCGAATGGCGGCCAGGATCTGATTCGGAGGTATGACCGAAGTCGGAATCGACTCCTCCCCGGACAGCTCGGAGTACTGCCGTGATAAGGCATCCGCTCTGATGTTCTTGGAACCGTGTAGGTAGGAGACCACGTAATTAAAACGTGACAAGAACAGAGCCCATCTGGCCTGACGTGGTGTCAATCTCTTGGCCTCAGAAAGGTAGGTCAGATTCTTGTGGTCTGTCAGGATGAGAACCGGAACCACCGAACCCTCGAGCAAGTGCCTCCATTCTTTAAGGGCCTGCACGATGGCCAATAACTCCCTGTCACCAATCTGATAGTTGCACTCCGCGGAAGACAGTTTCCGGGAGTAAAACCCACAAGGAAGCAGAGGACCCTCTGGTGTTCTATGCTGAGACAGAAGGGCGCCTACTCCCGTCTCAGACGCGTCCACCTCGAGGACTAAGGGCAACCCAGGGTTGGGATGCGACAGAATCGGAGCCGACACAAAGGCAGACTTTAGAGCCTCAAAAGCTCGGATGGCCTCGAGCGGCCAGACCTGGAAATTACTGCCCTTCCTGGTCAGATCCGTGAGAGGCTTGGCTAGCATAGAAAAGTCCCTGATGAACTTCCGATAATAATTGGCGAAGCCCAAAAAGCGCTGCAGGGCACGGAGACCACTGGGCTGGGGCCACTGTAAGACAGCCGAAACCTTCTCAGGATCCATGGAGAACCCCTCAGCGGAAATGATGTAACCTAAGAAGGTTACCTGGGATCGGTGAAATTCGCATTTCTCAAGCTTACCGAACAGCCTGTTCTCTCGTAACCGTTGCAACACTCGTCTGACATCCATAATGTGGGCCTCCATGGATTCAGAATATACCAAGATGTCATCCAAATAGACCACCACACACTGCTGCAACAGGTCACGGAAAACATCGTTGATGAATTCCTGGAAGACTGCGGGCGCATTGCACAACCCAAAGGGCATAACCAAGGATTCATAATGACCGGTCCTGGTGTTAAACGCGGTCTTCCACTCATCGCCCGCCTTGATCCTTACCAGGTTATATGCCGCCCTCAGGTCGAGTTTGGTAAAGACCGTGGCCCCTTTGAGGCGATCGAACAGCTCGGAAATCAAGGGTATCGGGTAAGCGTTCTTGATCGTGATGCGATTGAGACCCCTGTAATCGATGCAAGGCCTCAACTCACCGCCCTTCTTTTTCACAAAGAAAAATCCAGCCCCTGCCGGGGACGAGGATTTGCGAATGTGTCCGCGTGAAAGCGCCTCCCTCACGTACTCCTCCATGGCCTCATTCTCCGCTACCGACAGTGGATAGACTTTGCCACGAGGAGGAACGGCACCAGATTGTAACTCTATGGCACAATCGTATGGGCGGTGCGGAGGTAGGGCAACCGCGCGCACCTTATCGAATACATCCCGGTACTCTTCGTATTCAGGAGGCAACAGAGAGTCCGAGGAAGTACACAGCAACTTGACAGGCCCATGGATGCAACTAGCCCCACACTGCGGTGACCACGAGAGGATCTCGGCCGATCTCCAATCGAAAGTCGGATTATGCTTCTGGAGCCAGGGGTACCCCAAGACCACCGAGTAGTGTGGAGACGAAATCACCTGGAGACAGACCGACTCTCTGTGAACGGCACCAATGGCTATCCCCACTGGAAGGGTCTCATGAGTCACGTGTGGCGGCAGAAGGGGTCTGCCGTCTATCGCCTCAAGAGCCAGTGGGGGACCTCGAGGCTGCAGAGGAATGGAATTGGCGGCAGCGAACACACTATCAATGAACAAACCACCAGCACCAGAGTCCACCAATGCCTGGGTCGTCACCGAGCCCCCGACCCAGGAGAGGACAACAGTGATCAGTGGTTTGTCAACACGGGAAACCGGGGACGAGGAGACTCCACCCAAGATCTGCCCCCGACAGGATCTCAGGTGCGAGCGTTTCCCGGACGGTTCGGACATGCCAACCGAAAATGCCCACCGAGACCACAGTACATGCATCGGCCCTCGCGTCTCCGGAGTACCCTCTCCCCCTCAGACAGGCGAGAAAACCCCAGCTGCATGGGTTCACCCCCAGACAAGTCATCCCCAGGAGGCGTGGGAGGAGAGGGAGGCACGGGTGGGACAGCAAACGTAGGCGCCAATCTGTTAGAAGACCTCCGCAGGCTCTCCTTAAAGGAAGGTCTCTCCCTGAGTCTGGTGTCAATCAAAATCAGGAAAGAAATAAGAGACTCGAGCTCCACTGGTAGGTCCTTAGCTGCAACCTCATCCTTCAAGGCATCCGAGAGACCATGAGAGAAAGCAGCGACCAGAGCCTCATTATTCCAGCCCACCTCTGCTGCCAGGGTACGAAACTCAATGGCGTATTCAGCTACGGATCGTGAACCCTGTCTGATGGACATAAGGAGCTTCGCAGCAGAGGCAGCACGAGCCGCACATCGAATACCTTCCGAAGAGAAGCAACAAAACCGGAAAACTCAGCAACCACCGGATTGTTGTTCTCCCATAAAGGGCTGGCCCAGGCCAAGGCCTTGTCCGAGAGCAGCGAGATCAAGAAGCCCACCTTTGATCTCTCAGTAGGAAAGGCATGTGGCAGCAACTCGAAATAAATGCCCACCTGGTTAAGGAAACCTCGGCACTGAGTTGGCTCTCCCCCAAAGCGCTGTGGAAGGGGGGCAGAACCGGTCATACCCCGAGACACCGCAGGCGCAGCAACAGGTGTCGGGGTAGACTCTGGCGCAACAACCGGAGCGGCAGTAGGAGCGGGCCCAGGAGCGACAACCGACCCATCGGCAACGGAAGCGAAATGAGCCGTGCGTTCAAGCAGGGTTTGCAACGCCACAGCGAACCGACCCAACAGGTGATCCTGCTGATCAAGTCTGGCAACCAGCGTAGGTAGCGAGGATGGCCCTGTACCGTCAAAATTCATGGCTTGGTCCTAATGTCATGGAACCATGAACCAGACGTACAACAAGAGATAAGTGGAAATAAGAAGGCTTTATTGAAAATCAAGCTGTAAGCAAAAGTCCAAACGGATGGCTAAACCGAAGCAGGGTCTTGCGTAGACAGAGGTCAGGAACCAGAAGGGTAGTCAGACGAAGCCTGGATCAGGAACCAGCAGGGTAGTCAGACGAAGCCAGGATCAGGAACCAACGGGGTAGTCAGACGAGGCCAGGATCAGGAACCAGAAGCAGCGGCAGTCTTAGAAGCATGTGAACACAGGAGGACCAAGCAAGGAACTGAAGCCACAGACCTCCTATATATATGAGCTAGGCATCCAGCTCCTCCCAGTGGGAAGGAGAAGCCGCAGGGTGGGAGGCTACAAGAAACCCAGAAACCAAGATGGCCGCCAGCACATGTCAAACGAAGGAGAACAGTAAGAAGGTAAGACCATGACAATAAGGCAGGAGAACCCCAGAAATGGAGCATTTTAAGTTGGGTTTCTTTCCTGCCGTCATTATGTAAGTGCTGATAAAAGTGTGCCCAGTTTTGCATGGGAGAACCTTAGAAAACTGTAATTGCTTCACCCCTCAATTGAATGCTATTTCAGAGTGCATGGGTAGAATATATTTCCCTGTGCCTTCATATAATTGTGAAATAGATCATCTAGAGTTATCTCCCAGTATACCATCAAATGAATTGTTCCCGACTTCTCAAGAAATGTCCATTATCTTTCTATGGCAAATCTGCCTGACCTGCTAGTAAGAATACAAGCGGTCACTTTGCAAGTTGAAAAGTGTACCCAATTCCTCTGGAGCATGTCACCTAGATTCCCATTTATGCCACAGATCCCACATTTTTCTTATTCCTTTTACTCTCCACTCTGTAAACAGGTGGATAGAGTTCCCCACATAGAAATCATGGTTGTTCCATAAGGGAAGATGTTTGGAGCATTGATAGGATGTCTATCTCTAAGTTGAACCGATCCCTTTATCGAGGGAGGGTAAACATGCCAGTTTCAAATAGACCAAAGCTAATAGGTCCCAAGGACTATCCAACTATTAAAGTAGGATGTGCCATGTGTCCAGTCCAAAAGATGTCTAAGGCGACAAGCCAAGTTGTATCCTCTTATATTGGGGAGGTTAACTCCTCCTTCTGCCTTTAACATCATTTAATTTGATAAAGCTTCAGTTTAAACACTGTGCATCAGTATGTTTTATCAATAAGGGGATAGTCTGTAAGGAGAAAAGGAGATGTTCAAAGCATGACATCTTTACCAGATGGCAATGGCCGACCATATTCAGGGGCAGACCTATCTATCTTAACAATTCAGACTGTATCTTGCGAATAAGAGTAGGGTAGTTTAACTGGTATAAAGAGAACAGTGTAGTCCCTATCTTTACCCCTAGATACACTATCCTGAGCTATCGAAACACCACACAGTCTGTACAGAAGGGACTCTAGGCTTTCACGCTATCAATAGGAAGTTACATTTAGAAATGTTTATCCAATGCTCAGAGTACGACCCAAAATCTGTAATCACTTCTAGTATCGCAGGCCCTTCTTTCTCTGGATCTGATAAAAACAAAATTATGTAATCAGTGAACAGTCCGATTTTGGTCTCTGTATCCTTTATGCAGATGGCTGGTAATAGGTCTAAAGATGATTAGAATCTGGCTAAGGCCTCTTTAACACTTGCGTTGTCCGGAACTACACGCCGGATGCCGGAATTACACGCCGGATCAGGAAAAACGCAAGTAAACTGAAAGCATTTGAAGACGGATTCGTCTTCAAAATGCTTTCAGTGTTACTATGGCAGCCAGGACGCTATTAAAGTCCTGGTTGCCATAGTAGTAGTGGGGAGGGGGGGGAGCAGTATACTTACCGCCTGTGCGGCTCCCGGGGCGCTCCAGAATGACGTCAGAGTGCCCCGGGAGCCGCACGGACAGTAAGTATACTGCTCCCCCGCTCCCCACTACACTTTACCATGGCTGCCAGGACTTTAGCGTCCCGGCAGCCATGGTAATCATTCAGAAAAAGCTAAACGTCGGATCCAGCAATGCGCCGAAACGACGTTTAGCTTAAGGCCGGACCCGGATCAATGCCTTTCAATGGGCATTAATTCCGTATCCGGCCTTGCGGCATGCTGCGGTATTTTCTCCGGCCAAAAAACGTTCCGGTCCGGAAGACATCCTGATGCATCCTAAATGGATTTCTCTCCATTCAGAATGCATTAGGATAAAACTGATCAGGATTCTTCCGGCATAGAGCCCCGACGACGGAACTCTATGCCGGAAGAAAAGAACGCAGGTGTGAAAGAGCCCTAAGGGTTTTAGTGAAATGTTGAAGAGTAGAGGCAACAGTGGACACCACTGTCTAGTGCCCTTCTGCAGTGTGAAAGGGGTCGATAGAAAAACCTGATATAAATACCCTGGTTTCAGGATTATTATACATACAAGAAAGTAACATCCTAAAAGGAGCCCTGAAACTCATTCTGTCTAGAACCAGTACCAGCTAGGCCCACTGAACATTATCAAAGACTTCCTCAGCATTTATAGCAAATAGGGCCTGAGTGGGGCTTCACTGAGACCGGCGCCAGGTGCAGTCCTGGATTGACATGACCGCCCTGATGTTTGTAACAGCAGATCTCCCCTGTATAAAGCCACCTGTTCTGGTCCCAAAAGGGCTTGCATAACCTCAGCCAATCTATCAGCGATAAGCTTAAAAATAATCTTTGCATCCACATTAATTTTAGAAATTGGCTTGTAAGATCTCTGTAATGTTGAGTCTTTCCCCATTTAAAAAAAAAGCTTAATATACGCCATGGAGGCCGATTGGGGAAGACCATCACCCTTTCAGTGCCCTGTTTTACAAGGAGACAAGGATCTCTACTATTTTATCTCTCAGAGTCCTGCAAAATTTCCTGGCATATCAGCCTGGACCTCCTGTGACTCCTGTGATATCTGAGGGAGATGCACATTATCTAACAATGTGTTGGCTGTAATAGGTTGGTAGTCATCTGCATAGAGGCACTCATAGAATTCCCCTAATATTTTGTTAATAGTTTGGGGGTCATTTGCAAGTTTCCCTTTGCCATCTGGTAATGTGCTTAGTGGGATATCTACCTCTAGCTATATTACCTATTTTGTATCCATATCTGAACAGTGTCGCCTCCATATTTGAGCAGCAATGCTGTTCCCTCTGAAATGTCCAGTCTATGAAGGTTTCCTGCTCTTGGCACACTGATGCAGCCCTGGATAGCTGCCTTGGCGGCATCCCAGTACAAGGAGGTTTGGTCTTTATACATCGCATTGGTGAAGATGTAATCTTCCCACCATAACCCCAATTACTGCCTAAATGTCTCATCCCAAACTAAATTTGAGGGTAATCACTGCAATATGTTGGATCCCTTCCTATAAGTTTCAGCTAGTATCAATAAAACTGGGGAGTGGTCCAATATGACCATTGATTCCACAGTTGTAAGCAACACTTTTGGCAGTAAGGGATTGCTGACCAGCAAATAATCTAAGAATTTCCCAGTGAGTGTTCTTCAAGAGTCTCTTTTTGGAGTCTCCGCAGAGAGTTTAGACCACTGCTTGATGATTGCCTGATCTCTCGGGAGAGGTATGAATGTAGATGTCTCCAGGGATGCTTTTCCAGCACTAGCACCAAAGTTGCATCTGAGTGAGTGGATGCTATCTTGGGACCAGGGACAAGACCTTCATCCTCCATATAATAAGTTGCCTCTTCGGTGGATTGAAAGGTTAACACCCATCCAGTATAATGAGTGATTCTGAGTATAGCAGGGTATTGTAGGTAAAATGTAATCTATATGGCATATAAGGTGGAGCATATGGAGCTAAATGCTCAGCGTTTTTGGGTTATCTTCACAGAATAGTCCAGAAATATAAGAGTATTAGCTCCCTGTACTGCTAAAGGTGTTTTAACTGCCCTAAAGCATGTCTAGATTTCCCCCCAGTAGTTGTATCGACAATGTAATTTGTCCATAACGGGCCTACACTTTAGGCCCTTTCCACCCTTTTAGTACCTTGCAAAGCCAGTGCCTCTGGAATGTCCTCCTCACAGATCTTTTGGAGCACATGTGGCTTTATGGATTCTGTCAGCCCCATGATCCGCAGGTTGTTTCTCCAGGACCAGTTTTCCAGGTCATCCAACTTTTCCCTCAATGCCTGATTAGCCTGCAGTAGCGGACAAAGTTGTACTTGGCTGCCTCTCAAGTCAGATTCCAGTAAATGCAACCACTATTTAAGTTACTCCAACCGCGCAGCATGAGCTGCTACCTCTGATTGCAATAGCTGCATAGTATTGGATATGGCAGCCGTGAAGTCCTCATGTTAATGTTTTAAGAAACAGTGGCTTCTTCTACATAAGCATCCAAGAAGTGTGTGTTAATTGGGGCAGAATACCTACCTATGTTTATACTCGCACAAGTGTAAGGCTGGGTTCAGACCTGAGCGTTTTACAGCGCGTTCCTACGAGCTGTAAAACGCTCAACAGGGAAGAACCAATGATTCCCTATGGGAATGGTTCTCACCTGAGCGTTTTACAGCGTGTATGATCGCACTGTAAAACGCCCGACGCCCCAAGAAGTACATGAGCTTCTTTGGGGCGTCTTGTCGCGCATTCCAGTACATAGACTTTAGCGGGAACGCGCGACAATGGGCGTTCGCTTGTCTCTGTATGCGCGATTGCAAACGCCCGTACAATCGCGCATACAGAGCGTACGTTCAAGTACGCTCAGGTCTGAACCCAGCGTTAAGAAACATTGCCTTCTTCTGAGCAAGCCTGAAAAAAATTCCCTTTTAATTAGGTGTACCAGCAGTACAGTATGGGTGTGGAAAGAGTATGGTAATAGTGACATGTGACTGCAATAGTAGTGGCAGTATTACATGGAACAGACAAGGCCATAGATTTGTGTGTGGCTGTTTAGAGGTAGCAGTATTAGTAGTGGCAGCTGTGTAGCAGTAAGGATAGTGGCAATAGGGGTAATTGAAGTGGCATTAAGGGGATTAGCAGCAATGATTAGCAGCTGTAGCGGTAGTAAAATCAGCCATATGGTAAGGAACATGATGTTAGGCAGGAAGACAGTGGCAGTGGCATATGTTGGCAGCAGTAGTAGCCCTGGTATGGAACAAATTGTTAGGCAGGGAGACAGCAGCAGTGGCATGATGGCAGCAGCCAAACAGTTTAAAACATAATAGTAGGCAGGCAGACAGCAACAGTGGAATTATGGGGCATGATTAGATACAGCAGACAGCAGATCTACTCCTCGTCCAGAGCCAGAGGAGTGTGAAAATCCTCATGAATCCATGTCTCATCCATTTTTATGTGATGTTTTATACACGGACGGAGGACAACTTTGTCCATTTAGTTGTCACCATGCCCCCTGCCGCATGGAGATGACACTGTAGGCTTGACAAGACAGATCAGAGAAATCACATTGGGCGAGTTTGGGCCACTTTTCCAATCCTCAGCCCCAGAAATCCATGAGGTCAGACAACACTGTATCCCCCAGAGAAAACAAGAGTCCAGGTAGGACTGAACCTGGGTATTGAGGTAGTACAGCTCTGTTTGCTGATTTGTGTCAGTCTGGTGCGGCATGTGAAAAAATGTCTCCATCATGTTGATGATTCTGAACTGGCTGCTCCAGCTTCTGCTGCTTGTGGTTGCAGAGACAGAAGGACATCCGTGACTCTGTGGGTGGTGGGAAGAGCCCCTAGACACATAACTGGCAGGCATCTGCTAGCGGAAATGCAACAATCTGCATTTACAGTGTATCCTGGTAATAAAGCAATTTAGCCTCCTTTTTGGCAACTAGTAAACATTCATTTTGGTATAGCAATGGTTTAAAAGCATGGCTATCTAGTAATTATCAGATTGATTCATGTGAATAATAAGCCTGTCATTACATAAGCAAGCAAGCTTACAGCTTTCCAATCTGGCCAGCATGTCCAAGTTCTTTCTATCCCCGACCCCTCACCGAGATGATTGATCACCTTTGTCCTCCTGCACAAGCGACTCCTCCTCCTCATCCTTCACTTCCTCTTCCATGGGACTCTCTCCATGTGGATCCCCAATAACTACAGGGTGGTCATCAAAATCGGTAAGCTGTTCCTCCTCTGCAATCCCTTGTTGCATCAGTGTGAGTGCCTTCTCTAAGATAAATATCAGGAGGATGACCATTTATGCCATAGTTGCCTTCCCTGACAAACCTTGTGGCCTCTTCAAAGAGTCTGAGTATCTGACATGTGACTTTGATGAGTACAGATGAGCGAATTGAACTTGACGAAGTGGAATTCGATCCGAATTTCAGGAAAAATTTAATTCGCACCAAATCAGAATTTCCTCACGCTTCATGGTAACGAATCAAATTTTTACCTAAAATGGCTGCCGCCCTTGTGAGGACATGGAGCAAGGAACTCTGGGAACGCGGGATCACCCATAATCCCATGCATGCAGCCAATCAGCAGCCAGCCCTGTGATGTCAAAGAACTATAAATAGCCTCAGCCTTATTGGATTCTGCCATTTTTCCAGTGTACTTAGTGCAGAGAGAGACGTCAGCAGGCGCTAGGGACAGTAATAGTAAAGACTTCATTGTGCTAAAAAATAGATTCACAAGTTCAGGGAAAGATTGTTCAAGGTGTAGGGAAAAGATAGGGAGGAATTATTCCATAGCAATTATGGGTTCAGTAGGGGAGGTTACAGCATGGGTAATAGGAACAATCCTATTACAGCTTACTGCACTGACTGGGGATCCACATTGCAATTATACAGCTCTGTAATTCCAGCAAACCATTCTTGTTATTGGGGTGCAAGTGCTGTTTGACACAGCCATTAACAGGGTTTATTACAAGGAAATATTTCAATTTCTTATGCAGTGCAGTTATATGTTCTAAAGCATTTTTTGGATTGTATTAGTGGGAAAAAAGTGCTTATTTGCCATTGTGTGGTAAAGTGCAAAAAAACGTTTGCCCTTTTTGGCGTGTATTTCTTTGCTGTTTAGCGGTGTAGTTAGATGTTCCAAAGCCCTTTTTGTCATGTATTAGTGGCAAAAGATTTTTTTTTGACGTTCAGCAGTGCAGTTATATGTTCTAAAGCCTTTTTTGTTGTGTAATAGTGGCAAAAGAAAAATATATTTGCCGTTCAGCGGTGCAGTTATATGTTCTAAAGCCATTTGTGGAGTTTATAAGTAGAAAAAAAATAAGGGCCTATTTGCCGGTCATCGGTGCAGTCATATGGTCTAAAGCCTTTTGTGGAGTGTATAAGTGGAAAAAATAAGGGCTTATTTGCCGTTCAGTGGTGCAGTTATATGTTTTAAAGCCTTTTGTGAAGTGTATAATTGGAAAAAAAATATATATATTTGCCGTTCAGCGGTGCAGTTATATGTTCTAAAGCAGCGCTGGCCAACCTGCAGCTCTCCAGCTGTTGTAAAACTATAACTCCCACCATGCCCTGCTGTAGGCCGATAGATATAGGCAGACTGGGCATGCTAGGAGTTGTAGTTCTGCAACAGCTGGAGAGCCGCAGGTTGGCCATCCCTGTTCTAAAGCCTTTTATGGAGTGTATAAGTGGAAAAAATAAAAATATATTTGCCTTTCAGCAGTGCAGTTATATGTTCTAAAGCCTTTTGTGGAGTGTATAAGTGGAAAAAATAAGGGCCTATTTGCCATTAGAGATGGCCTTGTGGTTCGCCCGGCGGTCGGTTCGTGGCACATTGCACATTGGCAATTCGCCGAACATGCGAACATATAGCGATATTCGCTCCCGCCATATTCTCTTATATTGTGAAGAACTTTGACCCATGACACATCAATCAGGTGGTACAGGACAGCCAATTAAGGCATTTCAGCACATGAACATACCTTATAAATAAACCTGATCTGGGCTCCATTTTACATTCAGTCTTTTGCCAGTGTAGGGAGAGGTTGCTGTGTGGAGCAGGGACAGACTGTTAGGGACACAAATCTCTAGCTAATAGAGCCACAAAAGTCCTTTCAAGGACTGGTATATGTTTGTTATCGATAGGTGTGACATACTGAGGGTGTAATATACATATAATATACTTTCTAACATAGAAAGTATATTATAGTGCAATTGTATTGTGCAGCAGTTTTGTGCGGTTCTGCTGAGATACTGCAGTCACACAGAGTGCCAAACGCTATTTGAACAAATAATTTCTACTGGTGTGGTTTACCAGTTGCCCGCCCAAAAACCTGATTGAGGCAGGGGTGTTATTTACCAATAATATACGTTCTATACAGTGCATTTAGGTAGTGCAGCATTTGTCAGCGTTTTTGCTGCATTTTACCACATCTACACAGAGTGAAAAACACTATTGGAACCAATAATTTCTACTGGCCCGGAGCCTAAGTGGGAAGTTGCAGACGGTGCGTGCGATTACTTTAAAGAATGCACCAAACTTTGTTGAGTGGCTTACTCAGTCTTCCGCTTCTGCACCCTCCTCATCCTCTCTATCTACACCCTCTTCACTCTCTGTTGTGTCCACCCCCAAAGACACCACCACCACCACCATATCCCCTCCGCTCGAGTCAGAGGAATTATTTTCCCATACATTCCAAGACCTTACTGATGAGCAGCCATTCTTGGCATCGGATCAGGAAGAGAAGGTATCAATGGTCACCACCCAGCAGTCTGACGACAGTACCCAGAGCAGCCCAAGGAGGGTGGTCCCCGCTGTTGCTGCCTACTCTGAGATCTCTAATGTCAGTGAGGGTGAAGGTGACGAATCCGATGATGACGTGTCGATAGACGTTCCGTTGGTGCCCACAAGAGAGGAAGAGGAGGGGAGTTCAGCGGGAGAGACGAGCAGCAGATAGGGAAAAGAAGCAAGCAGAACTTACAGTGCACAGGAGGCAAAAAGCAGACTGCTAATGAATCTGGAACGAAACATCCACCATGGACGGTCACATCTAGCACTCCCAGGATGCCGGTATATGGCTCCACAGTGTGGACCTTTTTTTAATGTGTCCGCTGCTGACAATTGTGTTGCCATCTGCAGCCTGTGCTGTCAACGCATAAGTCGCGGTAAGCCCAACCCTCACCTAGGGACGACCGCCTTAAGAAGGCACCTAGCCTCCCATCACCGATAACAGTGGGAGCAACACTCCAGGAGCTCACCGTCCTGCCTCTTCTCCTTCTCTCTCCTCCCAGTTATCCTCCACTCCACCTTCCACCGTGCCGTCGTCGCATTTATCTGGCAAAAGGCAGGCTTCCTTGCCCCAAATGTTCGAGCGAAAAAAGATGATGATGCCAGATAACCCTCTTGCCCAACGGCTGACCGATGGCTTGTCAGAACTGCTAGCCCGCCAACTGCTGCCATATAAACTTTAGAAAAATTGTGGCCATTGGAACACTGCAATGGAAGGTCCCCGGAAGGAAATATTTCTCCCAGAAGGGCATCCCAAAACTATATGGCCACGTTCAGCAGCAAGCGAATGTATCTCTGGCACACAGTGTTGGTGCCAAGATACATCTGACCACAGACACGTGGTCTAGCAAACATGGGCAGGGAAGGTACATAACTTTTACTGCCCACTGGGTAAACCTTCTGACGGTCGTCAAGCATGCAACCCATGGCGCCCGTGTAGATTTGGTGTTACTGCCACGGATTGCATGCAGGCCTGCCTCTTCTTCTCCTCCTACTCCATCCTCCCTCTCCTCATCGGCTGACTCGTCCTTTTCTGCTGCTACCATCTCTTCCGCTGCACCCCCCAAGATCCCCAGAACCTATTCGACGTGCCAGGTGAGACGCTGCCATGCTGTGCTGCGTCTGTTGTGCCTGGAAGACAAGAGCCACACTGGTCCTGCACTCATTTCAGCTTTGCGGTCACAGACAGACAGTGGCAGCCTCTGCAGGATGTTGTATATAGGTGCTGCCACACCCAGGACCGTGGATAGGACTACAGCTGGACCACAATAATGCACCATGGAAAGCTAAGTAGTTTTATATGTACTCTTGATGTATTTTGGATGTGACTACCACATATATATATATATATATATATATATATATTTTTTTTTTTTTTCAAGAGCTTTACTAGGCATTTATAGGAAGTTTTGATAATCTGCAAATTTGTCCCCTGATGATTTTGCAGATGCCAATGAAAGGCGTCGGGACAATATAGCATAATTGCACCTGGGACCATTGAGTCACTTTTTGGATTACTATATTTTTCCCTTTCTGTTTCCTTTTTTTCTTTACGAAACTGGGCAATCACTGTTCCCTAATTAAGGGACATTAAGGGGAAGTCTAGAGAGGGAGTACTACTAGTGAGAGCTTCTAGGGATACATAGGGGCAGCGTCCCTGTACCCCTGTCTCTCCACTCTACCCTCCCTCCTGTTCTTAGCCTATTGGATTTTGCACTGTTCTGAAGGCAGTTAGAGATCGCATTGATTGAATTTTTTAGTGTGTCCCTTTCTTGTTTTATAAATATTTTTGGGTCTTTTAATATTATATATTAATAAATGTTATGTTTTAATTGCTGTGAATTATTCATGTGAAAAGAGTTGTCAATATTGTTACCACTTACAAATTTGGCCTTAACTACTGGAACTTGGTCATGTGTGTTTTGTATCTAACAGTATGTCAGACAGAAAAGTTCCAGGCCCTGCACAGGGGAGTGGCAGAGGCCTAAATGTTTCTGGCGCAGGCACAGGTCGCAGCAGAGTAAGGGCGCGTGGCAGCAGGAGTCGCAGCGAGAGGCCTGAGCTCCCAGTGTCATCTAGTGGTTGTGTCTTGACCAGCAACCCAGCAGTTCTTGAGCGGTTGACTCGGTTATCTCTGTTTTGGATCCACTTCAGTTTTTTGGCATTAGCAATACTGATGGATTACTGACCAAATGTGGACTGAGTGAAGGTGGATGCTCAACAGACAGGATTAGTTTTTGGGGGGTTATTGTTGTAATGGATCAGAGGAAGTGAAAAATAATTATTGACTTCAACGCAAACTTACTGCTGACACGCTCTCCACTCTGTCAGGAGTGTATAAGCATTTAATAGAAAAGGTTCTGTAGATATCTATGTGGAATCAGTATTTAATAGCACATTTATTACTGCAATTTTTGCAGTAAAATGTCTTTGAACTACATGGACTAATGCAGTAATGAATCACATGGATATAACAATGCAGAGTTTGCAAGAAATGTCTTTGTATTATGTGTTAAAAAACATATTTATAAAAATAGTGTTATTGCCATGATGTAGTGCATTTAATAACATGGATATGCTCTGAATAAAATGCGCAGTTTCTCAGTGTTTGCAGCAGAATGCTATGGGGGTCCTGTGCTGAAAATAAGGCTATGAGCCATAGAAACATGAGGTTTTTATGGGAAAAAAGCTGTCTCTGTCATATAAAAAAAAGTGTATTCTTCTTGCACAGGGTTTTGTAATAAACACAGTGTGACCCGACTCTTACTCCCTCAAAGCTTTCCCTAATCAAATTCCCTAAAACCTACATAATTATATCTCTCTATTCTCTCCCTATAGTGTCCCCATCAAACTGCCAGACTCATCCTTCAAGACCAGAAGCTGAATGCAGGATGACGATTATTCTCATACAGTATGAGGATCTCCCTGCCTACTGCCCCCTGATTGGTTGATGAGGTTGACATTCAGTCAGGGTATGCCCTCCTCCCCACTTCCTTTATGATGATTTTCCCTGCCAATATTCACAGTAAAATGTGTTGATACTAATTGTACAAAACTAATAGCTTTGATTTGTTTTTGTAGGAAAATATTTGTGACTTTCGAAACAAAACTGATTGATTTATAATTGATTCCCTCATCTATAATTGTCACCCATACTGACCAATATATATGTTCTGTAAAAGCAAGTGCTGAAAGCTTATTGTGATTATTAGTCAACTAAATTAGTTCCATTCATATAGACAAAGTTGTTTAAAAGGTGGCGCTGTATTGTTATATAGCCCGAATGAAAAGAGTCTTTGGGATGTTATTGGAAGTCCTATTTTTGAAAAGGATGAACCTTTCATAAAATATGTGTACCGGGAAAATAGTGAAGGGAAATTGGTTCCCGAAAGTTTTATGGGTCACAGATCATTTGCTTTCAGTGCATGTCATGTGCATATATTTATGATAATCACACAATACAGTTTAGGAAGATCTATCAATTCATAAATTAAGACAGATCATTTAACTGAATTCCTAATCCTATAATGCTCGCTTGACTAAAACCAAAATAATTGGGTTATAATTGCGCATGTAGTGTGAATGCTTTCCTTAAATAAATGTTATTTTTTTTTAGAAGACAAATCTACAAATAACCTTAATTTAAAATCTATGTACACTGTCTGATATGGTAACTGCTATGCCTCCATTTATTAAAACTATAACATTTGTTGAAGTTAATTGCACCAAAATGATTAAAAGATACACACCTCTTTATAAATTTGTATACCATTTTCTAGTTTTATATTTAATAAATATGTTGGACACATAGATATTATACATCCTCATATAAACCCTACTCACTGTTGTTTACATTTTTAAAACTGGAGAACAGCAAGCACAATCCCAAATATTACACATATATGAAACGTTCAATAATCATTACTTTTTTATGCCAAAAAAGTGATGTAAAGCAAAGGATAACCTCGCCTCTGAAATAAAAAAATTATAGGGGCTTAACCCCTTGTTGCTAAGGTATGGTGTTCTTGTTGAATTGACTCACCCTGTCAATGTCAAGTATGTTTAAGACAGGCACACTACATCAGAAACCAACCAGAGAATGTATTTCCTTAAATCACCATTTATTATCTTTATTCAAAATAGATAAATATACACATCTGCACATAAAAACTAAAGCTTGTGTTACATCCACTCCCAGTAGTGTTCTCATTGATCCAAGAAGACGGTACCTGACATTCCACATGATTTCATAGGTTGGTGCATAGTGTCCCACGAGTTTTCAATGCACTGGCTCTGGGCTTCTCATGCCTATGGTGTATTGGGAGATTGTGGGAGGAGGGTTAAATAGTCCTTAAAGCGCTTCACTTACTCAAAGATGAAGCAATATTTTACAGATATCCATGGATATTAGTAGTGGGTCTTAGGGCTTGCAGGTAGAGATGAGCACATTTTTCTAAAATTTGATTGGCCAGTTCGCCAAATTTTTCAGAAAAAAATTGGTTCGATCTGAATATATTCGCAGCGAATTACGCTGAGAGACATTATAGTGGTGTAGAACACTGTGCCTTGTTGTAACATGCATAGGGAGTCTGCTTTGGTAATGAAATAATACTGTGAGTCCGTATGACATGCAGATGACAGACGTCGCTCTTAGAATCACTGCACACTTCACTAATTAGGGCAGGCAAAACTAACCAAATTACTCAAGTATATACTCAGCCTTATAGGTCGATGTTAACGTCAAGAAGAAGCACACTCCTTTTCCACCTTCACCTGCTGATTCCACATAGATGTCTACAAAACCTGTTCTATTAAACGAGTATACAAGTAGAGCCCCCCGGACAGACTGGAGAGGGTGTCAGCAGTAAGTTTGTGTTGACATCCTTGATTAATTTGCCCTTCCTCTGATCCGTCAGAACAAAAACCCTCAAAAAACGTATACTGTCTGTGGAGCATACGTCTTCACTCAGTCAGCATTTGCTCAATAATCCATCAGTATTACTAATGCAAAAAAAAAAACAGGAGTGGATCTAAAACCGAAATTACACGTGAATGAAATATTTGCATGTCTTCTGTATTTTGTACCCACTCCTGATTATGGCTACCAAATTATAAGCCAATTCTGATGGGAACAAACAGGTCTTACAGCAGCTACATAGACAGGATCCATTGTGCTTCCCATTTTTCCTTCCTTCTGACAGATAAGAAGAAAGGTCAAATAAATGATGATGTCAGCCAGGCCAAAAGGCAAAATAATCATGAAGTGGGGAGGGTGGGAGCAGCATGAGGAGACCACAGAGTGGCACAATGACAGAGTGTGGAGGTGGCAGCAGCATGAGGAGACCACAGAGTGGCCCAATGAAAAAAGTGTGGAGGTGACGGCAGGAGCAGCATCAGGAGGAGGCCAACGAGTGGCATAGTGACAGAGTCAGGAGTTGGCAGCAGCATGAGGAGGCTAACTAGTGGCACAATGACACAGTCTGGAGTTGGCGGCAGCATGAGGAGACCACAGAGTGGCCCAAGTGTAGAGATGGCGGCAGCAGCAGCATCAGGAGGAGGCCACAGAGTGGCATAATCAAAGAGTCTGGAGGTCGCGAAAGCAACAGCATCAGGAGGATACCACAGAGTGGAAAAGTGACATCGTGTGGCGATGGCAGTAGAAGCAGCAGCATCAGGATACCACAGAGTGGCAAGGTAACATAGTGTGGATATGGCAGAAGCAGCAACAGCATCAGGATACCACAGAGTGGCAAAGTGACATAGTGTGGAGACTTTATTGGAACAACTATTTGCAATGGGTGTGATATACTTGTTGTCCCCAAAAAAACTGATTGAGGGGTGCGATATACCTGCTTCCACCAAATATTGATTCAGGTGTTCTATATTCCTGCTTTTACAAAATATTGATTAACCTCTTCCGGACATAGGGCGTACAGGTACGCCCTGATGTCCTGGTACTTAAGGACACAGGGCGCACCTGTACGTCCCATGTATTTCCGATCACCGCAGTGTAGTAAGCGGTGATCGGAACCTGGTGCCTGCTCAAATCATTGAGCAGGCACCCGGGGACAATGCGCCGGGGGGTCCTGTGACCCCCTCGTGTAGGCGATCACAGCAAACCGCAGGTCAATTCAGACGTGCGGTTTGCTGCGTTTCCGGGTTATTCGGGTCTCTTTGGGCCTGATAACCCCGAACAGGATGGTGATCGTGGTGTGATAATACACCATCAATCACCATCCTGCGATCCTAAGAGGTGATGTGACATCACCTTTCAGGATCGCCTCTCATTGGTCGGCTGCAGGGGCGGGCAGTTCAAATTACTGCAGAGTTTCTCTCCTTTTCAGTTCAGGAGCCAAGGAGAGAGGAGCGCTGAATCGGATATCCAGCCAGCACCCCAATCTGTGCAGGGATCTTCAGCAAGCAGCCCATCTGTGCCCCAGCACCCCCATCTGTGCACCCAGGTATTTAGGGAAAGGTTAGGATAGGCAGGGATATTCAGGGAAAGTGAGTGGAATAAGTTTTGATTGCATCACCCTAAATCGGGTGTCTGGGGTCTACAGCAGACCTGTGTGACCCTAGACACCCCAGGGGTGCTGCAGCTTGCCCCCCCCAACTTTTTTTGGGGTGCAAGCATTTTATTTTTATTTTTTTGTGTGTGTACGCTGACTGTGGCTGGCACTCTTAGTGTCCAGGCACTGTTAGCGCATCGCACACCCCACCCCTGATCAACTTCGGACGGTTGATCAGCAAATTAGATTTTTATTTTATTTATTTTTTACATTTTTTGCCCTTTTTTTAGTTATTTTTGAATTTTGGTCTGTTAGATTTAGGGTAAGTTTGCGAACACCCATGCCCCCACACACACGCACACCAAATAAAGCTTATCACACACGCATGCGCACACACACTTCCCTATGGCCCGCCGGATGTTCTCGTCCGAGGAGGCATAAGCCCAGCTTGCCTCCGAGAGCCCCAGTGAGGACGAGGATGACCCCACTGGAGGCACCCGGAATGTCCCTGCCCAGCACTTTCCAGGTGTGGTTCCCCCATACTGGAAAGAAGGGATGGACCCAAAAAAAAAAGTGCAGAGTGTGTCACAGGAGGGGGAAACGGCAGGACACCACTACTCAGTGTTACACATGCCCCGATTATCCGGTTGCTTCAGGGAGTACCACACTTCCATTGTGTACTAAATTTATATCCCAATTTAGCCACTGACAATTGGATAAAAAAAACTATGGTTCTCAGACTTGAGACACTAAAACTAAATAAGATACAGTAAAACTAAAATAAATTTTAAAAAAAGTTGACATATTAGGTATTTTCACATTCGGAAGAATTTGCTCTATAAAAATACCCCATGACCTAATCCCATAGATGAACACGGTCAAAAAACTAAAATAAAACCAGTGCAAAAAAAAAAGGTTTTTTTCACATTACATCGCAAAAATTGTAATAGCAAGCGATCAAAAAGTCATATGCCCCCCAAAATAGTGCCAATAAAACCATCCTCTCACCCTGCAAAAAAATGATGGCAGATTTTGATGGCCTTTTTTATTGGCACCATGTCCCATTTGAAGCCCACCTAGAGCAGAAACTCCATAAAAGCGACCCCATCTAAGAAACTACACCCCTCAAGGTATTCAAAACTGATTTTACAAACTTTATTAACCCTTTAGGTGTTCCTCAACAGTTTATGACAAATGGAGATGAAATTTCAAATTTTTGGTAACCTTGCCTCACAAAAATGTAATATAGATAAACCAAAAATCATATGTACCCTAAAAATAGTCTCAACAAAACTGCCACCTTATCCCGTAGTTTCCAAAATGGTCTCACTTTTATGGAGTTTCTACTCTAGGGATGCATCAGGCGGGCTTCAAATGGGACATGGTGTAAATAAACCAGTCCAGCAAAATCTGCCTTCCAAAAACCTCACGGCGCATCTTTCACTCTACTCCCTACCGTGTGCCCGTTCAGTAGTTTACGGCTACATATGGGGTGTTTCTGCAAACTACAGAATCAGGGCAATAAATATAGCATTTTTTTGGCCTGTTATCCCTTGCTTTGTTACTGAAAAAAATGGATTAAAATTGAAAATCTTAAAAAAAAAAAAAAAATTCTCAAATTTCATCTCCATTTGCCAATAACTCTTGTGCAACACCTAAAGGATTAACAAAGTTTGTAAAATCAGTTTTGAATACCTTGAGGGGTGTAGTTTCTTAGATGGGATCATTTTTGGGTGGTTTCTATTATGTAAGCCTCACAAAGTAACTTCAGACCTGAACTGGTCCTTAAAAATTGTTTTTTTGAAAATTTCTGAAAAAATTCAAGATTTGCCTCTAAATTTCTAAGCCTTGTAACGTCCCCAAAAACTAAAATGTCATTCCAAAAATGATCCAAACATGAAGTATACATATGAGGAATGTAAAGTAATAACTATTTTTTTAGGTATTACTATGTATTATAGAAGTAGAAAAATTGATTCTTGGAAATTTGCATAATTTGCATAATTTGGGTAAATTTGGTAATTTTTTTATGAATAAAAATGATTTTTTTTACTTCATTTTAACAGTGTCATGAAATACAGTATGTGACGAAAAAACTATCTCAGAATGGCTTGGATAAGTCAAAGCGTCTTAAAGTTATCAACACTTAAAGTGACACTGGTCAGATTTGCAAAAAATGGCCTGGTCCTTTAGGTGAAATATGGCTGTGTCCTTAAGGAGTTAAGGGGTTCTACCTGCTTCCACAAAATAATGATTGAGGGGTGGGATATAAAAATGACGAATATTCTAAAAAATGAATATATAGCACTAAATTGAATACAGTTCTATATATTTGTTTCTTAGAATATTCGTAATTTGTTTTCATCTGAAGTGAACAGTGTTCAGTGTTCACTTCAGATGGAAAAAAATGACGAATATTCTAAAAAACTAATATATAGCACTATACCCAATATAGTGCTATATATTAGTTTTTTAGAATATTTGTCACTTTTTTTCCATCTGAAGTCATGATTCCTCCCTGCTTAAATTGCTTTTGGGCCAATAACTCATTGGCCCAAAAGCAAGAAGCAGGGAGGGCTCATGTGTTCAGATGGAAAAAATGCAAAATATTCGAAAAATGAATATATAGCACTATATTCTATAGTGCTATATAATCGTTTTTGACCCACGCCTGTATTGAACGCGTAATATTCATATATTACACGATCATTACATTGCCAATTTTTGAGTAAAAAAGGTAACGAATATTCTACAAAATATTTGCAAAATATTGCGAATTTGAATATTGCACCTGCCGCTCATCATTAATTATCATGCTGCAACATGAGGTGATGGTCGTGGGTGAATGGCACAACAATGGGCCTCAGGATCTCATCACGGTATCTCTGTGCATTCAAAATGAAATCAATAAAATGCACCTGGGTTCGTTGTCCATAACATACGCCTGCCCATACCATCACCACCACCATGGGCCACTCGATCCACAACGTTGACGTCAGCAAACCGCTCACCCACACAACACCACATACACTGTCTGCCATCTGCCCTGAACAGTGAAAACTGGGACTCATCCGTGAACAGAACACCTCTCCAATGTGCCAGACGCCATCAAAGGTGAGCATTTGCCCACTCAAGCCGGTTACGACGACGAACTGCAGTCAGGTCCAGACCCCGAAAAGGATGATGAGCATGCAGATGAGTTTCCTGAGATGGTTTCTGACAGTTTGTGCAGAAATTCTTTGGTTATACAAATCTATTGTTGCAGCAGCTGTCCGGGTGGCTGGTCTCAGACGATCATGCAGGTGAACATGCTGGATGTGGAGGGCCTGGGCTGGTGTGCTTACACGTGGTCTGCGGTTGTGAGGCCGGTTGGATATACTGCCAAATTCTCTGAAACGCCTTTGGAGATGGCTTATAGTAAAGAAATGAACATTCATTGCACATGCAAAAAGTTCTGGTAGACATTCCTGCAGTCAGCATGCCAATTGCAAGCTTCCTCAAACATTGCAACATCTGTGGCATTGTGCTGTGGGATCAAACTGCATATTGTGGTCTTTTATTGTGGGCAGTCTAAGGCACACCTAATTCATGCTGTCTATTCAGGACCTTGATATGCCACACCTGTGAAGAGGGATGGATTATCTCGGCAAAGGAGAAGTCTTCACTAACACAGATTTAGACAGATTTGTGAACGATATTTGAGAGTAAGGAGTCTTTTCTGTATGTAGAAAATTTTTCAGATTTTAAGTTCAGCTCATGCAAAATGGGAGCAAAACAGAAAGAGTTGCGTTTATATTTTTGTTCAGTGTATATACCTGTTTCAAAAAAATACTGATTGAGGGGTGTGATATACCTGCTTCTACAAAATACTGATTAAGGGGTTCTATATATCTGCTTCCACAAAATACTGATTGAGGGGTGTGATATACCGGATTCCACCAAATACTTATTGAGGCCTGCGATATACATGCTTCCACAAATACTGTTCTTCTCTAGGGACTTTGGCACAGGGTCATTTTGAAAATGACAGGCATAGGAAGAGGCAGGCCGTTCTGCAAGGGTGGTAGGCATTGGGCAGGTGCAACAGGTCGGAGCCTAAATAGGAATTTGGAGAAGGTGCATGCGATTACGTCAAAGGACGCACAAGATTTGGTTGAGTGGCTCACCCAGCCTTCTGCTTCTGCACCCTCCTCATCCTCTGTATCTGCACCCTCCTCACTCTCTTCTGTGCTCCTCACTATCTGCTGTGTGCACCCCTAAAGACACCACCACCACCATAGCCCCTCCACGCAAGTCAAAATAATTATTTTTCCATCTATTCCCAGACCTTACAGATGCTCAGCCATTCTTGGCATCGGATGAGGAAGATAAAGTAGCAACGGCCACCACCCAGTGGCGGTGAAGGTGACAATGATGACGTGTTGATGGACGTCATGTGGGTGCCCACAAGAGAGGAAGAGGAGGGGAGCTCAAAAGGAGAGAAGCAGCAGCAGATAGGGAGGAGAAGGAAGAGAAGCAGGCAGAACTCGCAGTGCGCAGGAGGCAGACTGTAAATGTATCTGGAGTAAGCCATCCACCATGCACAGTCACATCTTGCGCTCCCAGTATGCCAGAACATGGCTTTGCAGTGTTGGCTTTTTTTAACGTGTCAGCTGCTGACAATAGTGTTGCCGTCAACACTTTGCTGTCAATGCCTAAGTCGCTGTAAGCCCAACACTCACCTAGGGATGACCGCCTTAAGAAGGCACCTGACCTCCCATCCCAGATCCCAGTGGGAGCAACACCATCAGAATCCACAAAGCCACACTCCTGGTGCTCCACATCCTGCCTCTACTCCTTCTCCTCCCATTTGTTTTCCACTCCACCTTCCACCATGCCATTGTCGCGTTCATCTGGCAAAAGGCAGGCTTCCGTGGCCCAAATGTTAGAGCGTAAAAAGTTGATGATGCCGGAATACCCTCTTGCCCTACAGCTGACCGCTGGTTTGTCGGAACTGCTAGCCCGTCAAGTACTGCCATATAAAATGGTGGACTCGGAGTCCTTTAAAAAATTGAAAGGTCGCCGGAAGGAAATATTTCTCCCAGAAGGGCATCCCTTTTCTGTCCGGTGAATGCCTAATGTTTGGGGCCTGTACAAAACTGGCCTGCAGTAAAATTGTTATCCACTGACTGACTAATATACCTCCAGCCACATAATCACTTGTTTTTTTCTGTCCAGTGAATGCCTAACATTGCGGGCCTGTACTCCGCTGGCCTGCAATAAAATTGTTATCCACTGACCGCCTAATATACCTCCAGCCACATAATCATTTGTACTTTTCTGTCTGGTGAAGACCTAATGTTCGGGGCCTGTACTTCTCTCGCCTTCAGTAAAATTGTTATCCACTGACTGCCTAATATACCTTCAGCCACATTATCAGTTGTTCTTTTCTGTCATGTGAATACCTAATGTTTGGGGCCTATACTCAACTTGCCATCAGTAAAATTGTTATCCACTGACTGTCTAATGTACCTCTAGCCACATAATCACATGTTCTTTTCTGTCCAGTGAATGCATAATTTTTGGGCCTATACTCCACTGGCCTACAGTAAAATTTTTATTCACTGACTGCCTAATATTCCTCCAGCCGCATAATCACTTGTTCTTTTCTGTCCAGTGAATGCCTAATGTTTGGGGCCTGTACCAAACTGTCCTGCAGTAAAATTGTTATCCACTCACCGTCTAATGTACATCCAGCAACATAATCACTTGTTCTTTTCTGTCCAGTGAATGCATAATTTTTGGGGCCTATACTCCACTGGCCTACAGTAAAATTGTTATCCACCCACTGCCTAATATACCTCCAGCCACATAATCACTTGTTCTTTTCTGTCCGGTGAATGCCTAATTTTTGGAGCCTATACTCCACTGTCCTACAGTAAAATTGTTATCCACTGACCGCCTAATATACCTCCAGCCTCATAATCACTTGTTCTTTTCTGTCCGGTGAATGTCTAATGTTTCGGGCCTGTACTCCACTGGTCTGCAGTAAAGTTGTTATCCACTGACCGCCTAATATATCCCCAGCCACATAATCACTTGTTTTTTTCTATCCGGTGAATGCCTAATGTTTGAGGCCTATACAAAAATAGCCTGCAGTAAAATTGTTATCCACTGACCGTCTAATGTACCTCCAGCAACATAATCACTTGTTCTTTTCTGTCCAGTGAATGCATCATTTTTGGGGCCTGTACTCCACTGGTCTACAGTAAAATTGTTATCCACTGACCAGCTATTATACCTCCAGCCACATAATCACTTGTTCTTTTCTGTCCAGTTAATGCATCATTTTTGGGGCCTGTACTTCACTGGCCTACAGTAAAATTGTTATCCACTGACCAGCTAATATACCTCTAGCCACATAATCACTTGTTCTTTTCTGTCCGGTGAATGCCTAATGTTTTGGGCCTGTACGCCACTGGCCTGCAGTAAAATTGTTATACACTGACCGTCTAATATACATCCAGCCAGACAATCATTTGTTCTTTTCTGCCAGGTGAATGCCTAGTTTTTGGGGCCTGTACTCCCGTGGCCTAAAATAAAAAAAATTCTAGGCTCCAGCAGGGCACATTTTTGAGAGTTTCCCTTTAAGACGCATAAAAATGGCCCGTGATTAAAATATATATTTTTTGTGGGAATTTTTCTATTGATCCCGCTCTGGTATGTCACTCACCATGTTGTGGGACTATTTGTGCACTTTTGGTAATTATTTGGTGGCTGCAAATATGACCTGAAGGTTTTTCATGTTCGCCTGCCATTAAAGTGAATGGGGCCCGCCACAAACACGTGGTTCATGATTTTTTTATCGCAAAAGCGCGTTCGTGAAACATCCTGGCCGATGTTTGTCCATCACTACTCTTCACCTTCTGCCCACATATTTTACATATGGCCATGTTAATCTCCTCCTGTGGCTTAACAAAAATCTGCCACAGCGTCAAGTAGATGATTTTCCTCCCAACAGTCCGCACTGACTGACTGCTACCGCCACTGCTTCTGTGAACCCCTACATCACTACTTCTCGTGCAGGTAGGCTGTTGTGAAGCAGGTTTTCTACCCAAGGCACGTTTGACTGCTGCCACCCTGCTGACTCCCAGTCATGCTTCCAACACATATAACCGCCGAAGTGAACTGAGAATATATTTTTCTTTTTGTACTGAAATAGGCCACTAAACGCTTTTAACACATATAACCGCCGAAGTGAAATAAGAATATATTTTCCCTTCTGTACTGAAATAGGCCACTAAATGCTTTTGTGGTTGTGGAAAAGATGTTAGCCTGTTTGAGAAGGGTCAAATCATTGGCATGCATCAAGCAGAGAAAACATCTAAGGAGATTGCAGAAACTACTAAAATTGGGTCAAGAACTGTTCAACGCATCATTAAAAACTGGAAATGTGGCAGGAAAAAAATCCTGAATGATCTTGATCAGCAATCACTTAAACCTTTGGTGAAATCAAATCGAAGAAAACCTACAGTAGAAATCAGGGCTGTGTTTAATAGTGAAAGTAAGAGCATTTCCATATGCACAATGCAAAGAGAACTCAAGGAATTGGGACTGAACAGCTGTGTAGCCATAAGAAAACCACTAATCATTGAGGCAAACCAGAAAAAAAGGCTTCAATTTTCTATGGAGCATAAAGATTGGACTCTGGAGCAATGGAAGAAGGTCATGTGGTCTGATGAGTCCAGATTTACCCTGTTCCAGTGTGATGGGCGCATCAGGGTACGAAGAGAGGCAGATGAAGTGATGCACCCATCATGCCTAGTGCCTACTGTACAAGCCTGTGGGGACTGTCACAACCAGACATCTGAGAAGCTCTGACAGATGCCTTTCAGAACCTCCTCCTTGAGCTTTTCTTTGTTTTGGTTTTCAGTTCCTTATCTCGTTAGTCTCTCTCAGCTGTCTTGTAGTTGGACTGATTGCATCCCTTTAAATTCCTCCCCATAATGCATTAGTGTGCGATTTATACAACTTCCTGGAGTGTGTGTGCATGCTGATCCTATTTTCCAGTCTTCTACAAGATAAGTGTTGTACATTCATTTGTGATTTTATGTTTGCTGGATCCCAGGTGACCCTGACTCCCTCCGTGTCTAGTGTAGGGAGCCGGTGGTCGTGTCCCCTCACTATTGTAGGGTGTTCAGGTGTTATATAGTCGAGGTACGTTGATATGCGATCATCCACCATTGGGGTGTTTGCATAGGCTGAGCAGAGTCAGGGAGAGTGCCAGGTCTTATGCAGGGGTCTCCCTTTTGTTCCTTAGTTTTGGATCCAGTGAGTCATATATTCATTTTGCATTGTCTTGTTTCCTGTACACCTTCCGTGACAGGAACAGTGCTATGATCTGGGGTTGCTGCAGTTGGTCAGGTCTAGCTTCAGCAACAGTATGTGCTCCAAGAATGAGGTTAGCTGACTACCTGAACATACTAAATGACCAGGTTATCCCATCAATAGATTTTTTTCTTCCCTGATGGCAAGGGCATATTCCAAGATGACAATGACAGGATTAATCGGGCTCAAATTGTGAAAGTGTTGTTCTGGGATGCATTAGACATCATTTTCACACATGGATTGGCCACCAGAGTCCAGACCTTAACCCCATTGAGAATCTTTGGGATGTGCTGGAGAAGGCTTTGCACAGCAGTCAGACTCTACCATCATCAATGCAAAATCTTGGTGAAAAATTTATGCAACACTGGATGGAAATAAATCTTGTGACATTGCAGAAGATTATCGAAACAATGCCACGGCGAATGAGTGCCGTAATCAAAGCTAAAGGCTTTTTTTTTGGACAGGCATTGTATAACCGCCGACATGAACTGAGAATATATTTTTCTTTTTGTACTGAAATAGGCCACTAAACACTTTCAACACATATAACCACCAAAGTGAACTGAGAAAATATATATCTTTGTATTGAAATAGGCCACTAAACGCTTTCAACACATATAACCACCGACGTAAACTGAGAATATAATTTTTTTTTTTGTACTGAAGTAGGCAACTAAACGCTTTCAACACATATAACTGCCAAGGTGAACTGGGAATATATTTTTTTTTGTGTACTGAAATAGGCCACTAAACGCTTTCGCCACAAATAACTGCAACAGTGAAGTGTGTATATATTTTTCTTTCTGTACTGAAATAGGCCACTAAACGCTTTCAACACATATAACTGCAGAAGTGAACTGAGAATATATTTTTATATTTTTACTGAAATAGGTTAGTAAATGCTTTTAGCAGAAATAAATGCACCAGTGAAGTGCGTATATTTATTCTTTCTGTACTGGAATAGGCCACTTAATGCTTTTTCCAGAAATAAATGCACTAGTGAAGTATGTACCGTATTTTTCGCTTTATAAGACACACTTTCCCCCCCAAAAGTGGATGGAAAATGGCCATGCATCTTATAAAGCGAATACTAGTGAGCACTTCCATTATGGAAGCTCTCACTAGTATACAATAGGTGCCGGAAGCAGGGAAAAAGGTCAGCAAGCGCTTCTGGCACTCACCCTCCTTGGTCTTCTTTGATGGGGCCAGCGATGCACTGTCCTGACCCCGTACAGCATCAGTATGTGATACTGATGCTGTACGGGGATACAGGAGGTTCTCAATGATCTCTTCCTGAAATTTTAGGAAGGATCGTGTTCTCCCAGCCTTACTGTAGAGAACAAAACTATTATACAGAGCCAATTGAATTAAATATACAGACACCGTCTTATACCTGCGTCTGATGCGTCGGGAAACTAAATACGGAGACAACATCTGGTCATTGAAGTCCACCCCTCCCATGTGAAGGTTATAGTCGTGGACTGAGAGGGGCTTTTAAATGACACGGGTTGCTCGCTCAATTTGGATTGTCATGTCTGCGTGAATGGAGGAGAGCATGTAAACGTCACACTTGTCTCTCCATTTCACCGCGAGCAGTTCTTGGTTACACAAGGCAGCCCTCTCCCCCCTTGCAAGACGGGTGGTAACGAGCCGTTGGGGGAAGCCCGCGTGACTAGTTCGCGCGGTGCCACAGCAGCCAATCTGTTCTAGAAACAAATGCCTGAAGAGGGCCACACTTGTGTAGAAATTGTCCACATAAAGATGGTACCCCTTGCCAAATAAGGGTGACACCAAGTCCCAGACTGTCTTCCCACTGCTCCCCAGATAGTCAGGGCAACCGACCGGTTCCAGGGTCTGATCTTTTCCCTCATAGATCTGAAATTTGTGGGTATATCCTGTGGCCCTTTCACAGAGCTTATACAATTTGACCCCATACCGGGCGCACTTGTTTGGGATGTATTGTTTGAAGCCAAGGTGCCCAGTAAAATGTATTAGGGACTCGTCTACGCAGATGTTTTGCTCAGGGGCATACAAATCTGCAAAGTTCTGGTTGAAGTGGTCTATGAGGGGCCGAATTTTGTGGAGCCGGTCAAAAGCTGGGTGGCCTCTGGGACGGGAGGTGGTGTTGTTGCGAAAGTGCAGGAAACGCAGGATTGTCTCAAATCGTGTCCTGGACATAGCAGCAGAGAACATGGGCATGTGATGAATTGGGTTTGTGGACCAATATGACCACAATTCATGCTTTTTGGTTAGACCCATGTTGAGGAGAAGGCCCAGAAAAAATTTAATTTCAGAAACTTGGACTGGTTTCCACCGGGAAGGCTGGGCATAAAAGCTTCCCGGGTTGGCGGATATAAATTGAGTGGCATACCGATTTGTTTCTGCCACAACTAAGTCCAAGAGCTCCGCAGTCAAGAACAGCTCAAAAAATCCCAGGGCTGAACCGATCTGAGCTGTCTCAACCCGAACTCCAGACTGGGCAGTGAAAGGGGGAACTACAGGTGCGGCTGAAGTTGGGGACTGCCAATCAGGGTTTGCCAGCGCCTCAGCGATTCTAGGGGCTGTACGGGCCTGTCTGTGCGGTGGCTGCGACGGGGTAACTACTGCACGTGCCACTGTACCAGCTTCAACTGCCCTTCTGGTGCTCGCCACTTCACCATGTTGTACGGCAGTGCTGGTACTAGGTCCAGGATGGGCTGCGCTGCTGGTGTATGCCTCACCACGTAATCCAACAGTGCCAGCCCCACTCTGCTGCCCTTGAAGCGGATCCTGCGCAACCTGTGGTCTAGCGACACGGGGCCGGGTACGCCTGTTGCTATCAGGGACCTCAACCTCCTTGTCCGAACTTTGAGTCAGACTGCCACTGCTTTCTACAGGTTCATATTCTGACCCGCTAGATTCATCAGATGAGGGTTCCCATTCCTCATCTGACTGGGTCAGAAGCCTGTAGGCCTCTTCAGAAGAATACCCCCTGTTTGACATTTGGGCTACTAAATTTACAGGTATTCCCTGAGACTACCCAAGAAAAAAAGCAAGCCTGTCTTACAAATGGGAGGCTAGCGAAGTACTGGAGGCCGCTGCGGTTGATAAAAAATATCAAAACTGATTTTTTTTATCGCCGCAGCGCTTGTGAAGTGATTGTGCAGTGATCATAAACATTTTTGTCACTGCGGCGGGGCGGGCGTGGGTGAACGCACGTGTGGGCGACCGATCAGGCCTGATCAGGCAAACACTGCGTTTTGGGTGGAGGGCGAACTAAGGTGACGCTAATACTATTATAGATCTGACTGTGATCAGTTTTGATCACTTACAGATACTATAAAAGTACAAATGCTGATTAGCGATACGCTAATCAGCGAATAAGTGACTGCGGTGCGGTGGGCTGGGCGGAGGAGCAGGGATGCCATTTTACACATCATATTTACTAATATAATGTGTTAACATGGCTTCTGATTTGTCATTTTAAAAATCTCCAGCCTGCCAGCCATGATCATTGGCTGGCAGGCTGGTGACAAAATTGTGCTTGTTCATTTGCCGGCCCGGACGTGACGCACGGATGCGTCCAGGAGGAATCAATCGACCGCCTCCCGGACGCATCCGTGCATTACATGGTCCGGAGGCGGTTAAAATAGCAATCAATAATACGGACAAGAACCAAGAAGAAGACATTATACATATTATTTAACCTTTTGTCCTTAAAGGACAAACTTATAGGCCCTTTAGTCACTACTACTCCTCAGATAATTTATATGAAGGCACCAAATTTAGTGTTGAAAGTAGCACCATCTATTAAACCAAATAAAATGAAAGAATATTCTATAAATAAATGGCTAAATTTCAAAGGTAAAAGTGTTGCATTTCCAAAAAGGAAAGAAATAGTGAGCTTGACACAAAACTCCTTCACGTATGAAATTAGGAAAATAGTATATAGGGAGGACAAAAAGAACACTCAAAAAAAGGATAGCAAAACATATAACAAATATAAAAAACGGTTATGAAAAACACTCCCTATCAAAACAGGCCACACATAGGCATTTCACATTTGCCTACTGAGGAAGGAACTACGGTTCTGAAACGCGTCTAGGATAAATCAGTGTGAACCGGACCCAGCCAGTGGTGCGTTATTTTTGTCTTAGCACAAAAAAGGATCCTTGCTATTTATCATCTAGAACCACCCGAGAAGAATCTACGCGGTAACGGCAGTGATTTAATTCACAAAAGAGGACTGACTTAATTACCATCTAAACAGTTCCAGTGAAGGGGAATTGAACCCCGTACCGGCATAGCTCTGCTACACGAACTCCCGCTACTCCGATCGGCGCAGGTGGATGTCATCACCGACCAGCAAACCATCTCTAGGTCAGGTCACGTGAGACGCCGAGAAGGAGAAGCGGTGATACTACCTCGTGGCAGGAGGTAGTCAGCCAATACCGCTACGATAACAAGTATAAAGTACCTTCTGGACGTTACAAAAACATACCGTGGACCGCAGGGTGGATATCTTCTCACCGACTGGTATGTTGAGCACTTGGCAAGTTATTACATGACTATTTGAAATGTAATTTGACATTGTCAAAGTACGGATCCAATGCGCTATTGACCGACACCACACAGCATAATCAAGTGGTCCTATTATCCCTTTGGAGTACTCCTGTTGTTTGGTATATGCGTGAGCTCCGCATTTAAAATACCCACCTATTTATGCTATTTTGATATACTATTAGGATATGTCTAATATCTAGTGGGCAATCTATTTTTTATCATTTTATAACTGCAATAGTAACAAATTGTGATTTTTATTAAGTGTAATAAATGCAAAAATACTGTGAGCCAGTCTGATTGTTTTTTTAATGAACTTAAAGAAACACTTTGAAGTAATATTCTCTATACAAGTACTGTATATGAAATTCACTTCAGGGGTCTCATAGACCTGCATAGAGAATCTTACCTCTGGCTGACACAGCAGAAGCTGGATTAGTCCAGTCATCAGACTACAGGTCACATGATCCCACAGCGCCAGGAATAGAGACCTTTTTTTTACAGATTAAAGAGGCCAGTAAGGACTTTCAATATACTATTCTAAACCTTTATGATGCTACAAGTTGGGTCGGGGACAATAAAAAAATCTGGAGTGTTTTATTATGATTGAAGATTGTAGCTGTATACAGCAAGGATAATCAGAGGATATTGCAAATGCAAGGTATAACTTATTTTCCACAGCTAATAGAAGCATAAGCCACACTTTGCTTTTTATCATAACTGGTACCAACTAGAGGAACTGGATAATTGGATTGTTTTTTTAGAACCTAAAGGCCTATAGATTAGGGATGAGCGAACTCGAACTGTATAGTTCGGGTTCGTACCGAATTTTGGGGTGTCCGTGACACGGACCCGAACCCGGACATTTTCGTAAAAGTCCGGGTTCGGGTTCGGTGTTCGTCGCTTTCTTCGCGCTTTTGTGACGCTTTCTTGGCGCTTTTTGAAAGGCTGCAAAGCAGCCAATCAACAAGCGTCATACTACTTGCCCCAAGAGGCCATCACAGCCATGCCTACTATTGGCATGGCTGTGATTGGCCAGAGCACCATGTGACCCAGCCTCTATTTAAGCTGGAGTCACATAGCGCCGCCCGTCACTCTGCTCTGATTAGCGTAGGGAGAGGTTGCGGCTGCGACAGTAGGGCGAGATTAGGCAGATTAACTCCTCCAAAGGACTTGATTAACTGATCGATCTGCAGCTGTGGATCATTGAGCTGCTGATCCTCAATTGCTCACTGTTTTTAGGCTGCCCAGACCGTTTGTCAGTCACATTTTTCTGGGGTGATCGGCGGCCATTTTGTGTCTTGTGGTGCGCCAGCACAAGCTGCGACCAAGTGCATTTAACCCTCAATGGTGTGGTTGTTTTTTGGCTAAAGCCTACATCAGGGTGAAGCTGTCACACCAAGTGCATTTAACCAGCAATAGTCTGTTCATTTTTTGGCCATATACAAAATCAGGGGCAAGCTGCGCCTGTCACCAAGTGCATTTAACCCTCAATGGTGTGGTTGTTTTTTGGCTAAAGCCTACATCAGGGTGAAGCTGTCACACCAAGTGCATTTAACCAGCAATAGTCTGTTCATTTTTTGGCCATATACAAAATCAGGGGCAAGCTGCGCCTGTCACCAAGTGCATTTAACCCTCAATGGTGTGGTTGTTTTTTGGCTAAAGCCTACATCAGGGTGAAGCTGTCACACCAAGTGCATTTAACCAGCAATAGTCTGTTCATTTTTTGGCCATATACTAAATCAGGGGCAAGCTGCGCCTGTCACCAAGTGCATTTAACCCTCAATGGTGTGGTTGTTTTTTGGCTAAAGCCTACATCAGGGTGAAGCTGTCACACCAAGTGCATTTAACCAGCAATAGTCTGTTTATTTTTTGGCCATATCCCAGTCTAATTCTGTCACTAAATCCATACCGGTCACCCAGCGCCTAAATACTAGGCCTCAAATTTATATCCCGCTAAATCTGTCCTTAGTGCTGTAGCTGGGCGAGTTATTTAGTGTCCGTTCAAGCACATTTCTTGTTCTGGGTTGAAATACAATTCCCAATTTAGCAATTTCATAATTTAGTGGTTTCTGCTATATCAGAGCTATTTGAAATCTATCCCTAAAAGGGTATATAATATTCAAGGTGCACATTGGGTCATTCAGAATAACTTCACACACACCCGCTACTGTGTATTTCCAAGTCTAATTCTGGCACTAAACCCATACCTGTCACCCAGCGCCTAAATACTAGGCCTCAAATTTATATCCAGCTAAATCTGTCCCTAGTGCTGTAGCTGGGCGAGTTATTTAGTGTCCGTTCAAGCACATTTCTTGTTCTGGGTTGAAATACAATTCCCAATTTAGCAATTTCATAATTTAGTGGTTTCTGCTATATCAGAGCTATTTGAAATCTATCCCTAAAAGGGTATATAATATTCAAGGTGCACATTGGGTCATTCAGAATAACTTCACACACACCCGCTACTGTGTATTTCCAAGTCTAATTCTGGCACTAAACCCATACCTGTCACCCAGCGCCTAAATACTAGGCCTCAAATTTATATCCAGCTAAATCTGTCCCTAGTGCTGTAGCTGGGCGAGTTATTTAGTGTCCGTTCAAGCACATTTCTTGTTCTGGGTTGAAATACAATTCCCAATTTAGCAATTTCATAATTTAGTGGTTTCTGCTATATCAGAGCTATTTGAAATCTATCCCTAAAAGGGTATATAATATTCAAGGTGCACATTGGGTCATTCAGAATAACTTCACACACACCCGCTACTGTGTATTTCCAAGTCTAATTCTGGCACTAAACCCATACCTGTCACCCAGCGCCTAAATACTAGGCCTCAAATTTATATCCCGCTAAATCTGTCCTTAGTGCTGTAGCTGGGCGAGTTATTTAGTGTCCGTTCAAGCACATTTCTTGTTCTGGGTTGAAATACAATTCCCAATTTAGCAATTTCATAATTTAGTGGTTTCTGCTATATCAGAGCTATTTGAAATCTATCCCTAAAAGGGTATATAATATTCAAGGTGCACATTGGGTCATTCAGAATAACTTCACACACACCCGCTACTGTGTATTTCCAAGTCTAATTCTGGCACTAAACCCATACCTGTCACCCAGCGCCTAAATACTAGGCCTCAAATTTATATCCCGCTAAATCTGTCCCTAGTGCTGTAGCTGGGCGAGTTATTTAGTGTCCGTTCAAGCACATTTCTTGTTCTGGGTTGAAATACAATTCCCAATTTAGCAATTTCATAATTTAGTGGTTTCTGCTATATCAGAGCTATTTGAAATCTATCCCTAAAAGGGTATATAATATTCAAGGTGCACATTGGGTCATTCAGAATAACTTCACACACACCCGCTACTGTGTATTTCCAAGTCTAATTCTGGCACTAAACCCATACCTGTCACCCAGCGCCTAAATACTAGGCCTCAAATTTATATCCCGCTAAATCTGTCCTTAGTGCTGTAGCTGGGCGAGTTATTTAGTGTCCGTTCAAGCACATTTCTTGTTCTGGGTTGAAATACAATTCCCAATTTAGCAATTTCATAATTTAGTGGTTTCTGCTATATCAGAGCTATTTGAAATCTATCCCTAAAAGGGTATATAATATTCAAGGTGCACATTGGGTCATTCAGAATAACTTCACACACACCCGCTACTGTGTATTTCCAAGTCTAATTCTGGCACTAAACCCATACCTGTCACCCAGCGCCTAAATACTAGGCCTCAAATTTATATCCCGCTAAATCTGTCCCTAGTGCTGTAGCTGGGCGAGTTATTTAGTGTCCGTTCAAGCACATTTCTTGTTCTGGGTTGAAATACAATTCCCAATTTAGCAATTTCATAATTTAGTGGTTTCTGCTATATCAGAGCTATTTGAAATCTATCCCTAAAAGGGTATATAATATTCAAGGTGCACATTGGGTCATTCAGAATAACTTCACACACACCCGCTACTGTGTATTTCCAAGTCTAATTCTGGCACTAAACCCATACCTGTCACCCAGCGCCTAAATACTAGGCCTCAAATTTATATCCAGCTAAATCTGTCCCTAGTGCTGTAGCTGGGCGAGTTATTTAGTGTCCGTTCAAGCACATTTCTTGTTCTGGGTTGAAATACAATTCCCAATTTAGCAATTTCATAATTTAGTGGTTTCTGCTATATCAGAGCTATTTGAAATCTATCCCTAAAAGGGTATATAATATTCAAGGTGCACATTGGGTCATTCAGAATAACTTCACACACACCCGCTACTGTGTATTTCCAAGTCTAATTCTGGCACTAAACCCATACCTGTCACCCAGCGCCTAAATACTAGGCCTCAAATTTATATCCCGCTAAATCTGTCCTTAGTGCTGTAGCTGGGCGAGTTATTTAGTGTCCGTTCAAGCACATTTCTTGTTCTGGGTTGAAATACAATTCCCAATTTAGCAATTTCATAATTTAGTGGTTTCTGCTATATCAGAGCTATTTGAAATCTATCCCTAAAAGGGTATATAATATTCAAGGTGCACATTGGGTCATTCAGAATAACTTCACACACACCCGCTACTGTGTATTTCCAAGTCTAATTCTGGCACTAAACCCATACCTGTCACCCAGCGCCTAAATACTAGGCCTCAAATTTATATCCCGCTAAATCTGTCCCTAGTGCTGTAGCTGGGCGAGTTATTTAGTGTCCGTTCAAGCACATTTCTTGTTCTGGGTTGAAATACAATTCCCAATTTAGCAATTTCATAATTTAGTGGTTTCTGCTATATCAGAGCTATTTGAAATCTATCCCTAAAAGGGTATATAATATTCAAGGTGCACATTGGGTCATTCAGAATAACTTCACACACACCCGCTACTGTGTATTTCCAAGTCTAATTCTGGCACTAAACCCATACCTGTCACCCAGCGCCTAAATACTAGGCCTCAAATTTATATCCAGCTAAATCTGTCCCTAGTGCTGTAGCTGGGCGAGTTATTTAGTGTCCGTTCAAGCACATTTCTTGTTCTGGGTTGAAATACAATTCCCAATTTAGCAATTTCATAATTTAGTGGTTTCTGCTATATCAGAGCTATTTGAAATCTATCCCTAAAAGGGTATATAATATTCAAGGTGCACATTGGGTCATTCAGAATAACTTCACACACACCCGCTACTGTGTATTTCCAAGTCTAATTCTGGCACTAAACCCATACCTGTCACCCAGCGCCTAAATACTAGGCCTCAAATTTATATCCCGCTAAATCTGTCCTTAGTGCTGTAGCTGGGCGAGTTATTTAGTGTCCGTTCAAGCACATTTCTTGTTCTGGGTTGAAATACAATTCCCAATTTAGCAATTTCATAATTTAGTGGTTTCTGCTATATCAGAGCTATTTGAAATCTATCCCTAAAAGGGTATATAATATTCAAGGTGCACATTGGGTCATTCAGAATAACTTCACACACACCCGCTACTGTGTATTTCCAAGTCTAATTCTGGCACTAAACCCATACCTGTCACCCAGCGCCTAAATACTAGGCCTCAAATTTATATCCCGCTAAATCTGTCCCTAGTGCTGTAGCTGGGCGAGTTATTTAGTGTCCGTTCAAGCACATTTCTTGTTCTGGGTTGAAATACAATTCCCAATTTAGCAATTTCATAATTTAGTGGTTTCTGCTATATCAGAGCTATTTGAAATCTATCCCTAAAAGGGTATATAATATTCAAGGTGCACATAGGGTCATTCAGAATAACTTCACACACCCGCTACTGTGCATTTCCAAATCTAATTCTGTCACTAAACCCATACCTGTCACCCAGCGCCTAAATACTAGGCCTCAAATTTATATCCCGCTAAATCTCTCGTTACCGCTGTCCTGTTGTGGCTGGGAAAGTTATTTAGTGTCCGTCAAAGCACATTTTTTGTTCTGGGTTGAAATACAATTCCCAATTTAGCAATTTCATAATTTAGTCGTTTCTGCTATATCAGAGCTATTTGAAATCTATCCCTAAAAGGGTAGATCATATTGAAGGTGCACATAGGGTCATTCAGAATAACTTCACACACACGCTTCTGTGCATTTCCAAGTCTAATTCTGTCACTAAATCCATACCGGTCACCCAGCGCCTAAATACTAGGCCTCAAATTTATATCCCGCTGAATTTGAATACAATACATTGGGCCAAATAATATATTTGTTGTTGTGGTGAACCATAACAATGAGAAAAACATCTAGTAAGGGACGCGGACGTGGACATGGTCGTGGTGGTGTTAGTGGACCCTCTGGTGCTGGGAGAGGACGTGGCCGTTCTGCCACATCCACACGTCCTAGTGTACCAACTACCTCAGGTCCCAGTAGCCGCCAGAATTTACAGCGATTTATGGTGGGGCCCAATGCCGTTCTAAGGATGGTAAGGCCTGAGCAGGTACAGGCATTAGTCAATTGGGTGGCCGACAGTGGATCCAGCACGTTCACATTATCTCCCACCCAGTCTTCTGCAGAAAGCGCACAGATGGCGCCTGAAAACCAACCCCATCAGTCTGTCACATCACCCCCATGCATACCAGGGAAACTGTCTCAGCCTCAAGTTATGCAGCAGTCTCTTATGCTGTTTGAAGACTCCGCTGGCAGGGTTTCCCAAGGGCATCCACCTAGCCCTTCCCCAGCGGTGAAAGACATAGAATGCACTGACGCACAACCACTTATGTTTCCTGATGATGAGGACATGGGAATACCACCTCAGCATGTCTCTGATGATGACGAAACACAGGTGCCAACTGCTGCGTCTTTCTGCAGTGTGCAGACTGAACAGGAGGTCAGGGATCAAGACTGGGTGGAAGACGATGCAGGGGACGATGAGGTCCTAGACCCCACATGGAATGAAGGTCGTGCCACTGACTTTCACAGTTCGGAGGAAGAGGCAGTGGTGAGACCGAGCCAACAGCGTAGCAAAAGAGGGAGCAGTGGGCAAAAGCAGAACACCCGCCGCCAAGAGACTCCGCCTGCTACTGACCGCCGCCATCTGGGACCGAGCACCCCAAAGGCAGCTTCAAGGAGTTCCCTGGCATGGCACTTCTTCAAACAATGTGCTGACGACAAGACCCGAGTGGTTTGCACGCTGTGCCATCAGAGCCTGAAGCGAGGCATTAACGTTCTGAACCTGAGCACAACCTGCATGACCAGGCACCTGCATGCAAAGCATGAACTGCAGTGGAGTAAACACCTTAAAACCAAGGAAGTCACTCAGGCTCCCCCTGCTACCTCTTCTGCTGCTGCCGCCTCGGCCTATTCTGCTGCTGCCGCCTCGGCCTCTTCCTCCGCCTCTGGAGGAACGTTGGCACCTGCCGCCCAGCAAACAGGGGATGTACCACCAACACCACCACCACCACCTCCGTCACCAAGCGTCTCAACCATGTCACACGCCAGCGTTCAGCTCTCCATCTCACAAACATTTGATAGAAAGCGTAAATTCCCACCTAGCCACCCTCGATCCCTGGCCCTGAATGCCAGCATTTCTAAACTACTGGCCTATGAAATGCTGTCATTTAGGCTGGTGGACACAGACAGCTTCAAACAGCTCATGTCGCTTGCTGTCCCACAGTATGTTGTTCCCAGCCGGCACTACTTCTCCAAGAGAGCCGTGCCTTCCCTGCACAACCAAGTATCCGATAAAATCAAGTGTGCACTGCGCAACGCCATCTGTGGCAAGGTCCACCTAACCACAGATACGTGGACCAGTAAGCACGGCCAGGGACGCTATATCTCCCTAACTGCACACTGGGTAAATGTAGTGGCAGCTGGGCCCCAGGCGGAGAGCTGTTTGGCGCACGTCCTTCCGCCGCCAAGGATCGCAGGGCAACATTCTTTGCCTCCTGTTGCCACCTCCTCCTTCTCGGCTTCCTCCTCCTCTTCTTCCACCTGCTCATCCAGTCAGCCACACACCTTCACCACCAACTTCAGCACAGCCCGGGGTAAACGTCAGCAGGCCATTCTGAAACTCATATGTTTGGGGGACAGGCCCCACACCGCACAGGAGTTGTGGCGGGGTATAGAACAACAGACCGACGAGTGGTTGCTGCCGGTGAGCCTCAAGCCCGGCCTGGTGGTGTGTGATAATGGGCGAAATCTCGTTGCAGCTCTGGGACTAGCCAATTTGACGCACATCCCTTGCTTGGCGCATGTGCTGAATTTGGTGGTGCAGAAGTTCATTCACAACTACCCCGACATGTCAGAGCTGCTGCATAAAGTGCGGGCCGTCTGTTCGCGCTTCCGGCGTTCACATCCTGCTGCTGCTCGCCTGTCTGCGCTACAGCGTAACTTCGGCCTTCCCGCTCACCGCCTCATATGCGACGTGCCCACCAGGTGGAACTCCACCTTGCACATGCTGGACAGACTGTGCGAGCAGCAGCAGGCCATAGTGGAGTTTCAGCTGCAGCACGCACGGGTCAGTCGCACTACAGAACAGCACCACTTCACCACCAATGACTGGGCCTCCATGCGAGACCTGTGTGCCCTGTTGCGCTGTTTCGAGTACTCCACCAACATGGCCAGTGGCGATGACACCGTTATCAGCGTTACAATACCACTTCTATGTCTCCTTGAGAAAACACTTAGGGCGATGATGGAAGAGGAGGTGGCCCAGGAGGAGGAGGAGGAGGAGGAGGAGGAAGAGGGGTCATTTTTAGCACTTTCAGGCCAGTCTCTTCGAAGTGACTCAGAGGGAGGTTTTTGGCAACAGCAGAGGCCAGGTACAAATGTGGCCAGCCAGGGCCCACTACTGGAGGACGAGGAGGACGAGGATGAGGAGGAGGTGGAGGAGGATGAGGATGAAGCATGGTCACAGCGGGGTGGCACCCAACGCAGCTCGGGTCCATCACTGGTGCGTGGCTGGGGGGAAAGGCAGGACGATGACGATACGCCTCCCACAGAGGACAGCTTGTCCTTACCCCTGGGCAGCCTGGCACACATGAGCGACTACATGCTGCAGTGCCTGCGCAACGACAGCAGAGTTGCCCACATTTTAACCTGTGCGGACTACTGGGTTGCCACCCTGCTGGATCCACGCTACAAAGACAATGTGCCCACCTTACTTCCTGCACTGGAGCGTGATAGGAAGATGCGCGAGTACAAGCGCACGTTGGTAGACGCGCTACTGAGAGCATTCCCAAATGTCACAGGGGAACAAGTGGAAGCCCAAGGCCAAGGCAGAGGAGGAGCAAGAGGTCGCCAAGGCAGCTGTGTCACGGCCAGCTCCTCTGAGGGCAGGGTTAGCATGGCAGAGATGTGGAAAACTTTTGTCAACACGCCACAGCTAACTGCACCACCACCTGATACGCAACGTGTTAGCAGGAGGCAACATTTCACTAACATGGTGGAACAGTACGTGTGCACACCCCTCCACGTACTGACTGATGGTTCGGCCCCATTCAACTTCTGGGTCTCTAAATTGTCCACGTGGCCAGAGCTAGCCTTTTATGCCTTGGAGGTGCTGGCCTGCCCGGCAGCCAGCGTTTTGTCTGAACGTGTATTCAGCACGGCAGGGGGCGTCATTACAGACAAACGCAGCCGCCTGTCTACAGCCAATGTGGACAAGCTGACGTTCATAAAAATGAACCAGGCATGGATCCCACAGGACCTGTCCGTCCCTTGTCCAGATTAGACATTAACTACCTCCCCATAACCATATATTATTGGACTCCAGGGCACTTCCTCATTCAATCCTATTTTTATTTTCATTTTACCATTATATTGCGAGGCTACCCAAAGTTGAATGAACCTCTCCTCTGCCTGTGTGCTAGGCCTAAATATATGCCAATGGACTGTTGCAGTGGTGGCTGACGTGAAGCCTCATTCTCTGCTATGACATGCAGACTGATTCTCTGCTGACATGAAGACAGATTCTCTGTTACGGGACCTCCCTCCTCTGCCTGGGTGCTGGGCCTAAATATATGCCAATGGACTGTTGCAGTGGTGGCTGACATGAAGCCTGATTCTCTGCTATGACATGCAGACTAATTCTCTGCTGACATGAAGCCAGATTGTCTGTTACGGGACCTCTCTCCTCTGCCTGGGTGCTGGGCCTAAATTTATGACAATGGACTGTTGCAGTGGTGGCTGACGTGAAGCCTGATTCTCTGCTATGACATGCAGACTGATTCTCTGCTGACATGAAGCCAGATTGTCTGTTACGGGACCTCTCTGCTCTGCCTGTGTGCTAGGCCTAAATATATGCCAATGGACTGTTGCAGTGGTGGCTGACGTGAAGCCTCATTCTCTGCTATGACATGCAGACTGATTCTCTGCTGACATGAAGCCAGATTCTCTGTTACGGGACCTCACTCCTCTGCCTGTGTGTGCTGGGCCTAAATATATGCCAATGGACTGTTGCAGTGGTGGCTGACGTGAAGCCTGATTCTCTGCTATGACATGCAGACTGATTCTCTGCTGACATGAAGCCAGATTGTCTGTTACGGGACCTCTCTGCTCTGCCTGTGTGCTAGGCCTAAATATATGCCAATGGACTGTTGCAGTGGTGGGTGACGTGAAGCCTCATTCTCTGCTATGACATGCAGACTGATTCTCTGCTGACATGAAGACAGATTCTCTGTTACGGGACCTCCCTCCTCTGCCTGGGTGCTGGGCCTAAATATATGCCAATGGACTGTTGCAGTGGTGGCTGACATGAAGCCTGATTCTCTGCTATGACATGCAGACTAATTCTCTGCTGACATGAAGCCAGATTGTCTGTTACGGGACCTCTCTCCTCTGCCTGGGTGCTGGGCCTAAATTTATGACAATGGACTGTTGCAGTGGTGGCTGACGTGAAGCCTGATTCTCTGCTATGACATGCAGACTGATTCTCTGCTGACATGAAGCCAGATTGTCTGTTACGGGACCTCTCTGCTCTGCCTGTGTGCTAGGCCTAAATATATGCCAATGGACTGTTGCAGTGGTGGCTGACGTGAAGCCTCATTCTCTGCTATGACATGCAGACTGATTCTCTGCTGACATGAAGCCAGATTGTCTGTTACGGGACCTCTCTGCTCTGCCTGTGTGCTAGGCCTAAATATATGCCAATGGACTGTTGCAGTGGTGGGTGACGTGAAGCCTCATTCTCTGCTATGACATGCAGACTGATTCTCTGCTGACATGAAGCCAGATTCTCTGTTACGGGACCTCTCTCCTCTGCCTGTGTGTGTGCTGGGCCTAAATATATGCCAATGGACTGTTGCAGTGGTGGCTGACGTGAAGCCTGATTCTCTGCTATGACATGCAGACTGATTCTCTGCTGACATGAAGCCAGATTGTCTGTTACGGGACCTCTCTCCTCTGCCTGTGTGTGTGCTGGGCCTAAATATATGCCAATGGACTGTTGCAGTGGTGGCTGACGTGAAGCCTCATTCTCTGCTATGACATGCAGACTAATTCTCTGCTGACATGAAGACAGATTCTCTGTTACGGGACCTCTCTCCTCTGCCTGGGTGCCGGGGCCTAAATATCTGAGAATGGACTGTTCCAGTGTTGGGTGACGGGAAGCCAGATTCTCTGCTATGGAACCTCTCTCCAATTGATTTTGGTTAATTTTTATTTATTTAATTTTTATTTTAATTCATTTCCCTATCCACATTTGTTTGCAGGGGATTTACCTACATGTTGCTGCCTTTTGCAGCCCTCTAGCTCTTTCCTGGGCTGTTTTACAGCCTTTTTAGTGCCGAAAAGTTCGGGTCCCCATTGACTTCAATGGGGTTCGGGTTCGGGACGAAGTTCGGATCGGGTTCGGATCCCGAACCCGAACATTTCCGGGATGTTCGGCCGAACTTCTCGAACCCGAACATCCAGGTGTTCGCTCAACTCTATTAGAGATTAGAGTTGAGCGAACACCTGGATGTTCGGGTTCGAGAAGTTCGGCCGAACATCCCGGAAATGTTCGGGTTCGGGATCCGAACCCGATCCGAACTTCGTCCCGAACCCGAACCCCATTGAAGTCAATGGGGACCCGAACTTTTCGGCACTAAAAAGGCTGTAAAACAGCCCAGGAAAGAGCTAGAGGGCTGCAAAAGGCAGCAACATGTAGGTAAATCCCCTGCAAACAAATGTGGATAGGGAAATGAATTAAAATAAAAATTAAATAAATAAAAATTAACCAAAATCAATTGGAGAGAGGTTCCATAGCAGAGAATCTGGCTTCCCGTCACCCACCACTGGAACAGTCCATTCTCAGATATTTAGGCCCCGGCACCCAGGCAGAGGAGAGAGGTCCCGTAACAGAGAATCTGTCTTCATGTCAGCAGAGAATTAGTCTGCATGTCATAGCAGAGAATGAGGCTTCACGTCAGCCACCACTGCAACAGTCCATTGGCATATATTTAGGCCTAGCACACAGGCAGAGCAGAGAGGTCCCGTAACAGAGAATCTGGCTTCATGTCAGCAGAGAATCAGTCTGCATGTCATAGCAGAGAATGAGGCTTCACGTCACCCACCACTGCAACAGTCCATTGGCATATATTTAGGCCTAGCACACAGGCAGAGCAGAGAGGTCCCGTAACAGACAATCTGGCTTCATGTCAGCAGAGAATCAGTCTGCATGTCATAGCAGAGAATGAGGCTTCACGTCAGCCACCACTGCAACAGTCCATTGGCATATATTTAGGCCTAGCACACAGGCAGAGCAGAGAGGTCCCGTAACAGACAATCTGGCTTCATGTCAGCAGAGAATCAGTCTGCATGTCATAGCAGAGAATCAGGCTTCACGTCAGCCACCACTGCAACAGTCCATTGTCATAAATTTAGGCCCAGCACCCAGGCAGAGGAGAGAGGTCCCGTAACAGACAATCTGGCTTCATGTCAGCAGAGAATTAGTCTGCATGTCATAGCAGAGAATCAGGCTTCATGTCAGCCACCACTGCAACAGTCCATTGGCATATATTTAGGCCCAGCACCCAGGCAGAGGAGGGAGGTCCCGTAACAGAGAATCTGTCTTCATGTCAGCAGAGAATCAGTCTGCATGTCATAGCAGAGAATGAGGCTTCACGTCACCCACCACTGCAACAGTCCATTGGCATATATTTAGGCCTAGCACACAGGCAGAGCAGAGAGGTCCCGTAACAGACAATCTGGCTTCATGTCAGCAGAGAATCAGTCTGCATGTCATAGCAGAGAATCAGGCTTCACGTCAGCCACCACTGCAACAGTCCATTGGCATATATTTAGGCCTAGCACACAGGCAGAGCAGAGAGGTCCCGTAACAGACAATCTGGCTTCATGTCAGCAGAGAATCAGTCTGCATGTCATAGCAGAGAATCAGGCTTCACGTCAGCCACCACTGCAACAGTCCATTGTCATAAATTAGGCCCAGCACCCAGGCAGAGGAGAGAGGTCCCGTAACAGACAATCTGGCTTCATGTCAGCAGAGAATTAGTCTGCATGTCATAGCAGAGAATCAGGCTTCATGTCAGCCACCACTGCAACAGTCCATTGGCATATATTTAGGCCCAGCACCCAGGCAGAGGAGGGAGGTCCCGTAACAGAGAATCTGTCTTCATGTCAGCAGAGAATCAGTCTGCATGTCATAGCAGAGAATGAGGCTTCACGTCAGCCACCACTGCAACAGTCCATTGGCATATATTTAGGCCTAGCACACAGGCAGAGGAGAGGTTCATTCAACTTTGGGTAGCCTCGCAATATAATGGTAAAATGAAAATAAAAATAGGATTGAATGAGGAAGTGCCCTGGAGTCCAATAATATATGGTTATGGGGAGGTAGTTAATGTCTAATCTGGACAAGGGACGGACAGGTCCTGTGGGATCCATGCCTGGTTCATTTTTATGAACGTCAGCTTGTCCACATTGGCTGTAGACAGGCGGCTGCGTTTGTCTGTAATGACGCCCCCTGCCGTGCTGAATACACGTTCAGACAAAACGCTGGCTGCCGGGCAGGCCAGCACCTCCAAGGCATAAAAGGCTAGCTCTGGCCACGTGGACAATTTAGAGACCCAGAAGTTGAATGGGGCCGAACCATCAGTCAGTACGTGGAGGGGTGTGCACACGTACTGTTCCACCATGTTAGTGAAATGTTGCCTCCTGCTAACACGTTGCGTATCAGGTGGTGGTGCAGTTAGCTGTGGCGTGTTGACAAAAGTTTTCCACATCTCTGCCATGCTAACCCTGCCCTCAGAGGAGCTGGCCGTGACACAGCTGCCTTGGCGACCTCTTGCTCCTCCTCTGCCTTGGCCTTGGGCTTCCACTTGTTCCCCTGTGACATTTGGGAATGCTCTCAGTAGCGCGTCTACCAACGTGCGCTTGTACTCGCGCATCTTCCTATCACGCTCCAGTGCAGGAAGTAAGGGGGGCACATTGTCTTTGTAGCGTGGATCCAGCAGGGTGGCAACCCAGTAGTCCGCACAGGTTAAAATGTGGGCAACTCTGCTGTCGTTGCGCAGGCACTGCAGCATGTAGTCGCTCATGTGTGCCAGGCTGCCCAGGGGTAAGGACAAGCTGTCCTCTGTGGGAGGCGTATCGTCATCGTCCTGCCTTTCCCCCCAGCCACGCACCAGTGATGGACCCGAGCTGCGTTGGGTGCCACCCCGCTGTGACCATGCTTCATCCTCATCCTCCTCCACCTCCTCCTCATCCTCGTCCTCCTCGTCCTCCAGTAGTGGGCCCTGGCTGGCCACATTTGTACCTGGCCTCTGCTGTTGCCAAAAACCTCCCTCTGAGTCACTTCGAAGAGACTGGCCTGAAAGTGCTAAAAATGACCCCTCTTCCTCCTCCTCCTCCTCCTCCTCCTGGGCCACCTCCTCTTCCATCATCGCCCTAAGTGTTTTCTCAAGGAGACATAGAAGTGGTATTGTAACGCTGATAACGGTGTCATCGCCACTGGCCATGTTGGTGGAGTACTCGAAACAGCGCAACAGGGCACACAGGTCTCGCATGGAGGCCCAGTCATTGGTGGTGAAGTGGTGCTGTTCTGTAGTGCGACTGACCCGTGCGTGCTGCAGCTGAAACTCCACTATGGCCTGCTGCTGCTCGCACAGTCTGTCCAGCATGTGCAAGGTGGAGTTCCACCTGGTGGGCACGTCGCATATGAGGCGGTGAGCGGGAAGGCCGAAGTTACGCTGTAGCGCAGACAGGCGAGCAGCAGCAGGATGTGAACGCCGGAAGCGCGAACAGACGGCCCGCACTTTATGCAGCAGCTCTGACATGTCGGGGTAGTTGTGAATGAACTTCTGCACCACCAAATTCAGCACATGCGCCAAGCAAGGGATGTGCGTCAAATTGGCTAGTCCCAGAGCTGCAACGAGATTTCGCCCATTATCACACACCACCAGGCCGGGCTTGAGGCTCACCGGCAGCAACCACTCGTCGGTCTGTTGTTCTATACCCCGCCACAACTCCTGTGCGGTGTGGGGCCTGTCCCCCAAACATATGAGTTTCAGAATGGCCTGCTGACGTTTACCCCGGGCTGTGCTGAAGTTGGTGGTGAAGGTGTGTGGCTGACTGGATGAGCAGGTGGAAGAAGAGGAGGAGGAAGCCGAGAAGGAGGAGGTGGCAACAGGAGGCAAAGAATGTTGCCCTGCGATCCTTGGCGGCGGAAGGACGTGCGCCAAACAGCTCTCCGCCTGGGGCCCAGCTGCCACTACATTTACCCAGTGTGCAGTTAGGGAGATATAGCGTCCCTGGCCGTGCTTACTGGTCCACGTATCTGTGGTTAGGTGGACCTTGCCACAGATGGCGTTGCGCAGTGCACACTTGATTTTATCGGATACTTGGTTGTGCAGGGAAGGCACGGCTCTCTTGGAGAAGTAGTGCCGGCTGGGAACAACATACTGTGGGACAGCAAGCGACATGAGCTGTTTGAAGCTGTCTGTGTCCACCAGCCTAAATGACAGCATTTCATAGGCCAGTAGTTTAGAAATGCTGGCATTCAGGGCCAGGGATCGAGGGTGGCTAGGTGGGAATTTACGCTTTCTATCAAATGTTTGTGAGATGGAGAGCTGAACGCTGGCGTGTGACATGGTTGAGACGCTTGGTGACGGAGGTGGTGGTGGTGGTGTTGGTGGTACATCCCCTGTTTGCTGGGCGGCAGGTGCCAACGTTCCTCCAGAGGCGGAGGAAGAGGCCGAGGCGGCAGCAGCAGAATAGGCCGAGGCGGCAGCAGCAGAAGAGGTAGCAGGGGGAGCCTGAGTGACTTCCTTGGTTTTAAGGTGTTTACTCCACTGCAGTTCATGCTTTGCATGCAGGTGCCTGGTCATGCAGGTTGTGCTCAGGTTCAGAACGTTAATGCCTCGCTTCAGGCTCTGATGGCACAGCGTGCAAACCACTCGGGTCTTGTCGTCAGCACATTGTTTGAAGAAGTGCCATGCCAGGGAACTCCTTGAAGCTGCCTTTGGGGTGCTCGGTCCCAGATGGCGGCGGTCAGTAGCAGGCGGAGTCTCTTGGCGGCGGGTGTTCTGCTTTTGCCCACTGCTCCCTCTTTTGCTACGCTGTTGGCTCGGTCTCACCACTGCCTCTTCCTCCGAACTGTGAAAGTCAGTGGCACGACCTTCATTCCATGTGGGGTCTAGGACCTCATCGTCCCCTGCATCGTCTTCCACCCAGTCTTGATCCCTGACCTCCTGTTCAGTCTGCACACTGCAGAAAGACGCAGCAGTTGGCACCTGTGTTTCGTCATCATCAGAGACATGCTGAGGTGGTATTCCCATGTCCTCATCATCAGGAAACATAAGTGGTTGTGCGTCAGTGCATTCTATGTCTTTCACCGCTGGGGAAGGGCTAGGTGGATGCCCTTGGGAAACCCTGCCAGCGGAGTCTTCAAACAGCATAAGAGACTGCTGCATAACTTGAGGCTGAGACAGTTTCCCTGGTATGCATGGGGGTGATGTGACAGACTGATGGGGTTGGTTTTCAGGCGCCATCTGTGCGCTTTCTGCAGAAGACTGGGTGGGAGATAATGTGAACGTGCTGGATCCACTGTCGGCCACCCAATTGACTAATGCCTGTACCTGCTCAGGCCTTACCATCCTTAGAACGGCATTGGGCCCCACCATATATCGCTGTAAATTCTGGCGGCTACTGGGACCTGAGGTAGTTGGTACACTAGGACGTGTGGATGTGGCAGAACGGCCACGTCCTCTCCCAGCACCAGAGGGTCCACTAACACCACCACGACCATGTCCACGTCCGCGTCCCTTACTAGATGTTTTTCTCATTGTTATGGTTCACCACAACAACAAATATATTATTTGGCCCAATGTATTGTATTCAAATTCAGCGGGATATAAATTTGAGGCCTAGTATTTAGGCGCTGGGTGACCGGTATGGATTTAGTGACAGAATTAGACTTGGAAATGCACAGAAGCGTGTGTGTGAAGTTATTCTGAATGACCCTATGTGCACCTTCAATATGATCTACCCTTTTAGGGATAGATTTCAAATAGCTCTGATATAGCAGAAACGACTAAATTATGAAATTGCTAAATTGGGAATTGTATTTCAACCCAGAACAAAAAATGTGCTTTGACGGACACTAAATAACTTTCCCAGCCACAACAGGACAGCGGTAACGAGAGATTTAGCGGGATATAAATTTGAGGCCTAGTATTTAGGCGCTGGGTGACAGGTATGGGTTTAGTGACAGAATTAGATTTGGAAATGCACAGTAGCGGGTGTGTGAAGTTATTCTGAATGACCCTATGTGCACCTTGAATATTATATACCCTTTTAGGGATAGATTTCAAATAGCTCTGATATAGCAGAAACCACTAAATTATGAAATTGCTAAATTGGGAATTGTATTTCAACCCAGAACAAGAAATGTGCTTGAACGGACACTAAATAACTCGCCCAGCTACAGCACTAGGGACAGATTTAGCTGGATATAAATTTGAGGCCTAGTATTTAGGCGCTGGGTGACAGGTATGGGTTTAGTGCCAGAATTAGACTTGGAAATACACAGTAGCGGGTGTGTGTGAAGTTATTCTGAATGACCCAATGTGCACCTTGAATATTATATACCCTTTTAGGGATAGATTTCAAATAGCTCTGATATAGCAGAAACCACTAAATTATGAAATTGCTAAATTGGGAATTGTATTTCAACCCAGAACAAGAAATGTGCTTGAACGGACACTAAATAACTCGCCCAGCTACAGCACTAGGGACAGATTTAGCGGGATATAAATTTGAGGCCTAGTATTTAGGCGCTGGGTGACAGGTATGGGTTTAGTGCCAGAATTAGACTTGGAAATACACAGTAGCGGGTGTGTGTGAAGTTATTCTGAATGACCCAATGTGCACCTTGAATATTATATACCCTTTTAGGGATAGATTTCAAATAGCTCTGATATAGCAGAAACCACTAAATTATGAAATTGCTAAATTGGGAATTGTATTTCAACCCAGAACAAGAAATGTGCTTGAACGGACACTAAATAACTCGCCCAGCTACAGCACTAAGGACAGATTTAGCGGGATATAAATTTGAGGCCTAGTATTTAGGCGCTGGGTGACAGGTATGGGTTTAGTGCCAGAATTAGACTTGGAAATACACAGTAGCGGGTGTGTGTGAAGTTATTCTGAATGACCCAATGTGCACCTTGAATATTATATACCCTTTTAGGGATAGATTTCAAATAGCTCTGATATAGCAGAAACCACTAAATTATGAAATTGCTAAATTGGGAATTGTATTTCAACCCAGAACAAGAAATGTGCTTGAACGGACACTAAATAACTCGCCCAGCTACAGCACTAGGGACAGATTTAGCGGGATATAAATTTGAGGCCTAGTATTTAGGCGCTGGGTGACAGGTATGGGTTTAGTGCCAGAATTAGACTTGGAAATACACAGTAGCGGGTGTGTGTGAAGTTATTCTGAATGACCCAATGTGCACCTTGAATATTATATACCCTTTTAGGGATAGATTTCAAATAGCTCTGATATAGCAGAAACCACTAAATTATGAAATTGCTAATTTGGGAATTGTATTTCAACCCAGAACAAGAAATGTGCTTGAACGGACACTAAATAACTCGCCCAGCTACAGCACTAAGGACAGATTTAGCGGGATATAAATTTGAGGCCTAGTATTTAGGCGCTGGGTGACAGGTATGGGTTTAGTGCCAGAATTAGACTTGGAAATACACAGTAGCGGGTGTGTGTGAAGTTATTCTGAATGACCCAATGTGCACCTTGAATATTATATACCCTTTTAGGGATAGATTTCAAATAGCTCTGATATAGCAGAAACCACTAAATTATGAAATTGCTAAATTGGGAATTGTATTTCAACCCAGAACAAGAAATGTGCTTGAACGGACACTAAATAACTCGCCCAGCTACAGCACTAGGGACAGATTTAGCTGGATATAAATTTGAGGCCTAGTATTTAGGCGCTGGGTGACAGGTATGGGTTTAGTGCCAGAATTAGACTTGGAAATACACAGTAGCGGGTGTGTGTGAAGTTATTCTGAATGACCCAATGTGCACCTTGAATATTATATACCCTTTTAGGGATAGATTTCAAATAGCTCTGATATAGCAGAAACCACTAAATTATGAAATTGCTAAATTGGGAATTGTATTTCAACCCAGAACAAGAAATGTGCTTGAACGGACACTAAATAACTCGCCCAGCTACAGCACTAAGGACAGATTTAGCGGGATATAAATTTGAGGCCTAGTATTTAGGCGCTGGGTGACAGGTATGGGTTTAGTGCCAGAATTAGACTTGGAAATACACAGTAGCGGGTGTGTGTGAAGTTATTCTGAATGACCCAATGTGCACCTTGAATATTATATACCCTTTTAGGGATAGATTTCAAATAGCTCTGATATAGCAGAAACCACTAAATTATGAAATTGCTAAATTGGGAATTGTATTTCAACCCAGAACAAGAAATGTGCTTGAACGGACACTAAATAACTCGCCCAGCTACAGCACTAAGGACAGATTTAGCGGGATATAAATTTGAGGCCTAGTATTTAGGCGCTGGGTGACCGGTATGGATTTAGTGACAGAATTAGACTGGGATATGGCCAAAAAATAAACAGACTATTGCTGGTTAAATGCACTTGGTGTGACAGCTTCACCCTGATGTAGGCTTTAGCCAAAAAACAACCACACCATTGAGGGTTAAATGCACTTGGTGACAGGCGCAGCTTGCCCCTGATTTAGTATATGGCCAAAAAATGAACAGACTATTGCTGGTTAAATGCACTTGGTGTGACAGCTTCACCCTGATGTAGGCTTTAGCCAAAAAACAACCACACCATTGAGGGTTAAATGCACTTGGTGACAGGCGCAGCTTGCCCCTGATTTTGTATATGGCCAAAAAATGAACAGACTATTGCTGGTTAAATGCACTTGGTGTGACAGCTTCACCCTGATGTAGGCTTTAGCCAAAAAACAACCACACCATTGAGGGTTAAATGCACTTGGTCGCAGCTTGTGCTGGCGCACCACAAGACACAAAATGGCCGCCGATCACCCCAGAAAAATGTGACTGACAAACGGTCTGGGCAGCCTAAAAACAGTGAGCAATTGAGGATCAGCAGCTCAATGATCCACAGCTGCAGATCGATCAGTTAATCAAGTCCTTTGGAGGAGTTAATCTGCCTAATCTCGCCCTACTGTCGCAGCCGCAACCTCTCCCTACGCTAATCAGAGCAGAGTGACGGGCGGCGCTATGTGACTCCAGCTTAAATAGAGGCTGGGTCACATGGTGCTCTGGCCAATCACAGCCATGCCAATAGTAGGCATGGCTGTGATGGCCTCTTGGGGCAAGTAGTATGACGCTTGTTGATTGGCTGCTTTGCAGCCTTTCAAAAAGCGCCAAGAAAGCGTCACAAAAGCGCGAAGAAAGCGACGAACACCGAACCCGAACCCGGACTTTTACGAAAATGTCCGGGTTCGGGTCCGTGTCACGGACACCCCAAAATTCGAACAAATAACTACCCAAGATTGCGTGTGGAACCCTCAGCCGCCTGGATGTGTGGAGAAGGCGGCTGAGGGTTCCACATGCATCCTTGGGTAGTTATTTGCTTATCCTTTCCACACATAGGTCCGTTTATGCCTTACTTAGGATTTTTATGTCTGATGGCTTCTATTGTCTTATTGGCCTGTTTGTGTGTGGCTTCTCTCTGCAATCTATATACCCATGTGTGTTGACCCCTCAGCCTCCTCTAGGGTTGTTTTTTCCTCACTGAAGGTTTCCCCCTTCCTTGCTGCTATTTTTACACAGTATATTTTTATACATGTTAAATGAATGTATGTTAAATACTCTTTCATGTTTATATATACATGTGTTTGGTGCAAATTTTTGGTGGGTTTAGTACATTGAATTGTTTGGGCTGCTCTAGCACTATATATTCATTATAACCCGGTGATCAAAACTAGTGGGTAATTAAAGTTTAAGAAATATGCTTGCATGGTAAGTGGTTTGTCCTTATCAGGTGCGGATTGGCCATAGACTCCCCAGGGGGCCACTCAAGCCCTCTTGATGGCCGTAGGCCAGGTACATAATGAACTTATGCTCAATGGCCACAGGTGCCCTCATGAACTCAACTGTGATACAGTTGAATATTGTGGTTGGGGTGGCAGTATTTTGAGCTGCCCTGTGGTATTTGGTTCTGCTGGGGAGGTATTTTGTGCTGCACTACGGTATTGCAGGCCCTGCCTACTTCTCTTTTCCCCGCCTGCTTGTTTTGTCCTGTCTTCTGTCATTTTGGACCCGCCTACAACATGGGGCCACTTTTAGTTTTTTTTTTTTTTTCCCCAGGGTTACTTTAAGTTCCCAATCCGCCCCTGGTCCATATCATCTAACAGTGACAAATCTCTAAGATGAATGTCCCAGAACTAGCGGTCTGAACATGATTTCTTCTGAACAGTACTGCTTCCAGCCACCCCCTCTGCTGGGAACTGCAACACAGCTCTATTCAAGTCAATTGAATTATGTTGAAGTGTCCTGCACAGCAGGAGATTGGGAGAGCCACTGTGCATTCTAACTCTGTACAGGAGTCACAAAACTACCCTTAATTCTGAGGATTGTGGGAGTCCCTACAGTTAAACGTCTCCCAATGAAGAAGTGATAGCTTTTCCTAGAATACTTTCTAGTCCATATATCTCTGTACATTAACAAACATTAATTTTAATTGTCACATAAACAACAGATGTAAACTTTTTCCACCTGGTTGGTGGGGGTCTTTAGACCAACATCTTATATTAATGGTGCTATGTTGAGATACCATAGCCCCTTTATATCTTTCTGTTGATGATAATATTTTCATGTTATATTAAAATGTGTTGTTCACTTAATCATATATTAATTGTATTCTTGGTTCACTTTTATTATATTGCATTGCAGGGAAATAGATATGATATAAAATGAGTCTTTGTTCTGTAGCTTTAGTTACTAAGAACTATACTCTGTTTTACTGTGTAAAGTCTCTATGGCCCCATATTTGTAGGAGATGGACTTATTTTAAAGGTTGGCATTGACCTTCTGTATATAATCATTCAGACCTATAGGTCTTAAAATAGATATAGCACCAAAGGCTTGAAATTCTGCAGCAGGGAATAAAATGTGTACATCTGCTAGCAGCAGCAAGAAATGAAATTCTTATAGCACCCAGGTACTTTCTAATCTGTTGCATCCTATAAAATATAAAGGGTAGTTACGTACATTTCCTATGTACAGTAGATGTAAATCTTATGTAATTCATATGTGTTAGGGACATATATCAGTTGTAGAGGACAGCAATAATAAAAAAAAAAGTACTAGGATTATTTGTAGCACTCTGGTTTACTTATAACGCAACATTCTACATTTGTATTCAAACAGTGTAATGTTTGTTTTAAAGTGAAGCATGCATAGTGGTTGAATTCAATATTTCCTAGGGGGCCAATGTCCTGCCGCGGTGAAGGCCCTAGACAATTATGGTCACAGTAATTAAACATTGCTACTGCTTTACAATTGGTGATAAAGATTTAGAGTTTGGAGGACATAAATAATGCTACACTTGACATGTGGACATTGAATTTGATGCAAGTCTCAGCCAGTTTCAAGCAAACTGGAACATGACCCTTTTCCCTCTGCATCTAGAAGCAGCTTGTAGAATGAATACTGAGTATGCCATGAAAGGAATTATTTTTATTATTAACCAGGTTGTGACCCTGGATTTGATCGAATCCATCCATTACCCTCTAGCCTGGCAATATTGTCCAGGGAGGTGCCCAGGTCACCATAGAGCACAGAATAAGAAGAGGCAAAAGCAGAGCACTCAAACACTTTATTCTCCTGTATCTGTTAAATGAATGCACAGAACAGCACTTGGTTGCAACTCTTTCCCATGAAATGCATTGAACCAATTGCAATTTACAAACAGAAAAGGAGACTGTTTACAACAGGGATTCCATCTCTCCTTATGAGGCATGCTTTAACTTACAGTTTAAAAGGTAGCCAGCCATTCATTCAGATATCCATAGAGAGTACAAAGCTGGGTATGGGAAAACAATCAAATCACACGCATGATTGCACAGAGGATGTCATGCATTGTTAAGAAACTAAAGCTTTCCCAGCGCACAGGGGGTTAAGGCTGCTTTTCCAGCCAGCTTCTCTGCACAGTGCATCAATTCATAGTACAATCTCTCAGCCGTGCTCTCAACCTAAACAAAGCAAGAACAAACAGGATGATAATTGTAGCCTTACTGAGAAAATTGCTATTGTTTTCCATGCAGACGAAGAGCGATGCGAAGGCTGATAAGTGTTTACATCATAGCCCTATCAATTAATCTGCAGCACGGAGCACACTGACAACTCTTAGGCCTCTTTCAAATGGGCGTCATGTTTTTTGGCCGGATGCGTTCAGGATGCGTTCAGTGAAAAGCTTGCGATTTTTCATGCGAGTGCTGTCATTTTAGTATGCGATTGCGTTGCGTTCTTGCATTTTTCATGCGCGTGTGGCATGGGTTTTTACGTGCGTGAAAAAAACCTGATCCATCCACTAGATTCACCTGTAACTGCAAAGACAATATAAATAGCCCCAGCATGCAGTGTTTTGTTGGACAGCTCCATTTTTTTTGTGGAGTGGTTTTTGTGTGGTTGGCGTGTGTCTTTGTTATTGGATTATCCTTTGCAGGATGTCCACTTTCACCCTGTCATCAACTGACCATGTCTTTTTGCACTGGCTGGTCTCCCGTTGTTTTGGAGAGCATCCAGAAATGATTGAGGAGGAGCCGCGGAGGAAGCGTATGTGGGTGCATCCTATACTTTCGCAGCGGGCCAGCAAAGGTCTCTTTGTTGGCTTGTGCACTGAGCTCCGTGCGCACCCTCCAAAGTTCTTCAATTATTGCTGAAAAATCCAATACATTAATGTGTGTTTACAGATTGTGATTAAAAAATTAAAAATTGATGGCTCTTTTGTGGCTAATGATGTTTTACACAAATCATAAATCTATATTGTATTGTGTGTGTTGCTGCAAAATAAACACAAATGTTAACAATTATAAACTTGAAAAATAAAAGTGTTTTATTGCACACAATATTCAAATATACTAAGGCTTAAAAAAAATTAAGAAAAACACTCAGTAAACCAATATAAATTATAAATTTACATAACGTCTTGATGGCGACGAGGCTCCTTGATAATAAGGGGCAGAAATTTGTTGCTGTGAAGGGGGCCCAGAGTATTGGCTAGGCCCAGGTTGACTGGACGAGGCTCCCTGATAATGAGGGGCAGAAAATTGTTGCTGTGAAGGGGGTCCAGAGTATTGACTAGGCCCAGGTTGACTGGACGATGGGCCCTGATAAGAAGGTCCAGTGAATTGTTGCTGGGAAGGGGGTCCAGAGTATTGGCTTGGGCCAGGTTGACTGGACGATGGTCCCTGCTAACTATAACTGGGTTCCCCCTGATACTGGGGCACATATGGCGCAATTGGTGGCCCATACTGATCCCTTTGGGGAGGAAATTGTTGGGGGCCCTGTGAGGGCTGACTACCTGGGGGGTGGTGGGGACTAAATATGTTCCCATGATAGCGCAGGCCTTTGAGCGCATCATACATTTTTGTAGGCTCTTGTGGGCGATTAGCTACCTCCAGAACTATTTCAATAGCAGTTCTGGTTCTCATCAGTCGATCAGGATGTAGCTGATGCATAAAATGGGCCAGACTACGGGCAAACATGGCATGATGATCCTCCTGCCGTGCTCTAGATAAATAATCTAGAACTTGCATATTTATGTTGGATTCGGCAGAAGGCATTGCCCGTCGTCTGGCCCTGCTGGGTAGAGCCGGGGGGGGGGGGATTTTCGGCGCCAGATGCTGCAGGAGGCCTTGATGGTGCTGTGCTTGGTCCAGCTCCAGTTTCATGCTGTGCTGATGTGGTGTCCTCCTCCCATGCACTTGATTAGTGCAGGCCCGACTCATCACCTTCCTCCTCTAAAAACCATTAGAAAATAAAAAAAACATATGTTGAAATTTAAATACTTTATTTACATTATAAGTACAGATGTAGCAGGAATAACACACACACTCTTTAACTTGAATGTCTATAATAATCATGTTTTCTTTAACCCCTTCCCGACCGCAATCCGTATATATGCGTGATAGCTGCACATACCCCATGCAGCTACCACGTATATAAACGTTCTGGCAGCTCTTTAATCCAAGCGCTGCAAAGCTTCTGCCCCTGCCCTGCTGCTGTCACGGACAGCATACAGTGCAGTAATGCCGGCAAGGGACCAATCAGAGTGGCCCCTTGCCGGAAATCGATCCGATTGGTTAGTCTGTGCAAACTAACCAATCGGATCGCGGCAGTAAAAAAATGCCGGTTTCAGGCTCTGATCTGCGCTATGCAGATCAGAGCCTGAAATCACAGTGTCCTTGTGCCCACCCCACCGATCTGTGCAGCCCCCCCGATCTGTGCAGCCTCAATCTGCACCCCACCTTGTGTCCACAGTGCCCACAGTGCCCCTCATTGAGTCCGCCCCCTCCCCGCCCCATACATTTATTCCTCCTGCTGCCCACCTTCCTCAATGCTGCCCCCCCCTTCCAGCGCTGCCCCCCGCTCGGTCCCCCTGCTGTGTTTGATGACGGCGGCTCCATTCATGGGGTTAATAGAGGGAGGGGGCTCCCTCTCTCCACCATCGGAGCTGCTGCGCTGCGATGGCAGCCCCGATGGTTGCCATGGCAACCGGCCGCTTTGCAAAAGCGTCCGCTGTTGCCACCTACAGGGCATCTGATTGTATTACACTTTGCAATGCAAGAGCATTGCAAAATATAGTACAGCCATCAGCCCCACTGGATCTTCAAGATCCAAGAGGGACTTGATAAAAAAAAAATGTGAAAAAAAATGAAAGTAAAAATAAATAAATAAAAATGTAAAATAAAATATATAAATAGCCTTTTCATATAAAAAAAAATAAAAAAAATACACATATTAGGTATCACTGTGTCCGTAACAACCGTCTCTATAAATATATCACATGATAGACCCCGTCCGATTAACACCATAAAAAAATAAAATATAAACTGTGTAAAAAAAAGCCATTTTTGTCACCTTACATCACAAAAAGTGCAACAGCAAGCAATCAAAAAGGCAGATGACCCCCAAAATAGTACCAATCAAACCGTCACCTCGTCCTGCAAAAAAATAAAACCCTATTTAAGACAATCACCCCAAAAATAAAAAAGCTATGGCTCTCAGACTATAGAGACACTAAAACATCATTTTTTTTGTTTCAGAAATGCTATTATTGTGTAAAACTTAAATAAATAAGAAAAAGTATACATATTAGGTATTTCAACATCCGTAAAGATCTTCTCTATAAAACAATCACATGACCTAACTCCTCAGATGAACGCTGTAAAAATAAATAGATGAAAACTGTTCCAAAACAGCAAATTTTTGGGTCACCTTGCCCCATAAAGTGTAATAATGAATGACCAAAAAATCCTATGTACCCAAAAATGGTACCAATAAAAACCTTAACACTTTCTGCAAAAAAACAGCCCCTGCACGTCTTTCCTGCATCGGCAGAAAAATTAAAAACATATGGCGTTCAGAAAACCAATCCAGCAAAATCTGCCTTCCAAAAACCGTATGGCATTCCTTTCCTTCTGCGCCCTGCCGTGTGCCCGTACAGCAGTTTATGACCACATGTGGGGTGTTTATGTAAACCGCGGAATCAGGGTAATAAATATTGAGTTTTGTTTGGCTGTAACCCTCAATGTGTTAAAGAAAAAAAATATTATAAAATGGAAAATCTGCCAAAAAAGTGAAATTTTGAAATTTCATCTCCATTTTCCTTTAATTCTTGTGGAACGCCTAAAGGGTTAACAAAGTTTGTCAAATCAGTTTTGAGTAACTTGAGGGGTGTAGTTTCTACAATGGGGTCATTTATGGGGGTTTCCACTATGTAAGCCCCACAAAGTGACTTCAGACCTGAACTGGTCCTTAAAAAGTGGGTTTTCTTAAAAAAAAAAAATCTTAAAAATTTTAAGAATTGCTTCTAAACTTCTAATCATGAAGTACAATGTGTCACGAGAAAACAATCTCAGAATGGCGTGGATAAGTAAAAGTGTTCCAAAGCTATTACCACATAAAGTGACGCATGTCAGATTTGTAAATTTTGACCTGGACACTGGGGCATCAATGACCCTTGGTCATGAAAGGGTTAAGCAAAATGCCTAGAAAAGCTATTGCATAATGCATTTATTAGAATTTAGTAGCATCACATGTGACATGTGATGCTACTAAATTCTAATATGTGACATAAAGCATGTGTGTTTACCCTGCTACATCTGTAACCTATATGTCCATACCATAAATACAACTCCAATGACCATTTCAGTATGACTAAAATTGACTTACGGACGCAGCTCCATTACATCATGCATCTGCTCCCGGAAAAGATAGGGCCTTTTCTTGGGGGGACCAGCCCCGCTCCGCCCACGCTGTTTCATTTCTTTGCGGAACTGGTCCCTGCAGCTCCGCCAACGATTCTTGACCTCTTCAACTGGTAATACAAAGACATGAAAGGAACAGGTATCAATATCAAAATCTATTCATAAAAAATAGTCAATTAGCGCCTATATACTAGGAACACTAAGGTATAACTACCACTATATACTAGGGACACTAACGTATAACTACGACTATATGCTAGGGAGTACTGAAAGGCTCAAACAGGTATACATTGTGTACTTACTTAAATTCCTTCTACTTGGGCCTTGTGTCTTCTCCCAGATTGGGGCAAAAAGATCCTGGGTAACCTCCATCCAGGCGGCATCCTTTTTATAACGGTCCTGGTACTCCCCAGACCGAAGATCCCAGATGCAGGGCCTCTCCTGCACCAGGACAATGAGCTTTTCAAGGTCTATGACGTGTGGTGTTCTGGGCATTTTTGGGCTCCGCAAGGGCTGAAAAGTTGATGCTGCCAACTTTCTCCCTCTTGTTCAGGCACAAAACTGACGCAGACAGACGCTGAGAAACGGCTACTTCCTGTCTTTAAATCCCATGAGTGTTGCTAAGTTACTTGCGTGAAAAACGCAACGCAACACAGTACACCCGGATGCAATGCGTTTTTCACGCAGCCCCATTCACTTCTATGGGGCCTGCTTTGCGTGAAAAACGCACAAAATAGAGCCTGCTGCGATTTTCACGCAACGCAGAAGTGATGCGTGGAAAACAACGCTCATGTGCACAGCCCCATAGAAATGAATGGGTCAGGATTCAGTGCGTGTGCTATGCGTTGAACTCACGCATCGTATCCGCGCGGAATACTCGCCCGTGTGAAAGGGGCCTTAGGCCTCATGCACACAACCATATGTATTTTGCGGTCCGCAAAAAAAGGATCCGCAAAAAATTTGAATGACGTCCATGTGCATTCCGTATTTTGTGGAACAGAACAGCCGTCCCCTAATAGAACAGTACAATCCTTGTCCGTAATGCGGACAATAATTGGACATGTTCTATTCTTTTGCGGAATGGAAATACGGACAAACGGAAGCGGAATGCACACTGAGTACCTTCCGTTTTGTTTGCGGACCCATTGAAATGAATGGTTTTGCATATGGTCCGCAAAAAAAAACGGAACGGACACAGAAAGAAAATAAGTTTGCATTCATGAGCCCTTAGGGTGATTGCAGCTCCTGTTGCAGTATTAATATTTGTCCTGGGAGAGGGCGAGATTCTTGTTTTTGACTCTTTTCTGTTTTTATGCATATTTAGAGCGAGTAGGCTAATTTGCATCTAGCAGATACATTGGAGACGAGAATTTTTAAAGATTCGCTCATCTCTATGTGTGGCTTGCATCTATTTTGCTAACTATTTTGAGAATCTTTCAGCTCCTCCCTGATCCAATCTTCAATCATTTTGGTCACACATGCACATTCTGGCTTTCTCTAGTGATTCAAAGTATCAGTCTTCAATAAATCATTCTGGCGAAGGATTTCAATGAATCGAATCCCCTTTACATCCACTTTGTGCTGCACTCCTCAGCTCTGGGGAATTAAATGGTTAAGAGCTATAATCTCAATCTGTGTGCTCTCCATGTCCCTTGTTCCCCAAGCTGCTCTTAACAGTCGGTGCAGTGGAGGGAAATGAAGGCAGAAAAACTCCCAGACTGAGAGACTAACGTTTTTGGGACGTGCCTGGTTTGAGCAGCTTTGCGACATGTATTTGCAGTCCCATACTGAAACTGACACACTCACACTGCTCCAGTGTCTGTCTCTCTCGCTCTTTCTCTCCCCCCCCCCCTGCATTGCTTCTTCTCGCAGCATTCAAGGAGCTCCCTCCCTCATCACAGAAGGATTAATATAGTAGCTAGCCAGACGATCATCAATACTTTGAAGGAAATAGAGGACAAATGATTAAAACAAGCCCCTTACTTCAGATGCCATCATCAGACCATTAAACGAGCCTGACACACATGCACGCTCTCTCACGCATTCACATACACAGGCTTACAGCTCCTGTGTCTCTCATTCCTCTCCCTCTTGTCCTCCATAATCTCAACATTTAAACAGATTTCTTCAGCATCAGCTAAGGATTTTTTTTTTTTACCTCAGTGGGAGGGAAAAGGCGAAAGAATAACCAAATCAGCAGCACCAGCCTCCTCTCTCTACTGATCATTACCATCCGATAGCTTCAGTGTTCCTCTACCCGCCTGTTCGCTGGATTGTCATGCTGGACTTTCTTTTCACTCAACCTTCAATCAAATCTTCATCCGTGCTTTACTTCCCTTAATTCGTCAAGATTTGGAAAAAGGCTTTGAATGGCGTTGGTTTAATACACCACAGGGAAATGTCTATGGTGAGGTTCATATTCTGATTTAAATATGACCAAGATGGGAGTCAGGGATTCCAACAAAAAGAAGGATTTCCCTCATAGCTTTTGGAACGTGTGTCTGTGATCGTGTCCTGCAGAGATAACCACAGATTTGGATTGGAAGGTAAGGTTCCTTCTGTGTTTTCTTCTAGTCATGTCTTCCAAGAAAATGAGTCTGATGACATGGGGTATATATCCCTTATATTATTATCTATAGTTTTAAAGTTGGTTGAGTACATGCATAGCCTCCAAGTGTAGGCACTGGGATGTACAGTATAGATGCTAGGAGAATCTATCATAGGTGCTGCCAGTGGTGAGAGGATAGTCCACATATCATAATCTTTAATTGATGTTTTTCCTTGTCAAAACACTCAGAAGAGCATCAGCCCAATTCACAAACCTGAAGCATTGATTCCCCCCATTATGTTTAACCCCTTTTTGTTAACTACAGTAAAGCACAAGCAAACCCATCTAGAATTAGGAGGTCAATAGGAAGTGAAAGGAAATCTACATTAGTCCTACACTTACAAATGTGGCAGCAGAGGCATGGCACCGGCCATGTTTCAGTAACAAAGTGACACTTGAAACATCTGATGGGGGAATGCGAACTAAAATGCATGTTTGTATTATCTAGATGAACTATTAGTGACAAAATGGGAGATGCACTGTGTTCAAGGGAGACAGCCGTTGATGTTCAAGTAAAGAAAACAGGAAGGCGGCTAGATCAGCTTAACTTGGCTCTTTTGAGCCTTTGAGGATAATTAAATATCTTCAGATAGTATGAAACCCAAGGGAATGATTCTATAAGGAAACACTGTTAAACCTTTCATGACTGCCATGTCTATTTCTAAAATCCCATTTGGCATGCATGGCATGAACAAGTCAATACACAATACCAAAAAAATGCTGTAATGCATACCTTTTCCTTACTATTCTGCAGTTAAAGAACATTTCAGAGATTTGGCGACTGATTACACCATGTAGATATTGTCACGTTGGTACTCAACGCCTACACTATCCTGAATGACACTGCGCAGAACTGCATTGCCTGCAAGAGGGAAAATACAAGGGATCTGTTGTCTTCTGGCATTTCATACATGCTTCCCAAGATCATTAATTTAACAATGCCATAACAACTAATGTGAAATATAGAATACATTTATGATCCTGGTTTAAAAGGCACACTCTCTGTTCCTATGGAAATTTGCTGCTCTTTGTACGGCTGGTAGGCAGCTGTTCTAGCATTTGGAAGTCCTAGACATTAATGTAAGCATGTTTTTCTTCTTTCTTTGTGGATAAAGTCTAATTAGCTCTTCCTGACTGATGGCCCAAGCAATCATTCTTAAAACCTTTTTTTTCTGCTACTTACACCATGAATAGATAATGGACTGTTCAATGCATTTTTATCTGATGACATAGACAGAGACAGGATTAAACTCAGTACATAGATGTCTCCTTCCTGTGTGATACTGGAGCTAACTGGAACCTAACACATTCAACTTTGCAGTCATTCGGTAGGCTTGCATCTGAAGTATAAAGCTTAAGGGTTGTTTTCTCAAATGAACTTGTCTGTGTTTGCATGTGCATGTTTTCCCCCTAAATTGAGGTAAAGACACTAAGGGTTAACATTAAGATGGTCAGTGTGCATGCTATGTTTGTCAAGAGACTAGAAGGCAATGTGAATCATTTGTATGCAGTTTTGATGGAGCAAATTAATGCAACATGGCTTTGGCTATGGGAGAGCACATCTGCAAAATCACATAAAGCTATGGCAGACAATATGTTCAGGAGTAATTAACTGCTTGATTTCTACCTAAGTGCACTACTTTGGGGTGTTAAACAGTACTCTCATTAGCATTTGCTCCATGCAGAGCAATTAATTCTCAAAACAACTCTTTTTCCCAAGAGCTTATGTCATTTTACGTTGCACTTCATGGCTTCATTTGTAGAGAAGGATCTTGAGCAGGCTTACATGCAGACAGCCATCAGTGTCAATTTGCCACTATGTGCTTTATTAACACTTAAGCAATCAGGACACCTCTTTTTAAGATGGCATTTCCTACTATTGTTAGAAGCCCAATGAATGGATCAGATTCTTGTTCTAAATCTATCTTTATTTCTTATTTCTCTACAGTGCCCACATTTGTATATATAGTGTAACCAGATCCCTTGCTGTCTTATGAAATACATGCATGAGAAGATTTTCAGGGAAAAGAGATGTAGAATCCTTTATGGTGATAAATGTATCTTGCGTACAATGTCCTATGTCATTGCGACACTTATTAAATGACAGCGCTTTTGCGAACCTTGTGTATTTATGATACACCTAAATGTAACCTTAATGTTAGCAAAGTAATGTTTTATGAAATATTATTTTATCTATTTTTTCTAAAGGAAGCACAGACAACCTCCACATGGTGGCACTGTTTGCACGCGATTAAATCAATCCCATGCTTGGAAAATAAAATAAAAAAATATATATATATACTCTCCCTTCTTTTTGAAAAGGTTTATTTTTAAGCTAGCTTGAGTCTTGAAAACAGCTGTCTGGAATATTGTCAGGAGCCCAATTTTCAAATGCTTGCAGAATTATACTTGCATTTTAATTTTATTTTGTTTTTTACAGGCCAAATGACATAGGATGAAGGCTGTTCGTAATTTGTTGATTTATATATTTTCCACCTATCTACTGGTTATGTTTGGATTTAATTCTGCCCAAGACTTCTGGTGTTCAACATTAGTAAAAGGAGTCATTTATGGATCGTATTCGATAAGCGAGATGTTTCCCAAAAACTTTACCAACTGCACCTGGACGTTGGAAAACCCAGATCCGACCAAATATAGCATCTACCTGAAATTTTCCAAAAAGGACTTCAGCTGCTCTAACTTTTCTCTTTTGGCTTACCAGTTTGATCACTTCTCTTATGAGAAAATACAGGATCTTTTGAGAAACAACAATTCCATAATGCAGTTGTGCGACACAAAGAATGCCTTTGTTTTTCTCCACTATGATAAAAATTTTATTCAGCTACGTCGGATATACCCACTTGATTACAATGGATTACACAAAAGGGATGATGAAGACCAAAAATCCTTTTTGGAGTTTCTGGTATTGAATAAGGTGAGCCCCAGTCAGTTTGGGTGCCATGTCCTGTGCACTTGGTTGGAGAACTGCTTAAAATTGGAAAATGGCAAAACAGAGCTTTGTGGAATTATGTATACAAAATGCACCTGTCCCCAGCACTTGGGAGAATGGGGGATAGATGATCAGTCTTTGGTTTCTCTAAACAATGTTATATTGCCCCTGAATGAGCAGACTGAGGGCTGTCTGACACAGGAACTTCAAACCACGCAGGTCTGCAACTTGTCAAAGGAAGCAAAACGCCCACCCAAAGAAGGTAGGTGTTGAATTTTATCACTTTCCTTTAAATTCCATACATAGTCAAATGCATTGATTTCTTTTAGCATTGAATTAAGATGGCACATGAAACAGAATGAGCTTCATACATTTTTTTCTGTTTTTCCATGCACAGTAATACTAGTTCATTCCAAAAGGAAGGGTCTACATAGCAAGCAATAAAATGCAAGTGCAGTGTGAACTTTATACCCCTTATTAACCATGTGCAGAAAATCAGTGTATTGACATCAGGCTACTAGCCCTTTATACAGAAAGTGGTTAATAGGGCTATATAATGAAGCCAAGTCTGGCAGTTTAAATCTTATCATTTGTAATGGATGTAGACATGTGAAATGAGTTTCCTATTACAGAGATTTGTGCTGTACTAAAATCATGCAAGGCTCTTATACTAATGTCTGCATGGAAAGCAAAGCAATCAAAAATAGTATGGTTCACATCCATAGAGAGATCAAGTAATTAATTAGTTCCAGGTACAGCGAATTAACACTGCAAGCCCTCACATCTTTTCAGGCCATTTGCAATGATTGAACCATGTTGTTACCTTTAACATCCTGTTTGCCAAACTGACCTATGACATATCACTTTACAGTTTTTATGTGACCTGCTGCTGTATTAAGTTATGTGTTGGACATAAATTGATATATACACACATATATTTATAGAGTACTCTATATGGGCAGTAAGCTGGCAAAGCCATTGAAGCAACATCTTGGGCATTCTCCATTTTCTGTAAATTCTCTAATGGTATCTCTATACTGTATGTTGGAAAGGATTTGGAATTCTACTTTAAAATGAGGAATTCATGTCATTAACAGGGAATGAAATACTTTTTTGCAGCTATATATTTGCATGGCAAGTTAAAGCCCATCCTATCAATTTGGGGTATAAACCCCACCACTACGTTCAATCTTCTAAACTGACTATAAAATTTCAGCAATCAATAGTTCATTCTCTTTCTCCCTCTACTTACGTATGTATATTTTGAGCTCCCCAAAGAGCAATTTGTATATGTTTTTATTGGAGCATTTGTCATCCCCCCAAAAAAAAACTAAAAGTATTTGCTCACAAAAAGTATTTGCTCACAAAAATATGAAATAGCTGCAAAATCTAATATGATCAAGCTTTCCAAATTGGTGGAAATGTGGTTCTACGTAACCATGACATAAGCAGAGATTAAGGCCTCATGCAGGGCCTTTAGCCATATGAAGGTTATTATAACCAATGTTTGATAGTTGCTAAAAAAAGATTCAACATTGAGAAAAAAAAGTTAAATAAAATGTGAAATGTACAAGCTAGACCTACAGTTATATTACTTAGTTGGAATGGCAAGTCATTCTGGCATAGAAAGTAGAGATTTAGGAGCAATTACATTTGCTTATGTATGATTCTTACTATTCAATAAGTTATCAACACTTCTATAAAGATGGGATTTTCCCTACCGCTATGGAAGATAATGAAAACCTTAAAGCTACAAGAGGAGACATAATCAACTGCAGCTATCTGACCCTATGAGACTAATCAACTGCACTTTTAAAGGAATATATTGAATGCATTTCATTACTGATGAAAGGCAGAATGCATTATAGCCATTCTCTAGGCGTTAGCACACAGGCAAGATAAGGATTGATCTTTAGGTATATAGTGGAAATCTCAGTAGAAAACATTCTGCTGGTTTTGAAGTACAAGGATTGCTTCAGTTTCTTGTTGCACCTTATTTCCTGTTAATTACATTTTATCTATGTGTACAACAGAAGCCATAGACCAACTCCTAGAAATAAGTCTTTGTTAATACTGAATATCCTAAAGAATGATAGGTAGTATCCAATCTATAGCAATATAGTGTTTTTTTTGTTTTGTTTTTTACATTGTACATACTATGGAGTATGTAGAACTTTAATATATTGAGAGATAAGACATGTCATATGAAATAGTTTACACGTATTCCATAATACCCATATAGCAAAAGATAGGAAAAGGTCTTGACTAAACCTCAGATGACAAGATTTTGATGGTGACCATTGAGGTTTTTCATATCAGCAGTGGGTTTAATTGTGTCTTTGAATAAATCCATCTATAGACCGTCCATTAGGTTGGTGGCTGCCTTATGATACGAGAAATAGAATAGCCATTTTTTGTTAATATACCTGATGATGATTAGCAAGGTAGAAGCCATGGTTTTAGGTTGTTTACCCCCTGCACAGTTGTTAAAGTTCTCTCTGGGATTATAGCAGCTTTCTGCATTAATTGCTGCAGTTATTTGCGAGCAGTTTCATTATAAATAATTGGCTCTTTAACCTCCCCGTTGGGAAGCTTAGACACAGCTTTGCCTCTTCCATACATGACTGATCATTCCACAGGGCTGCAGCAACTCATATCAGTCTGAATGCATCACTTCACGCAAAGGCGCAATTTATTTCTCCCAAAGGTTTGAAAGCCATCTGACATTTTATAGAACTTTACATACAACTTGCAGTCCTAAGATGTGCATTTTTGATGATTATAGACAGAATTCAAAAACTATGTGAAAATAAAGGCCTCATTTGACAGTGTTAAATATTATGAAGATTTTCTTGCAAAATACTAATAGTATATATGCAAATATGAAGCAAAGGATTAACGGTAGGTGCATTGAGTGGCTCATCAATGACCTCTTGCCAAAGCCAATCATATTATTCACATAATGGGGGTTTATTTGCACAGGATTGGGCATTCAGTGTACAGCTTGGTGCTGTTATCATATGAAAACAATAACAGTACATAACTGATGTGCAGAATATGCCCCGACTGATCTATGATTATTTATAAGATCGTATGCAAAATGTTTCAACTGTATGATTATTTGCTGAGAAATCTGACGCATGCTATAAGAATGACTTTAGAAATGTAGTAAACATTAGATGGTGTTGTTGAGAGAAATGACCGTCCTACAAATCTGTCATACAGTACTTGAACATGGATAACAAGAACATATGAAGCTTCTTGCAACCTCTGAGGGCAAGCTAACGTCTTTATTATGAAAGCCTAATTAAAAGACAAATTTAAGTAGTTAAGACATCTCTTTTTTCCGATCACCAGGATATTCCACAGAGGCATGTTTATCTGGAAGTACATCTCAAAAGGCGTTTTCAAATATCTATAATGAATACATTAACATTGATATTTCTAATGGCTTTGGAAGAGTGACTTTGCAATTGATTCATGGAAACTACATTAGAGAGCGTAATAGAGGCTATAGAATACACAGTTGCTGATCCAGAAAAAGGCATATGCTAGAAATCACATTACTGGTAGATATTAGGTTGAGAAATGTTCCAGTAGTCCAACATGTGCGCTCTCATCAGAAGCAAGCTTTCGCATATGTTTCCCCATTAAAATTCATAGTGTGTGCCATTCCCTTTACATGACATTTAACCATGAAACCAATAACCAATCTCCTGCATGTGAGCTAAATAATATAACGGATAGGATTATATGAAGTTTGCTTGCTCTGCTTAACTCTTCATGTAAAAATATTTGTCTACATTGAAAGAAGGTATGGAATTGTTGTCATAGTTTGTGAACATGGATGCTTCAGAAAGTAAGATATAAAGATTATGTATGGCCATTTTTAATTCGGATCAAGACTTGGCAGAACAAGACATCAATCAAAAAAGTAAAATGATTTCCGTCTGCTGAATGAAATAACATTCATGTGCTATTATGTGGTACCATATTATATGTTGAAGAATGTTTACTATAGTTTGACACAGGCGTCAGGGTAGGAACAATTAGTAGTCAACCAATTGGCATGTTTCTGTTATGTTTTTAGGGTGTACAAAGCATGATTGCTACTGTATTTCCAAGTTATCTTCATATGATGTTTATAAAACCCTTATGGGCCTTGCTAAGTAGTTTTGGGTGGGTGGACTAAATAAACTAACTTTGTTATTCATTAAAAATTACACAGATCTAATAAAATGAGGAATACGACTGTTTTAAGCTAAGCAATGCATTATAGTTGTGGTTGATCAGTCAATAGAAATTATTTACCAATATCAGGTTATAGCCTTCAAATTATTTCAGGACATAGGATAAAACACCATGCATTGTGGGTAAACTTACTTAAGTGTCCCATGCTGATATTTTGCACATTTTAGTGGAAACATTACTCCCAAGGATATAAATACAGAGAGTGCAGTGATTGAGGTTGCTCATGGGTGGTTTGGTTGGGGTTGTGCTGGTTTGGGTAACAGCTTCTCTGCTACATGGTGGACAGCAGATAACATATGCAGTATCCTGTTAAAAAAATGTATACTTGGGGACCCAAGAGGTTATTTTTTACCCCCAGGATTTGTATATTGATGGCCTCAGGATAGACCATCAATATCATATTAGCAAGGGCTAACATCATGTACCCCCACTGATCAGCTGTTCTGCAGTAGCTCTGATGCTGGAAGTGTTGGAGTCAGAGTCGATGTTGGTGTCAGAACTACATAGCTATACTGGCTGTGTAGTTGATGGGGCTGGTTACTGCAGCACTGCAATAAACAGTTATGTCCACTAGAAAACAGATGGACAGGGGCGTAACTATAAGGGAAGCAGGGGAAGTGGCTGCTTTGGGGCCCTGACCCAGAAGGGGCCCATCCAGGAGGAGGAGGACTAAAAGATTTTGTCAGGGCCCCCTCAACAGTATTACCCAATTAAATTATATACAGTTACAGTATAGACAGTGTAGAAAACGGAAGGAACAGCTGCCGGGCCTGGTCTGAGAGAATGATCTTTACTAGCCACTGGAATAGGGGCAGCATGAAAGGAAAAAAGGGTTGCAAAAAAATTACTTGAGGAGGGGGCCCCACTCAAAAAATTTCTGTTGGGCCCAGTCACTTCTAGCTACGCCACTGCAGATGGAGCTATGTAGTCTCATTGCCTGAGTAACAGCTGATCAGCGGGAGTGAAGGAGGTCAGAACCCCACTAATCTGATATTGATGGCCTAGTCTGAGAATAGGCCATAAATATAAAAAGCCTGGAAGACCATTTTTAGTTATGTCTAGCTTTATCTCCACTAATTTCACTTTAATTGAGACAGTTGCTATAATCCAAATAGAGTAATTGAAAGACATATATGATTTTATTTGTAGAATAGTATTGTGTGTCATAGCATTGATGAGATTGTCAGTGAAGTGTGTAACCTCAACATATAGTACATGCAGTAGTGAAAGAAAAAAAATCCCATATAACCCATGTTGCAAACATTCACTACTGATCCATCCACACTTCAGTTGTTTGGTCTGTTAATTCCATCAGTTATAACCAGGTGCAGAAAAAAAAAAAAAAACATAGAATATGTTACTGGTTTTGGCTCACAATAACTGATGAACATAACTGACCCAATAACTGAAGTGTGAACTCAGCCTAAGCAAAGCAGCACCCTTTGAGGACATGGGCAAATATGGCATCAGCAACAGTCCATCTGTTCTCCAGTACAGGTCATCTAATACGTTGACTATACCATGTCTAAGAATAGGACTGTTACAAGAGATATTTTATATTAAACCTGGTAAGCTGATATTTACAGGGTAAGTGTGGTAAATGTAGTTTCAAGAGCAAAAAAATAAATATTGTTCAGTGCGTTAAAAACAGAAAGCTATCCCTTCAATAATTAATCACCACAGAGCTTTCAGCTACCTTTCTAGAATGCCTACTGGCCATCGTTTCATGTTAATTTGCCTGGATTGCCAGTGGCAAAGTACATTAAAAAGATGTCTGAAAAGCGAATAAATAAAAAGTAAGCATTTCCAAATGACTTTAGAAAGTCTTTGGGTAGCAGTTTTGATCAACTCTTAAAAAACATAAATGAGTTTTAATAAAATTTGACATTAGCATTTCATAAACTTTCAATGAAAAGTAACCAATAATTTTCTAGTTTTCAACATACGACCAATCCACTCATTGTGCTACTTAGGGAGCAGTTTCTTCTTTAGTCAAGTGAAATTAGATTAACAAATATATGTGAATAGCTGTCTATATAGAATAAGACTGTATATAAATGTATAAAATGTCATTATCATTTTTTGATCTATTCAGTTGAGATATATAAGGCAGAAGTGTTATAGTCAATCCCAAGATAATATTGCCATAGGAAGGTCTGTATTTTTGTAAGAAGGGTGGATAATTTAAAGTGGTAAGGGGTTTCCCATGAAAAGCATGAACACATGAAGGTGTAATTTATTAAGCTTAAATACGCCTATATTAGGTGTATTTTGGGCCCAGATTGCGGCACAACAGCCAGTTGTGCTGCAATCTGTGCCTACTCCCTGCTCACGCCAGGTCAAAAAAAGTGGGTGTAGCATAGGCAAGGAATGAGATTGGCTGGCAGGACCATCTCATTTATCATTTTCTAGGCATATAAAAAAGTCTAAATGTAAGACAGCTAGGAAGCTGGCATCAATTTAGAACCGGAGGACGATCTGCTGAAGCGCGTCTAAAATGCCGGTCTTAATAAATATGCCCCAAGTTGTTCTGCAATCTTCATCATGAGGTCGTATAAGTGTAGGATCATCAACAGAAGTATAGTCCTGGATGTTCTAAGTAATTAGGAAAATCTTCATTTTAGTACAGTTGCAGTATGAAGTTGGTAGAATGGAAAGAACCTCCACCAAATTACTACAGTTCAAACCTTATGGATTAATGTCAATTTTATGAAAATCCATGTTCAGAGAGAGTCAAAGTCTGTAGATAGTGAGTCACAGGCACTATAGAAATTTTGAAGCAGCTCAGAATATAATCAATATTAGTATATAGCTCCATGACATCCAATATGATAGTACGGTAATACAAATTACTTATGTGAATGTATCTAGATTTTGACTTAAAGTATGCCAAAATGTGGGGCAAGGCCTGTCCTAATTCACAACTCGGCAGGTTATTTAAAGACAGGGAGTTAAACAGCTGTCTGAGCTCACCTCTGTACTCTGGGTCTCCCGAATGATGATCCTACACACAGTTGATAACACAGCTGATAACGTCTTCAGGTCTGTCTATGTAGGAACTAATTAAGGGAATTTCCAGACATGATGGACTGTGGAGGGTTTTGGTAATGAGCAGTAGCATGTGCACTCTGCTAGATTATCACAGCTGCACTGCAGTCTTATCCATCCTCTGTACTTTCACTTTGTTGGTTCCTACACACATAGAGCTGAAGATGTTATCAGCTGTGTGTAGGATCATTATTCATGACAGCCAGAACACAGAGGAGAGCTCAGATAGCTGTTTAGCTCCTTGCTTTGAACTCACCCTTTCAGCTGTGAGTTAGGTCGGGCTTTATGTGTGTTAATAGGACAGTGACCATTTTATTTCCCTGATGATTTTTCTAAAAAAAAAAAGAGCCATTATAAATAATAAATGTTATTTTGGAATGTATTTGTAATAAAGTAGATAAAGTAGAGAGCACCTTAAACAGAAAGTATGTGAGGTTTCACAGATAAAAGGGGGATGGCCTAATATGCACTATTTTGTACCAAAAATGTGCTGCAATTCTAGTGTAAAATTGGTTCTCTAATTAAGTCAACCAATAATTGGTATAAAGTGGAACAAAAGTATTTAGCCATGCACCAAATTTATCATGCAGCCTTAGGCATTTTGATAATGTGGTGTAAGTCTAGATGTCTAGAAAGACTATCTACGTTTACAACATATTTAGGATTAGTATAGCTGCATAAGTGTCTCAAATATGTATTTTATTTGTCTCCGCAATGTCTTTTTTGCGCATTAGCTGAATTTCATAAACTGTAAAGTATGTGATTTAAAAAAATGCAAACAATTGTGAATGTGTCATTGTATAGCTTGGCTATCATTTAGGCTTTTTTATTATATGTAACAATTTGTGTCATAGCCAATCAATTGCTTACTACAGTTTAATGAGCAGAACTCTGAATGGTTTTTGGTTACTATAGATTATACAATTTGTATAGTGGTACAATTAATATTCTAGACTACAGAAACATTTACAAGAGCTCAAACAAGTCTCTCTTTGAGTGTTCCAAGCAAGCACACAAGAAGTACTTAGAAAGCTTTTAGTAAGAAAGGATGTTTATTTCTTTACAATTTGAAAGGTTTTCTTTTCCTTTTTTTCACCAACCCTGAACATGACCTGATCTTGAAGTGTAAGGATTAGACGGTGTAGGTTCAAATAAATAGGTTAAAAATTAAAGTCTTAAAAAGAATGTAGAAGAGTGCAAATATTAGTAGTCATTTGTGATTTTGCCTCATATATTTTTAGAGTGTTCTGCTCAATATTACCATGTCCTTTGTTATGATGGGATCTTTTCACAGTAGGATAGGTTAATTAATACTGTCTAATATTTAGGTAGCTTAAACTTAGAGTGGACAGTCTAAAAATGCTCCAGATTTATCACGGCGACTGATGATGGATGGTAAATCTGGCATATGTTTATACTACCTTTTAGTTTGCTTGGTTTACTTTACGTCAAACATTTGGAGCATGTTTGGAGTACATAACCACATTTTAAACTTTCTTCCTATTTGGTCAGCACTTTTTCCCGCAAAGTCATGCCCCCTTATTGAAACAGTCAAAAAAAGTGTCAATTTTTAAATAAAGTATGTACAACTATTTTTGTTATAATTTGCGCCAAAATTGTAGCTCATTTTGATTAGTAAATCTCCAATGTGTTTGGTGCCTAATTATATTTGATATTTACAGTACATATACATGCCAAAACTGGTCAAGATCAAAATATGTAAAAAGGTATTCTCATACATTTGCAATTATTTTAAAATGAAAATGGACAAATATATTCAAGTGTATGACAAAAGGAAAGAAAAGGTATATTTCAATATATTTCAACTTTATAACCCAGATGCAATGTGTATCAAGGCCTACACATTAACATTTGATCATAATGTTTAACATTTAAAATGATCAAAACTTATAGTCCAACGCTGGCATTTCTCTATACATTATAGTCATATGGATCAAGAAGACAAGGAGCTATTAGGATTAACTGCATTGAATTTTGTAGGTGTGTTCTAAAATAAGACTCCATACAAAACTGGTACACTGTGTTATGCCTATTGCAGGCCTCAGATGAGAGACAGTGGATGAGAGACAGGGAATCTCTTTTATACATTTTGAATTTCTCCATTATACAGTACTTTCTTCCATGGGCCCTGTTTTTAAAAACTAGAGTTTTATAAAACTTATTTAACCCTTCGAGGACCAAGGGACGTATTTGTCCCATGTTTTTAATTGCCTGACTCGTCTGATTAAGAACTTAAAATACTTTTTTTTTTTTGTTTGAGTCAAAATATAAGTTCTTATCAACAAATGGATCTAGCTTTTTGCCAGTTATTTCATGAAATGGCTTAGTTACAGCAACTGAAGTGTACGAACTTCAGTTGCCGTAACAAAATTTTTTAGCTTCTTTTGGCCTTCCATTAAAAGTAACCTAAATAGTCACATTTGTCCCGTGTCATAACTCCTCCCCCAAAAATGACACAAGTGTGGAAATGGTTTTATTTATTGTTCAAATATATTCTTAAATGGAAAAAAAAAATATTATATTGATGACGGTAATCTTATGGTCATCAAAGGGTTAAATGCTAAATTTAAAAAGAATTTAAAGATTTAAAGGAGATAAAGTATATCTGTATAGTGCTACATACTGTTTATTTTTGTCCATATAGGTATGTGCGTGTATTGTACCTGTAGTGGACTAAGGGTGTGGACTGAGAGACTCCTACTACCAACCTGTCTCCCAGTGCTAAGAAATCCAGCCCATACAACTTTAAACAAAACAATCTCCAGCAAGCTATGCCTTGCTGAAGCAACACCATTTCAGGATTTCAGTTACCTCACTCAGCTAAACTGAACCACCGGGTGAAATGCATTTTTTTTATTGCATCTTCGACATATATATATATATATATATATATATATACTGTGATAAAGTGCATGGTAAAAGTATGGTGGGGGGGGCCCACCATACTTTTACCATGCACTTTATCACAGTATATATATATATATATATATATATATATATATATATATATATATATATATATTTATATATCAGTCAAAGCTGCAATAAAAAAATGCTCTGCTATGTTAATGTAATGAAGAGGACTCATGTCCGTATGTATAGCAGGCCTGAAAATGTTTTTCAACATAGTTCTGAGTGCTGACAGTGGGATAAAGGTAGGACAGTAGGAAAATAAAAAATAGTGATTCCTTATCTGCAGTGCAACTTACAGTGTACTGTAGATAATGGTCCGAAATCAGAGTGACAGATTGCCTTTAATAATGATGCTACTGTTCAAGCTACCTCCCGGCTCCTCTCCACTATTGCTTTGTCCCATACATTGGAGAGAAGTAGGGGAGGCATCTGTGCAGAAGTGTCTCTAAGTTGGAGATGGAGGATGGGCAAGCTAAATCAGGGGGTGGGGACGCAGGACGTGACATAAGTAAACATAAACAGCATTTACTGCATCTATTGGGTGGAGACTACAAAGGGAGACAGAGACATAAGTGACAGGCAGTATATAAGCTGCCAAGTGTGGGACCAGGCAACCATTTTCGGAGCGATATGCATGAAACACTCTCTGATTGGTTACTGAACTTCAGATGCTTTCTTATTTTGGTTTGGCAGGGTGACTGCTTGTGTGAATTTAGAGCACTAGGAACAGCTCAAGGTCATAAATGAATTAAAATAAGCATGACGGGATTTAAAAATATCAGTGTTTGGAAACTAGGACTTGTTTGGCTAGACTTAAATGATATACTGTATGTGAACCCAGTTTTAGCAATATGTTATTTGAAAATATAATATTATAAAATCTCAAATGTACCACATCCTTTATTCTAAGAACTTAGGTCATCGTAGGCTTATTGTGACCAGTTCACCTTCAAACCAACCGTGATATAATTGTACATGTATTATGCCTTTCTCTTCTCTGACCTTTTGCCATTGGTCTTAAACTGTATATCTTATTATTGATGAATATTGCAATTTAGAATCCATTACTTTACCCATTCCTGCAAATTCTACAATAGAAGTCAAAGGAGGTCAACATGTGCTGTTGTCACACAGTATTCAAAGCATCATTATTGTTATTATTATTTTCCAAAGCAAGCTAATAGTTCCTTTGACATACGTCTTTGATATTACAGGATGATTTCACAGATTTCACACTAAATTACTTTCTTGAAACATAAGGAATAAATAAAATACCAAAAACTGTTTCTCACACTTTGCTAATTAATCGCATCTCCAGGCGCATAGTAATCTTCCTAGACTCTTCATCCATAGTAGCATTTTCTCCAAACATCCAAGGTGTTATACATCTTCCTTATTCTTTTAATGTGTGTGAGCTAATAGAATAAATGTCACATTTACAGTACATTTAACTTAAAAAAAAAATGTAATTTACTCCTTAATGATGTAACCTAATTATAGCAGATATACTGAATGAAGGTTTTACTATATTAAAAATCAATTAAATGAAAGAGAAAATGAGAATATACTGTGTGCCATTTTTTTAAAATAATATTATATTCAAGTAGATACTCAAAAATATTTAATATAAAATGAGTATTTCATAATTTTGTATCCTTCAGTATGGGGTATGGAAAATTGAAATGGAATAGTCTGTTGGATTGTTTAAAGATATTTTTAGGATTTACATTTTAAGTCCTTAAAAACAATTTTAGGGATTTAAGTTACAAGCTCAGGGCAAGGACTTTAAAGGTAGAATTTTCTGAAATGCTACCTGTACCATGAGCCACACCAGAAAGGCAACAAAAGATTAGGGCGATTAATAAGTGGCTCAAGAACTGGTGTAGGAACTGGTGGGTTCCTGAAATACTGGGCTGACTTCTCTGTCGGCTACAGCCTCTATCATGGGGATAGGCTGTACCTCTATAGGGCTATGGGGAAGGTGTAGCAGTTTTGGGGGAGAAGATGGCTGAACGTTGGAGGAGTGTTTAAACTAGACTGGGGGAGGGTTACATTACATTATTGGAGGGGAAGATAGTGCAGATAGAGATCTGGGGGGAGGAATGGAAGGAAGGACTAGAGCAGTTCATAAGTAAAGGTGTAGGGTAAAAAAATATATACAAAAATCCCTTAATTGTATGTATACTAATTCTAAAATCCTGACTAATAAAACTGGGTAACTGGAAGAAGTAATGTGTGAGGAAGACTATGGCATAGTGGGAATAACTGAGACATGGCTATATGATAGCTATGACTGGAAAATTAACATACAGGGTTGCAGTCTGTTTAGAAAGGATCATTAAAACCAGAGACAGGGAGGGGTTTGCCTTTATGTTAGTCCTGTCTAAAGTCCACACTCCAGAAAGATATAAGTGAGGGAAATGAACATGTGGAGTCACTGTGGTAAAAATAGAGGCAAAAACAATAATAAAATACAGATAGGAGTTTATTATAAGCCACCTAATATACCAGTCTACAGAAAATCGACTTCTGAGGAAAATAGATGAGAAGACAAATCATAATGAGCTCGTTATTATGGGGGACTTCAATTACACAGATATAGACTGGGAAACTGAAAGCTATAGATCTCATAAAGAATATTGGCGATAACCAAAGACAATTACTTTTCGCAATTGATTCAAAACCCAACTAAAGGGACAGCAATACTTGACTTAGTACTAACCAATAGACCTGACAGAACAAAAAATATGCAGTTTGGGGGACACCAAAGTTTAAAAAAGCTAAATTTGACCAGCTAAGAAAGGCCATTGGCCTCAGTAACTGGGATAATGTCTTCAAAAATAAAAATGCACCCACAACATTTTATATTTTTAAAACCATCCTAAACTCTAATTGTGAGAGGTATATACCTTATGGGAATTATAGGGATAACTATGTGGATAATCAGAAATGCAAAGGAAGCAATAGTTGACAAAAATAAAGCATTTCAATCACAAAAACAGGAGGGTAGCAAGAAAGCATTGAAAAACTATAAAGAAAAAAAAAAAAAAAGAATATGTAAAAAACAAATTAAACCAGTCAAACTGGAGACAGAGGAATTCATTGCCAAAGAGAATAAAACTAACCCTAAAATGTTCTTCAATTATATAAATGGTAAAAAGTATAAATCTGAAAGCCTTGGCCCTTTGCACAGTGATGAGGGAGGAGTTGAAGAGAGCGATGAGGTGAAAGAAAAGCAATTTATTATTTTTTTGTGACTGTATTAATTGAGGGAAATAAACTGTCAAATGAAATACAGAATGTAAAAGTAAATTCCCAATTAAAAGTGCCCTGTCAGGGGGTGTGGTTTTGTTGCAGAGCCGAATGGCGGCTTGAACTACTATCTCCGGCATGAAAGCGACTTTGAAAAAGCTTTTTTCCCTCTCCCCAGCCACTTAAACTCACCAAAGTGTGTCCAGATTTACATCCACTACCTCAGAGATGCCCAGAGGAAAGAAGAAGGAGTTTGGACAGCGGTGGATCAGCGCAGTTATCTCCGGAACAGGAGCACCTGGGAGTGCGTCTGCCATCTTTGCCTGCAGAAGGAAGAAATGCTGAGCAGAGGCTTAGCCCTCAGCCTAAAGCCACAGAGGAGGTAAGCCGGGGCTTCCCAACCTCAGAAAAACCAGCCTCTGGAAATCTCCTAAAGGACATGCTAATTGCCTTTAGCACAATCTATATAAGGAATTCTTCACCCTCCTGACTCCGCTTAAAACTTCCATTTCAGGCTTGGACGCTAGAGTCTTGCATGTAGAATCTAAAATGGGGGAGTTTGCAGCTTCCCATAACCAACTCACAGATAACCATGAAGACTTCTCAGCGGAGATAGAGCGCATGAAAGCAAAAATAATTTATTTTGAAGACTGCTCTAGGTGGAATAATATAAAGTTTAGTGGGATCCCAGAAGAAATTCGGCCTGCTGAGCTCACTGAATACCTGAAATCACTTATGCAAAAGCTCCTACCTGCCTGCTCAACTCAGGACTTAACCATCGACCGAGCACATAGAATCCCCAGGCCCAAACATCTACCAGCATCAACTACCAGGAAAACACTGGCCAGGATGATTTTTTTTTTAAAACCAAAGACTCCATATTATCAGCAGCTCGCCAGCTCTCACTATTACCGGCGCCATACCAGTCAATAAGAATGTGCACAGATATCTCAGCAGCAACACTTCAGCAGAGACACCTGTTAGCTCCGGTCACCACAGCGCTAAGAGAGCATAAAATCATGTATAAATGGGGCTTGCCTGTAAAGCTGATACTCAACCACGGTGGAAAACAGCATAGCATTGTCTCTGCAGAAAATGGCCATCGTCTGCTGGGTTCATGGAATATCCCAGTATCATCCCCAGATGAAATTCCCCATTCTCCCTAGCCGCACTTACAATCCGAGTGGCACACTGTCAGCACGAAGAGGGGAACTAAACATTCACTGAGGTGGCCCAGTTAAGTGACGTGGAGCCTAACTCCAATGCTTGGTATCAACCGAGACTTTTCCCCCCTGAAAATCCTCACTGTCTGGATTACATACCTTCTTGGGTACTTGAGTACTTTCCGGTCTTTTACATTTTTTGTGTTCTTCGTTTTGTTTTATTCTTTTGGTAAATGTTCCAAATGTTCCTAGTGTTACATATTTGTTCAAATTATATAGTCTTGGATATACATCTCTAATGTGGGGTTGGAAATGTGGCCAGTTGGAAACCGTATACCCTGAATAGTCTAACTGAGGTCATAAGCTTTTTAACCTCTTCTCATGGTTCTTAATATTATCTCCATAAACGCCAAAGGTCTGAAAAACCCTCAAAAAAGATTTATTTGTGGTTAGAAGCATCACACCTAAAGGCAAACATACATTCCTGATCAAAAGTTTAAGACCACTTGAAAAATAGCAAAAAATGATATTTAGCATGGCTGGATCTTAACAAGGTTCCAAGTAGAGCTTCAACATGCAACAAGAAGAAATGGAAGTGAGACAAAACATTTTTTGAGCATTCAATTTAATGAAAACAACAAATAAACTGAAACAGGCTGTTTTTCAGCTAATCAAAAGTTTAGGACCACACCTCCCAAAAAAACGAAACCCCCCCAAAACAGAAATCCAACCTCCAAACATGAATTCAGTAATGAGTAGCTCCGCCGTTATTGTTTATCACTTCAAAAATTCGTTTTGGCATGCTTGATGCAAGGGTTTCCATGAGTTGAGTGGGAACATTTCTCCAAATGGTGAAGACGGCAGCACGAAGGCCATCTACTGTCTGGAACTGTTGTCCATTTTTGTAAAATTCCCTTGCCATCCATCCCCAAAGGTTCTCAATTGCATTTAGATCAGGGGAACATGCAGGATGGGCCAAGCCCTTCAGTCTCAGATTCCGTCTGATGGGTATGGGGCTGCAGTCAGCACCAGTAAGGGCCTTAATTTGGGTCGAGGATTGTCCAGTGTCTTGACAGACAGCCAATTGGATCCTCCAGCTCAGTGCTGATAAAAAATCTTTGGGTCTTCCACTTGACTTTTTGTTCCATAACCCTCAGGATCATTTAAGAAGTTAAGAAATTCAAAATGACTGTCTTACTGCGTCCCACCTCAGCAGCGATGGCGCGCTGTGAGAGACTCTGCTTGTGCAGTTCAACAACCCGACCACGTTCAAAAAGGGAGAGTTTTTTTGCCTTTGCCATCACAACGTGTGACTACCTGACAGAAAATTACAATGAATCCAAATTTTTGCACAGATTTGGCCTTTTAAAGGCATGTGGTCCTAAACTTTTAATCAGCTGAAAAACAACCTGTTTCAGTATATTTGTTGTTTTCATTAAATTGAATGCTCAAAAAATGTTTTGTCTCACTCCCATTTCTTCTTGTTGCATGTTGAAGCTCTACTTGGAACCTTGTTAAGATCCAGCCATGCTAAATATGATTTTTTGCCATTTCTCAAGTGGACTTTTGATCAGGACTGTATTATGCGTGCAAGAGTCGCATATTTTAAGCAGAGATGCAGCACCATTTGTACCCTCATATTGTGCAGTCCCGTAAAAAAACAAAGGGGTGTAATATTCGTTTTTAATAATTCTATTGGTTTAACACTGACAAATGTAAGGCTATATGCATGGAAAGGAAGAATACATGTCACCAGTACATACTAAATGGTAAAACCCTGGGTAACACTTACATGGAAAAGGACTTAGGAATTTTAGTGGACAACAAACTAAACTGTGAAAATGAGTGTCAGGCAGCTGCTGCCTATACCAATAAGAATGGGTTGCATCAAAAGGGGCAAAGATGCCCGTGATGAGAATATAGTCCTGCCACTTTATAAATCACTAGTCAGACCACACATGGAGTACAGTGTACAGTTCTGGGCTCCTATGAACAAGACAGACATACGATAGAAGAGCTGGAGAGGGTTCAGAGGAGGGCAAATAAAGTAATAACTGGAATGGGTGGCCTAGAGTACCCAGAAAGATTTTTGAAATTAGGGTTATTAATTTTAGAAAAAAGACGACTGAGGGGATATCTAATAACCATGTATAAATTTATCAGGGGCAGTACAGAGATCTCTCATCTATTTGTCCACGGGACTGTTATGAGTGGGCATCCTCTGCATCTAGAGGAAAAAAGGTTCCTACACACACATAGAAGAGGATTCTTTACTATAAGAGCAGTAAAACTATAGAACTCTCTGTCTGAGAAGGCATGTATGTATTTCTTGAGTGTTATAATATTATAAGTTATAGTTATTAGATTTCTGGAGACGGTTTGTTGATCCAGGGAGTAGTTTGACTGCCTGATTGGAGTCAGGAAGGAATTTTTTCCCCAAAAATGATAAAAATTGTCTTCTACCTTTTTTTTTTTGCCTTCCTCTGGATCAACATGCAGGTTAACAGGCTGGACTGGATGGAGAAATCATTTTTTTTTTTCAGCCTTACAAACTATGTTAGTATGATGACCTAGCTGTATGAAGGGGCCGCAGCGCTTCATGAGCACTAAGGCTTTTTCCTAGGTAATGAGCTGTTACGTTCATTGGTCACATGACCTTTCCATAGCTCAACCCTCTTTAAGAGAATGGGGCTGAGCTGCATTTCAAAGCATAGCTGCTATACAATATATGACTCTTTGCATAGTAAGCTTTGAGCAGACCGTGGGGCTCAAATCCTCCTTAAACAACTGATCGGCAGGGGTGCTGAAAGTCGGACTCCTGTCAATCTCATATTGATGATCTATTCTGAGAATAGATCATCAATATGCAAATCCTGGAGAACCCCTTTAAACTTGTGTTTAGTATACAGTACATGCAATGAATAGTGCAAGGAACGCATGACTGTGTAAAGTAACGGTTGTAATTTACTTTGATTAATTTACACGTATCTGCAGTACTTTTATGATCAGTAATGTAGTACTTCATTATTCAGAGTAAGGCGACAGTGATATTTTATGTCATTAAACCTGATTACACTATGACAGAAATTGAATTTTGAGAATTTGCTAATTTCAGTAACACAAACATGTTACGTTGTATTTCACTCTAAATATAAATAAAATGGTTGTCTTATAAAGGCAATCCTTATTTATATGCCCATACCTCGTATTTATATCATAGAGGGGTGTTCTTCTCTAAGGATCCCCTTCTAAGCCAATTCATGGAGCTGATAAAAAAGAGCTGCTCCCACTCTGTAGGATCCACCCTGTTCACTTGTTACATGGTCATCCATTCATTATAAAGAAATATTATTAAGTATAAAGAAATATTGATAACATATCTTTTGTTGACACAATCTAATAAACATTTTTTTGGAAGTCTATAGCTATGATTATATTAGAAATAGTTATTGTAAGAATTTGGTCCAAAAAAATTTAATTAATGTACTGCAGCTAGAAAAACTTAGATCTTTTTCTTGAAATAGGCTTTCCAGAAATAAGGAATGCATACATAAAGCTTTAAGAGAGTTTATTTTGTCATTTACAGTAACTATCTCTTGTTATTTCATAAATTATAATAAAAACATATGTATTACTGTATCCATATACAAAACCACAGATAACACATCATGGTATCATGTCGAGCTGTATCAAATGACAAACCCAATGGCACAATAGTGAGCTTGCCCTGTAGATGGATAGATAGATAGATAGACATCCTTTACAGATTGAAAATAACCTTTCTACATCTACAATTTATTGCTTAGTAAGCCAATTTAACAAGGTTGTCTTCATGGGTATTGCAACAAAGATTGCTTCTATACATGTTATATTACAATCAATTGTAATTTAGATCATTCTATTCACAAACCTAAAAATCTATAGTTTATAAAGCAAACATCCCAAATGAAGCACTAGGGACCCATACCTTGTCTTTTAATAATATAATTAATCTTGATACTAATGACCTTGTGGCACAGAGGATGAAGAAATATAAATTTCCAGGGTTTGGAAGCTACAATTCTTCTTGTTTATAAGGTAATAATAAGGTAATAGAGATAGAATGCAGCTGATATGTATTGATGATCTCCTTGACATGCTTTCCACATCATCTATTGTAACACTTTGGTTGTGAGCTGGTATGTGCAATAAGTGAATTGGTAATAGAGAATGCTTGTACATAGTGCAAAGAAGATAACAATTACACATTGACAATGATGTCCACAGAGATACAGTATATATTTATATATATATATATATATATATATATATATATATACTTTAAAGGTATTATAATACAAAAAGTTGTTCCCCTACTAATTCCACTAGCAAATAACAGATATCTCTTTGATAGACCTAGTCAACAATACCTTTGATGAATCTTTTTGCTATATTTTCCAACTCCTCTTCTAGTTATTGACAGGAGAAGCTTAATCAGATACAACCGATGCCTGGCAGCTATAATTTATAAAGAGTTTCCTATTATGACAAATCAGGTAACGGTTTTAGGAAAATAATTTAGTGGCATCTGTTACCTTATTGGGTTTTATGGGTGTCATCTACCTTTTTTTTTCTGTACTGCATTTCATAAATAAGACCTAAAGCACTTAAGGGGTTAGTCCATAAATAATATAAAAATGAAAATCATATAGTACATGAGAGTGTTGAGCGAATCAAAGTTGAAGAAGTGAAATTCAATCCTAAATTCAAGAAAAATTTGATTTGTCACGAAGTCGAATTTCCTCACGCCGGTCTCCACTATTTTTCAGTGAACTTAGTGCAGGGAGAGACATTATAGGCACTAGGCCCTAGGGACAGTGATTATGAAATACTTTATTCACAAAATATTACTATTGAGCAGTTCAGGGACAGCTAAGTGATAGTCTAGGGATATAATAGGGAGGCATTATCCACATTTTCAGGAAGAGAGTTAAGCTTGGCTGATAGGAGCTATTCTTTTACACCTTGCTGCACTAATTGGGGTCAGTAAAATTGATTTAATACTACAGATTTTATGTCCTTTGCATTCTTTTATATATAAGTAATTCCATTAATCCTTAATTCTGTTATTGGGGTGAAATTGCGGTCGTATACCACAGATTTTGGGGGGTTTACGTTCTTTTATATATAATTCAATTTGTTAATTCTTGTACATGTAGGAGAGGAGAACGCTCTTTCACTCTATAGTAGAATCTTGGGCCACTGCACAGTTAAGTCCTGTATACCTGATGCTAACATTGACCTAGAAGGATGAGGCTAAAAGTGACACCTACCTACTATGTCAACTACTGTTCCTATCATACTGACACACAGTAACTATTTCACTATCTCATCGTACTACCTATGCATGTTTCTGAAATGCATAGTGTTGTACACTAATATACAGGCTCTCTGCAGTCTGAAAATAGATGATTTTTAAGGCGCTTTGTCACAAATAAATTTGGATCAAATCATTTTTTATTTTTTTTCAGGAAGCATCTGAATCGAATTCTGCTTATCTCTATACATAACAACCTCTAATAAACTTAGAACCAGCTCTATACCTCAAATGGATCAAGAAATATTATCATTCATTGGTCTAATTGCTTTGATTTATTTTAAACTGGAATATCAGGGTGTGTCCTTTCTGCTGTAGCTGGTAGCAGTTAAAGGATAGAACTGAGCATGTACTTCCATCTCATGGAGCAAAAAAAAAAAAAAAGAGCAAACAGCATTTGGCGCTATACACATAAATTTCAGTGAATAACTAATAAGTATCTATAATATGTTTTTAATTATATACAATAACAAAAGTATTTAGATCCAGGTGCTGGTTTGAAAAATATAGAACATTTTTTTTGTGGGACAACCCATTTAATAGATTAATATTTATGGTCCATAGTCAATAGCAATTAGTTGTATATGTATGTTATTAAGCTTTTTCTTTCTTGTAAGTGCTTTATTTTTATGTTTTTCAGATAATAAACACATAAGAGATGATTTTACATTGAAAGCAACTAGAATGTTAACTGTAGTTGCTACAAAATGCAGTATTCCAGATATAATATCCTTAAACTTAGCTTTAGCCAATCCCTAAATTAATAAGCCCAATCTTTCCGCTAGTATAAAATCTGTGCATCCCCAGGAGATTAGTGGCATCAATAGCGAGAAGTAACAACATTATCTAAAACTGGATTTGTCATATTGTTCTTATTGGTCATAATCAACATCAAAAGTCTAACATTCAATTACTATTGCACAAAATAGTAAGAACTAAAAACTTCATGTTGAATATAAGAACTTTTTTTCTCACTTGTTTCATGCTCCGCATACACTATGAAAATTGAAGTATTACCATAAAGCCAAGTGCTGTATGCCTTTAAAATTAAATCTGCATATAGATGAGAGACTTAGTACACAGCAGTCTGGCAGTCGCAACACAATTTCTGTGTTTGAAGTTCTTGCCAAATGCAATACACGCTCTCATTTCAGTATAATCCTGTTGGTAACATTAACTGTTCATAAAGTGTACATTGAGTTGGTCTTAGCTTAAATAATCCTTCCTATGCATATTTGTCAATGTTCCAGCAAGCTGAATTCTAAACGATCTGCTATACTGAAAAACAAAAGCTCAACGGAATTTACTACCTTATTATTAGTCGAGCACTAAAAAAATTAGCAAAAGTTTATTTTGCATGTCACCCTTATCATGACCCATGATGGACCACAGATTTAAAAATTCTCATATATGTGCAGGTGAAATGCATTATAGTAGCATATGACATGTAAGAAAGGTGTTATCCGAAAATAACATTGTTTAAATTTGGTTTTTATGTTAAGCTTAATATTTGTTTTGAATTTAAATTTCCATTCCCCCATCTATGTTTAAAAAATATTAAAGCATGCAGTCTTTTGACTGGCCACTAGTCCTAAAATATATCAAGTCTTTCTGTTCTTTAAGAGTATCCACATGGCTTATAGATATAAACTGGAGGGGACTTCATGTGACCTCTATAATCTGCACAGAGATCAGTAGAGAGTGGATAAGCTGTGATATCACCTAATTTGAATGGTGGATTTTGTGTTATCCTGCCTGTGATGATAATATGACCACTGAAAAATTAATTAAAAGGAATAGGAAGTATCAACATATTATAAGGCCTAATGGCCAGTGCAAAAATTATACAATTTTAGTTTTTTATTATTTATTTTATTTTAGTGACATGGAAAATTGAAACAAAAAACCCCAAAACAATATATCATTTTCTGATGGCATGATCCCATGGACAAGAGTAGAGCTGCTTTGAAAAAAGTCAAGCTTTTTGTTCTAATCCTAGAAACCCGTTTAATTTGCGTACTATATATCATATATCATAGTATACACAGATATTGGTCAAATTATTAGTATAGCATAATCTCTTATTTATATTCTATTTATCTATAGAATTGTACACTGTAAATGTTCAAATTAGTTCAGCATGCATAGATTTGCGTGTGTAAAATAAATAAAAAATATATATAAAAAGAACACCCCTAAAAATTAGCATGCAGCTTCTAGACCCGCCCCTTGCAACCATAAACTGTTTTTCCCCTATATAAAAACTACAAAGGGAATGCAATTTTCAAAAAGTTTTTTTGTTGCATTTTTAATATTTAAAAATAGACATTTTTCAAGTACTGAAATACTGAAAAGTGAAAAAAAAGTGGAATACTAAAAACGAAATAAAAATAAAGCCGCATGCATCACAGAAAAATACATGAAGATTATTTGAATAAACTCGGTGAAGATTATTTGAATAACCTTAAAAGCATTGAAATAATTACTTGAAAAAAGGACCTTCCACAAATCAACATAAAAGAAAACAATTACTGCACACAAATGACACCCAGTAAGAGTTGCAGCCAAACACTGGTAAACAGTAGCTTTGTTGAACTGAGTTTGTCATTAAAATTAATGGTGCATGGCAATATAAACTATCCTACCCCTATAGTTGCTATGTTTGCTTCACAAATGTTCTTGCTTCCTCTTGTTCTTTTGTTTTTAACATTTTCAGGCATTCAATAGTAAAGTCAGATATAGTAGCACTTCTGAAGCGTACATCACAGGGAATAGCCAATAATTTTCTTCCAGACAATAGTAGTTTTCAGCCACAATTGTATATCACTACACAACTGCCCTTTAAAGGGATCAGGCACACTTAAATGGTGTAATTATTCTACTCTTCGTCGTCTCCAAATTATATAAAATATATTGCTAAATGTCAGCTATTATTCAGCTGTGTCTTGTTTTCTACCCTATTCTGTCTTGCTGTTATAGTCTGGATTATTGAATGTCAGCATGGAGCGTAATGATAAGTGTGCTATTGTAATAATGATCATTGTTTTTCTCTGTCACCCTTGTTAAGATCTTTCCTTCCAAAATGTCTAGATGTTAATGATACCATGACAGCTTTCCAGTGGTGATATAGGAAGGCGCCAAGACATCAAATGCATTGCTTCAGAGGAATAGAAAAAGTATCTAGCTGATATTACATGTTGTGTTTTGCTTCAACAAAAGCTTTCAAATATAATTTAAAAAGAGCATAAAAGTGAAAACACACTGACATAGCTTTGGGGTAACTAGTATTGAAACCATCCCTATCTGACATTGCAGTTAACTGAAATATATTGGGCCTCTTTCATCAAAAATAACAAAAAACTGGCTTACATGCCCATGGCAGCCAAAGAGAGTTCAGTTTTAATTTCTTAAAATGCCAATATAAATTAAGGACTGCTCTATTATGGGTTGCAATGGGCAACAAGGCCAGGTTTTCTATTAAACAGTCTTCATATATGAGGTCCATTGTATAAAACAAGGATTAAAGGTATTTGTAGCATCATAGACAGTTACACATAGTATACTGATACATATTTATTGGATCACATTCTGTTTCTAAGGACATTTGTTCCATCTGCCCCAGGATCCATTTGGGTCTTTGTTGCAGATTCCTCAGTTTCGGATGGGAAATATAGTACTGCAGGCACTTGGACGAAACTCAGTGAACCTATTATAAGTCCTTGGGGTCCATCAGGTGCATCAGGTGTTTGTTTTGTGACAGGTCCAGCATAACACTGGGGCGTATAAATGGAAGCAACAATGCTGACGTGAGGAGAGCCTAACAATTCATGTTGCCTTATCTAAATGTGGTAGATCTATAATGGTAACTAAAGGTTAAAGCTTACTACTGTTACTTACTATATTACTACAATTAAAATGTACAATATTAGCAGGGTCATCCACATATATGTTAGGCCTCCAAAGCAAAACTTAGTATGCACCCAGAGAGATTTCTGACTAATTTAGTTTTTTTTTTAAATCAAGTGGAGAAATTTGTTAATAAAAAAATGTGCTTCATACATATGTTTCATACATATGGTGCTCATTTTGAACACCAGTCAAATGGCATAAATGTATTGATAAATGTCCCCATTTAGATCTATGTCTCCTCTTCAATACATGATAAAACAGACTGTCTTCAGCCACCACTTGGGGGAGCTTAGTGCGTGGGAATTTGTACAATTGCTATATAGAACTCGGTTGTAAACATTTCTTAGCACTGAGTTCTCTCTAATGGTGATTGCTGAAAAATCATGTGGATCTATGTCTCATCTCACCCTGGGTCCCATAGTAGTCATGTGGTCTGCCTCCAATGTAAGTACACCACTCAGTATTGGTCATATAAACTGCATGCTTGATATAGTTCTTAATATAATATATAGAGATTATATAGAGAGAGTAAATTGTCTGTACGAGTTTTGGCAGTTCCTGTATGTGTGCACATTTTATTAGGGATGGGTTAGCGATGAGCAAATTGATGTATACAAATCTATTCATTAATCTGAACAAACTTAGATTTGTGAGGGAGCGCCCCATAGCTTTAAATGCTCCCTCTGCCAGCAGATTAACATGCCAGCACATTTTGCACAGCCTCGATAATCTTGCACATGCCCCATCACTGCAAGTATTGGAGAATCCTTGGATGATATGCCAGTAAATCCGCATCAACAAATTTTCAGTGGTGGGTACAATCGCGGTACAGTTTTTTTTCTAGGCATATCATTTGCGTGTGCAGCAACAGCACATGTGTGAGATTATCATGGCTGTGGGAGACGAGCATCCATGTTAATCTGCCTACATGTTGGGGAATCATCTGTAGAGGGACAGTCTCTCACAAACTGAGAATTCATTTGAATTAATTGACTCATCACTAGAATGGGTTTACATTGTTTAAGGCTTTGTTCATATTTGCATTGTCACAAATTCCATTATGCTGCATGTAGCACTATTCTTTCTAAGATATTGATGGATCGCGTGATGGAACCTGAATCTACTGAATGCAAGAAGGATCAGGCAGAGTGTTGTGGTCTCCCTTATAAAATTCATCCAAAACTCATATGTGAGCAGAGCATAAGCTGAGCTAGAAAACTGATGGCTGACATATGATTTATCGCTATTGAAACACATTTGGTTGTTTGCATACATGAAGCTCAGTGTATTAGTTATTTACTGAGGGAAATGCATATAAACTCTTGTGAACAAAAGCTGCTTTACCAATTATATTATCTATGGTATTTATTCTAGTGCAAAGAAGCAGCTAATTGGAAACCAAGGTCAATGCAACTTTTTTTTCTTATATAGAAAATTTGTGTTGTTTTAATAAACCGTGTCATTTTGATATCATAACTATACTTGTATGGCCAGCACAAATATCCTATTCATTTAGATTGACCATTACTTTGAAAGAGAAATAAGAAACACTGAAATGATACTGAGTATACACACTCTAACTTGTGAGTCTTAAAACCAGAAAACTAAATATACTGTACAAATAAATTCTCTTTAATCCTGGTTATCTGTATGCCATATGTATGCATTCTATGCATAACAATAAGTATTTTGCTTTCTTTCTTCTCATATATTCTGTAACTAATATATCCCCCACCATACTCAGCACAGTTATTTCACAAAAAGGCTTGCTTTCTTCACATACACTGATCATCTGACTATGTACCATGAAATGACCCAAAAATCTGTTGACATATTCTCATTTACACTTAGCATTGAAAAATTATGCGCAAAGCAGATTTATTTTAAGAAAACAAACATCCACAAGAGTTTATTGTGAGCAAGATATATCAAAACAACAAAAGATACACAGGAGCAAACAAATGTATATAGCATAAACAGTTATCTATAGAGAATAATTGAAAGATGATTGTCATGACTGAAGATGAAGTTGAACAATAAATGTGAAAACTAGGAAACTTAATCACTTGAATAACTTACTAAGCAACTTTATGCTATGTATGAAAATATAAAATAGTTGTTTGATATAAATAGTATAACCTACTACTTTTAAAGATATAATGAAGAATAATGTAAGCAAGCATGCTTTAAAGAAGAAAATTTAAACCAATTAGGATCTGGGAGCTAAGACCTCCACTACTTTTGAGAATAATTGTCTTATTCTTGCCCTTCCATTTTTGTACTATAGAATTTTCTACTGTAAATATATGAGTGAAGCTGAAGCTTGTTCAATTGAATCCAATGGGACTGCCATGACTTTCAACTTCACACAGATATAGCCATGTGAAGGCAACAAAAATGGCCTGATGATTGCTAGAGCCCATGTCTGATTTGTATTTTACGGTGGATTTAAGTAATGTTACGTTTACACAAAATTAATATAGTTTACTTATGCGCCAAAGACAAAAACGTACAAAAGATATACAAAAACAACATGTAAGATGTAATCAAAGCTAAGCTGAGACATCCACCAGTTGCTAAAATAATTGGCTCATTTATGACCTTCCATTTCTGTACAGTAGAGTATTCTACTGTATATCTATGAGTGATGCTAACCATTGTTCAATTGAATTCAATGGGACTGCCATGACATTCAGCTTCAACTAAGTCTGAGACGGATCCGCTCATATAATGCAGACGGTGGCTCCGTTCAGAACGGATCCGTCTGCATTATATTGTTAAAAAATGTCTAAGTGTGAAAGTAGCCTGAACGGATCCGTCCAGACTTTACATTGAAAGTCAATGGGGGACGGATCCGCTTGAAGATTGAGCTATATTGTGTCATCTTCAAACGGATCCGTCCCCATAAGTCTGGACGGATCCGCTTGCCTCCGCACGGCCAGGCAGACACCCGAACGCTGCAAGCAGCGTTCAGGTGTCCGCCTGCTGAGTGGAGCGGAGGCTGAACGCTGCCAGACTGATGCATTCTGAGCGGATCCGCGTCCACTCAGAATGCATTAGGGCTGGACGGATGCGTTCGGGGCCGCTTGTGAGCCCCTTCAAACGGAGCTCACAAGCGGACACCCGAACGCTAGTGTGAAAGTAGCCTAAGTTCAAGCAAAATGACTATATTTAACTTAAATGACAAAAGCAAAATCCATACAAAAGATATATAAAGACAACATCTAAGATATCAAAATATATTGTCAAAAGATACACAAAATACAAAAGACCAGTAGATACATACACAAAAATATAATCAATAAGATCTCAAAATTAAGATACAAGATCAAAAGATGTATACACGATATAAAATGGTAAATCAACAAGATATGGAAAAATTGTACAGTATTCTTCATGCTGAGAGATCTGGGGCCCCACTGTTGCATATCAAAACACCCACAGTCAAGAGTACTGCAGCTTGCACACTTTCTAGTGGGCCCCATGCTTTTTTCTAAAACAAAACTTTCATACCCCAGAAAACACTACATATGAATCTCTCACTATAACCATAAGGTACTCTTATCATTGGTGAGTGACTACACATTACTGATCTTGCATGACAAACTAATTGAATGACTTAGAACTAGAGATGAGCAAATTGATCCTTCTGACGAATCAATTAGTCTCATCAGCAGGGTTATTTCACCTGTGAAGGTTGTCTGTGCAGACGCCATGCTGAAACCAAAGCAGATACTATGCCGGAAATTGTCAGGGGGGATCTAAATGACTGGCCCTGTCAATTCTGAGGAGGTGGGCCTTTCTTCACCTGTGTAGAAAGCCCCTAGCAGATAAAAACGCCCTGCTGCTGACACAAATTGATTTGTTAGAATTGATTCTTTCATCTCTATTTAGAACTGCAAAAAACCTTTGTTTGCAATTGGTAGGGTCTGGACACTTTGACATACCTCAGTAACATCCAGTACATGTAGACTTTTGAAAAAGACCAACTTTGCTATAAGATCATTAACATAGAGGGATAGCTAAAATCTTCATGAAACTTAATGATAATGGTACAAAAAGAAAATTTTGCATTTGTAGAGCTTCCAAATAAAATCCACATTTACTCATACAGTTTAAAGGCATGTCTAAACATCTCATAGATAGCAATGTCTTACGTATTTTGGATATGAGTATCTTTAGTCCTAGCCATTAGTGATAAGGATATTTTGCAGCATTCATACAACTTTAGCATTTTTTTTTTGAGTTGACATATTTATACAAGATATAATAAGGATATTTTAGATTTAGATTCTTCAACTTGGCTTTGTTATCTGCCATATATACTGATATAGGTTATTTAGAGCTGATTTACTATTTAAATTGCTATTTCATTGCTTCTTCTGCTCATACTATACTTGTACATTTTCTTCAAAACTGATGTCTACTCTGACTTTCTAAGTCCCAATGACATTCATTCATACTACTATTGAGTGAATCAAAGCATCCAAAGTGGAATTTGATCCAAAGTTTAGGAAAAATTTGATTTGCCACAAATCCAAAATTCCTCTGCTTCGTGGTAACGAATCACCGTTCCCCATCAATGTGCCCGCTCCATAAAATGAAAAGCGATTTGTGACAAAGTCATTTGTAATGAATTAATTTGTTGATGTAGGTTGGCGAAGATGCCTAATAAAATTTTTCAAAACTTCACTTATCTCTAGATTTCACTATTGATGAATTATAAAATGGCCAACTGCATCCACAATTTTCTGCAAATAGTTATTAAATCCAACAACCTAACTCTACTGCTATTTCTATTCAGTAAAAGTTTGAATTTAGGTTTAACGCCAGTGAATGCCTGTCATAAACACATAGTCATTGTCTCCTTTAGATGTGTCCTAGTTTTACAGTATTTTTTCAGACCTTCTACGATGATGCTTATTATGGAAGCATAAATTTGGAAGTATAGGGGTCATTTATTAAGACCAGAGTTTTAGATGCCAGTCTTAATAGCCCCTTCAGCTGGTGGTGTATCCGCCAAAGTTATGTAGAGGCGCCGGCCTCTGCATAATTTCAGCATATCCAGTGCCAATTTTAATATAAGCCAGCTTCCTTGCTGGCTTACATTTAGACCATTTTCTATGCCTAAAACAGGCATAGAAAATGATGAATGAGATGGGCCTACCGGCCCATCCCCCTCACCCACGCACACACATACCACACTCCCTTTTTTAGATGTCATGAACGAGAAACAGTCACAGATTGCGGTGCAGATAACCTTTGCACCAGATATTCGCCTAATATAGGCGCATTTCTAGATAGTAAATGACCCCCTATGACTATTTTATTAAAATGTATTTTGAATGGCATGGTATTTAAAGGACCCACTAGGCCTTGGTAAAAATGGAATGTAAAATTGCAAGTTTATTTTCTTTCTTTCCTTCACTGTTCAGAGTGACAAATATGATTTTCCACCTTGATAAATATATGTAGCATACACAGCAGCAGAAAAGAAAATTAAAACAGCGAGTCTTTCTTCCATTTTTGAGATGAACATACTGCAAGTAGGTGTCATTTTTAAATGAAAGGGAATGTATTGAAGAACAATGACACTTTGTGCTTAAAAGCCAAATAATTTACTTTTCCGGTAGTATAGGGATGTTCAACATATTGTAATGCAGTGAATTCAATTTGAAAATGTCTTTGTGCAATATCTGCCTGAAATTTATGCTGAATTAGCTATGCACTGAATAATGTTTCATGTCTGAGTGAGATCTTCTACTAAATAAGTGGAAAATTAGCTATTCAAATACTGTTCCTGATTTGAGAAAGATACTTCCAGTAATGGAAGAACCAGTAGATAGTGTAGCTCCTCTTATAAGAGCCTGGAAATTGCATTCTCTAATACTGTGAAAAGTAGAGCACTCAACCAGAGATAGTGAATCATTAATAAAGCAAAAAAAGCTGCATTTCTGCTCTTTTACAATGTAATACTGTTTTCTTTATGCAGGTACATTTTGTGTATGTTCATACATGGTATCAGCACTGCAAATTTTCTGACGCAAATCCATAGCATTTTATTATACCAATTTAAGAAATGTCATCAACACAACGCAAAAAAAATTGGCAGTGCATATCGACCTGCAGAAACAATATTAAACCTGTAGCAAGTCAATTAAACTGGCTGATTTTCATCACGGATGTGAAATCTGCAGAAAATATGGAAATTTAGACCCTCATGCCTGTATCATTACGAAAAATAGCTTGATCTAGGTAGACAAGTTAAGTTACACACAAAAATATCTATATATTTATATAGTAATAGTTATTCCATTTTCTACAATCTCTGATAGACTTTGCAATTTGATTTAAAGACTGATAAATCATGTATTGGGTTTATTATATGTCCTGGTTTATGAATCCTTTTTACTATTTGCCTTGAAATGTATGCTCCTTGTTAGACTACTCAATGCTTGGAAACTAAAGGGAACCTGTCACCAGGATTTTGTGTATAAAGCTAAAAAAATGATTTGATACATATGCAAATCAACCTGAGATGAGTCCTGTCCCTGAGATGAGTCAGAGACAGGACTCATCTCAGGTTAATTTGCATATGTATTAAATAGTTATTTTTTACACAATAAAAGCACACAGAGCTATGGGGACTGGGTATTGCGGATGTGCTAGCGGCCATCTAGCAACCCATGTCCTCAGCTCTGGAAGTGTGCATAGGTCATACATTTTCCTATAGTGTGCAAGCACGACCACGTGTGGTCGTAACCCCTGAATATGAGAAATGTACAATGTGATGGAAAAATGTATCAAGCCAGCAAAGTAGGCAATATGGACAATCACAATACATTGGAGAGAAACAAATGATATTTGGTGTGAAGGGCTAGACAAAGGAGCAGTGCCCTTAATAGAGTAGGTCTCCTCAATGACAAAGTAAAACAGTAGGTGTGAGAACCGCACTATATATTGGAGATTTATGTCAGTCGTTCTAACAGAATCCTATAAAGATGGGGAACTGAATTCGCATCCACCGACCGCTGATTCCAACACCGGGTCAAAATACCTTCACAAAAGGACAGAAAAGATGGTGAAATACCATCGATATCAAAAGGTAACAGAGGTTTTATTGTACTCACAAATTCAATTGTCCTTTTGTGAAGGTATTTTGACCCGGTGTTGGAATCAGCGGTCGGTGGCTCACGGCGGGATCTGAGGACCAGCTGGAGGTGTATAACAGCTTCCCTGTATGTGAAATACGTACCTATGACTGTTGCTTCCGAAAGCTGGATGCAAATTCAGTTCCCCATCTTTATAGGATTCTGTTAGAACGACTGACATAACTCTCCAATATATAGCGCGGTTCTCGCACCTACTGTTTTTCTTAATCACAATACATTGGTAAATGTCTTAAGTATTAACTTTGTCTGCATGATAACTGTCATTTGCTAAAGTGAGACAACTCCTTTTATTTGCAAAGCATCGAGGTAAGATAAACTCTACAATATATCTATTTATCTACTACTTATATATACATCATCTTATAATGTTATATATATATATATATATATATATATATATATATATATATATATACTGCAGTTAAGGGAATTCTGAAGTTCCTGATAGCATGTACAGTAGACAAGATTATGCAAAACAAAACATGAGCCAGTACAAAATGTTCCCTTAGATATTTTCTTGATGTTGATTAGCAGTTGGTGGTTGTGGTCTTCGTAGGGAGGAAAAACATTTTGCAAGATGTTAAGAAGATAATACTGCAATGGCTGTCCAGCTGAGCTGAAACGAAAACTATGTGGGATATTGCTGTTCAATATATTAAAAAGTACTTTCCCCACAGAGCTAACAGTCAAAAACAGATGGTGACCAAAATAAAGACATTTTGAGGCATTCTGATGGTATGTGTAGTATGCTGGTGACAAGCTGTAGTACCGTTGGAAACGTGTCTTTAAGGCGGTATATACTTTTAAAGGGATTAATCATAGACTGCCTAAATCCTTGTGAAAAAGCATGTTAGTACTATGAAAGAAGTAATACGTACATAGGTTCATATGTAGGAAAGAATATCTATCTGATTTTTTTTTCAAATGGGAGCATAACCTTTAGTAACTAGGGGAATAATAATGAGCTGGATTATGTAGTATGATGGTACATTTACTTCCTTGAAAGCTAACTTAACAAATAACAATTTACCAGCAACATTCCAGCTTAAGATGCCTTCTGTTACTGAGATTGAAGACAATTGCTTCTCTGGTAGCAGATAAGTAGAGATGAACGAAGTTTTGAAAAATTAGATTTGGGAGCCTCGCAGAATTGTGGCAAGAAATTTGATTAATTATGAATTAATTCATCATGATTGTTAATACCCTATTCAGCCTATCAACCAAAGCATTTTTAACTGCCGCTTAAGGGTACTTTCACACTTGTGTTGTTGGATTACGGCAGGCAGCTCCATTGCCGGAACTGCCTGCCTGATCCGAAAATCCGTATGCAAACAGATAGCATTTGTTTCCGTATACGGATCCGGCTGACAAATAAATTGAAACACCAGATCCGTCTCTCCTGTGTCATCTGGAAAACCAATCCGGTATAATTTTTTTTCGCATTTTTAAAGGTCTGCACACACTTGGTACTTGATCCGGCATTAATGCATTTCAATGTAAATTAATGTCGGATCCGGCATTCCGGCAAGTGTTCCGGAATTTTGGTCGAAGAAAATACTGCAGCATGCTGCCATATTTTCTCCTGACAAATACCGTAAGAGGGACTGAACTGAAAACAACCTGATGCATACTGAACGGAATGCTTTCCATTCAGAATGCATTAGGATAAAATTGAAGCAGTTTTTTTCCAGTATTGAGCCCCTGTGATGGAACTCAATACCGGAAAACTTTAACGCTAGTGTGAAAGTACCCTAACACCCGTCTAACAGCCGTTATAAACAGTAATACGCTAGTGCAATATGGCCTTTTGAGTTTTTAAAAAACATTCACTCATCCACTTGCTCGCGTAGAGACAGTCCACTCCATTCTTGCGTGGAAAAGACCAACCAAAGGACCTGCTCTGAGCATGATGACGTCGCTTCGTGCTCCCAGCGTGATCGTGTGGTGATGTCATTACTGATTATAATGTGAATTAAAAAGTGCGAAAATTGTGCTTTTTGTTGAACAAATCAAAGCTTCCAAAGTAGAATTAGATCTGAAGTTTAGGAAAATTTGATTCTCATGAATCTGAATTACCTTGCACTTCGTGTAACGAATAGATTTTTTCCTAAAATGGCAGCTACACGTGTTACAAAGTGATAGTAAGAAGCCCGGGAACATGAGATCAACCATAAGGCCAATAAGCAGCTATCCAGCCCGTGTGATGTCACTGAGCATCGGGAGAGACATGACAAGCGCTAGCGACAGTGTTGCTAAAAGCTTTTAATTGTGGAATATTGGATAGGGAGAGTGCAGGGACAGTGTAGCGAGATCATAGGAGAATTTTTACACATTGTTGGGAGAGCATAGGGAGATTGTAGCAGAAACTGTAATTTGAAGCTGAAGGGATCCATAGACGACAGCACCGTTTGCATCAATTCCTTTGTAGGGCACAGAGTTATCTCATAGAAAAGTGTCATTCTTGTTTAATAGATAAGCAATTATATTAGGTCTCGATTCTTAAATTCGGGTGAATAAGTTGTCTATTTGTTATGTTATTGGGTTATCTACCATGTTTAATAGATAAGCAATTTTATTAGGCCCTGATTCTCAAATTTGTGTGAATAGGCTGTTCAATTGTACTGTTATTGCGGTGTCCACTAGTTTATTAGATAAGCAATTCTATTAGACCTTGACTCTCAAATTAAGGTGAATAAGCTGTGTAATTACTGTTATTAGGGTGTCCACCTGCTTATCACATTAACTGTTTCACTACCAGAAAGGGCTAGCTATGTATGTTGCTCAATGCACAGTGATGTACACCGAGTTACACTCTCCCTACAGGCCAGGATATAGCTGATTTAATGGGCTTCATGACAAATTAATTCGGAATTAAGCTAATTTCTTGAAAAAAAATTGTCGAAGCGGACAGATCAAATTTATGAAAACTTCGCTCATCTCTAGTCGTGGTGAAGGTGGCGGGGGGATTAATTTTCCATCTGTGCATATATTAAATGTATTAAGTAATATACAGACTGAGATATCTGAGGAAGTTAGGGAAAGGACAAAAATATGTACAAATGATACTGGCAGTTGTAATCAAAATTTAAGACAAAGAGCACAAGAAAAATTAAGAGCTAAGATGCAATCAGGAACTGAGAAGTTTACAGCCTTGAAGCTGAAAAGAACAGCTTTGTAGATAATTTCAGAATTTAATTTGAATCCTGGAAGGGAACTGATATGGGTGAGACTGAATTGAATATGCAAAACGCTGCAAAATAATATGTCACTGGAATTGTTAGACTATTACAATGGATGTGCTTAGTCAATTAAAACATAAATGGCATAATTTTTTCGTTGCCTGCATATATTCCAAATATTATAATAAAGTCCACTAATATTATTAAAGGGCCACTAACATGAATGAATGCAAAATATCAAAACTGTTATTATTTCAAAGGTTTAGCTGAATTTATTTGCCTAATTTTATTGTTACAACTTTCTGATATTGTATACATTGATCATAGAAATGGGTTGCAGTCTTTAGAGGAGCACAGACTCCAATTTACTCCAATTTACTGATCTCATACATGAAAAACCCTTAGTGATTTTGGGATTGGGGGAATCCAAGGAAGCTTAATTCTTGTATTGGCACCTATTGAAATAGAGTGGCAACCATTAGAGATGGTCTTGCGATTCGCCCGGCGGTCATTTTGCTGTGAACTTTGCGTGTTCGCGATTCGCCGAACATGCAAACATATGGAGATATTCGTGGCCGCTATATTCTTTTACATTGTGAAGAACTTTGACAAATGACACATCCATCAGGTGGTACAGGACAGCCAATTGAGACATTTCAGCACATGGACATACCCCCTACCTTATAAATAAACCTGATCTGCCGCCATTTTACATTCAGCCTTTTGCCAGTGTAGGGAGAGGTTGCTGTGTGGAGCAGGGACAGACTGTTAGGGACACAAATCGCTAGCTAGTAGAGCCACAAAAGTCATTTTAAGGACTGGTATAGGTGTGCTATCGATAAGTGTGATACACAGAGGGGTGCGATATACTTATAATATACTTTTAGAATGAGTCAAAAACACATAGATCTATATAGTGATCACCTGGAAGTCAGGGGCCTAGGGGCTAGGGGCTTACTAGGGCCATTTTTATATAGGGTAAGGTTCTGGACTGAGTCACTCTTATCAGGGCCAGAATAGCACACCCCTGTAGGGCAATATCAGGGACAGTTCTTTGCCCACCTTGTCCTTCAATACCACATCATCATCTAGCTCAGGGATAGATGTTTTTTGCTTTCCCTCCGGGATTCATGGATGTGCACTGGAACCCCCCGGATTGCGGTAGGACATATGGTTTCTGATTTGGTGCCGCCGAGCACCTGACTTAGTGCCGCCCAAGCACTTGTTATTGCCTACCACATCTATGCTTTTTTGTTAACTTTAATAATTTAATTTATTTTCATTTTGAGGGATATATTTTCAATTCACATGTCCAAAAAATGGGTCCGCATCCGTTCTGCAATTTTACGGAACGGGTGGAGACCCATTAATTTTCAATGGTGCTGGAATGTGCTGTCCGCATCCGCATTTGCGGGTCCACACTTCCGTATCTGTGCTTCCGTTTCCAGAAAAAAATATAACATGTCCTATTCTTGTCCACAATTGCAGACAAGATTAGGCATTTTCTATTATAGAGCTGACGATGTGCGGTCCACAAATTGCGTATTGCACATTGCTGGTGTCCGTGTTTTGCGGATCCGCAAAAAACACTTACGGATGTGTGAATGGACCCTCATAGTAAAATTATTAAAGGTTACATTTTATCTTTATGTATATTCTAATGGATTGCCTTCCTTGTACAATGTTATAATATACTTTCTATTTTAGAAAGTATATTATAGTGCATTTGTATTGTGCGGCAGTTGTGTGCGGCTCTGCTGAAATACCGCAGGTATATACAGGGACAATCATTATTGGAACAAATCATTTCTACTGGTGTGATATACCAGTCGTCCCCCAAAAAACTGATTGAAGTGGGGTGTTATAATCCAATATACTTTCTTTATAGTGCATTTGGGTACTGTATAGAGCATTTGCGCATGCGCGTACACGAAAATTATATTGCTGATATTTTGCATTGGAAAAAAAATGAATCAAGATCGCAAATTCAAATAATACATCTGGTATGTCACTGTCCATGTTGTGGACAGCCATTAAAATCCATTAAAAAGGTAATTATATTTTTCTTGCCATTCTTCACTTAACGTATTAACCATCAAGTTTAGCTCGGCTGCAGATGGGGATGTATGGTACATGAGAAACAACACTTTTCCTGCCATTGTATGTTTTTTTTCCATGTATAATCTATCTGTAAGGCCTCATGCACACGGACGTTTTGTTTTGCGGTCCGCAAAAACGGGTCCCGTAGTTCTGTGATCCGTGTCCGTTTTTCCTTCTGTGGGTCTTCCTTGATTTTTGGGGGATCCACGGACATAAAGGAAAAAGTCGTTTTGGTGTCTGCCTGGCTGTGCGGAGCCAAACGGATCCATCCTGACTTACAATGCAAGACAATGGGGACGGATCCATTTGACGTTGACACATTATGGTGCAATTGCAAACGGATCCGTCTCTATTGACTTTCAATGTAAAGTCAGGAGTCCCTATTATTCCATCGGATCGGAGTTTTCTCCAATCTGATGGTATATTTTAACTTAAAGCGTCCCCATCACCATGGGAACGCCTCTATGTTAGAATATACCATCGGATTTGAGTTACATCGTGAAAACTCATATCCGACAGTATATTATAACACAGAGGCGTTACCATGGTGATGGGGACGCTTCAAGTTAGAATATACTACGAACTGTGTACATGACTGCCCCCTGCTGCCTGGCAGCACCCGATCTCTATTAACATTGGTGGCCAGTGTGCAGCCCCCCCCCGGTCCCCCTCCCTCCCTCTATTGTATTATCATTGGTGGCCAGTGTGCGGCCCCCCGGCCCCCCCTCCCTCCCTCTATTGTATTAATATCATTGGTGGCCAGTGTGCGGCCTCCCCTCCCCCCCGATCATTGGTGGCAGCGGAGAGTTCCGATCGGAGCACTCTGGCCACCAATGATAATACAATAGAGGGAGGGGGGCCGCACACTGGCCACCAATGATATTAATACAATAGAGGGAGGGGGGCCGGAGGGTCCACACTGGCCACCAATGAAATTAAAACTGGGGATGGAGAGGGTCTGCCCCCTGCTGCCTGGCAGCCCTTGATCTCTTACAGGGGGCTATGATACGCACAATTAACCCCTTCAGGTGCGTTACCTGAGGGGTTAATTGTGCTGATCACAGCCCCCTGTAAGAGATCGGGTGCTGCCAGGCAGCAGGGGGCAGTCATGTACACAGTTCGTAGTATATTCTAACTTGAAGCGTCCCCATCACCATGGAAATGCCTCTGTGTTAGAATATACTGTCGGATCTGAGTTTTCACTGCTTTTATGCAGATGGATCTTCGGATCTGCCTGTATTAAAGTAACCTACGGCCACGGATCACGGACATGGATGCCAATCTTGTGTGCATCCGTGTTTTTTCATGGACCCATTGACTTGAATGGGTTCGTGAACCGTTGTCCGTCAAAAAAATAGGACAGGTCATATTATTTTGACGGACAGGATACACGGATCACGGAGGCGGATGACAAACGGTGCATTTTCTGAGTTTTCAACTGACCCATTGAAAGTCAATGGGTCCACAGAAAATCACGGAAAACGGAACAACAGCCACGGGTGCACACAACGGTCGTGTGCATGAGGCCTAATTCTTATTTTTTTTTCTGACCTGGTGGGCAGAGATCAGGTGTTATCATATCTGCCTATACACTGAACATATATTAACATGATAATCTGCTTCAAAATTCTTTGTAGCACACTCTCAGAAGGAGCACTTCACCACATACAAACAATTCCTCCCCATTTTCAATTCCTCACTCACTGCTGCAAAACAGATCTACTCAGGGGTGGATTAAGTGGATTATAGGCCTGGGGTTGTCTATCGAATTTGGACCCCTGACATCCCCTGTTTCATGAGCCCCCCAATAGTTATTTATTTTTTTGTATTAACCAGCTATAGCGCTCCGTGAGTGACTATTCCTCTTTCTAAGCCATGCAACTTCAAGTTCATCAGTCACATGGCCTAAGTGCAACTCAGTCCCATCCAAGTGAACTGGGCTGAGCTGCAATACCAACCACAGCTGTAAGTTAGTACAGTAAATCAACTAAAAACAAGATACAGTCTTTTATTCAATCTCTGTTCCACACCAGTCTCCAGCAGTACTCCCTCCTCCACCCTCCTCCCTCCATAGACTTCTGTGTAATCTTATCCTTCAGTAAGCAGGTGACCCGTCTTCATTGAAGATCAGTGACTTGAGAGTTCACAAAGAGGAGAGAACAGTAGATGAGTCTGATAACAGGAGAAGGAAGCATCTTTCTCTGATTGGATATAATACAAAGTTTCTTATATTCACTTATACTATATATGTATGAATAAAATAACATGAAGCAATAATTACTCTTTAAGATATTTAATATTCCAGAAGATTTTTGGTGGGGAGAGGTAAAATTCCATATGTGGTAGTTAAAACTGACTGCATTGAAAGATTATTTATTTTGCAATATGCAATTTATAATATACCAAATATTTTTTACTGTTTTTATTGTTTTGTTTTTTACTTTGACACGTACACTTGAATGTATGAACTATACTTGTCATGCTTACGGGAAGATATTTAATTTGTGTGTTACAGCTACTCTTTATGTCAGTGTACCTTATGTTACACATGATAAATGATTGTATGTAACTATGGTACAAGTACATGTGCTCAGTCTCTGAATTATGCCTCAGGCACATGACCATGCCGGTTTTTGCGGTCCGCAAACCGTGGATCCGCAAAAAAACGGAAGCAGACGTGTGCCTTCCGCAATTTGCGCAACAGAACGGGCAGCCCATTGTAGACATGCCTATTATTTTCCGCATCACGGACAAGAATAGGACATGCTATAATTTTTTTTGCGGGGCCACGGAACGGAGCAAAGGATGTGGACAGCACACAGAGTGCTGTCCGTATCTTTTGCGGCCCCATTGAAGTGAATGGGTTTGCACCCGAGCCGCAATAACTGCGGCTCAGATGCGGACCACAACTACAGTCATGTGCATGAGGCCTTAGGCTGAAAAACCCAATGCATAATAAACTGATAGTCAAAAGATTGTTTTTATACACACCCCCTTGTTATGTTTTATTGTTTCCCCAAAGCTATAAATTACCTCTCTACCAGCAACAACACAAATTCTTGAATACTGACCTTAACGTTAGCATTATTGTGTAGAATATACTGATTACTTTTACATTATACATTTATTGATAAGAAATTGTATCTGCAAATAAATTGGTGCTTTCATATTTTCCTTCAAGAGTTCGAATGTTCAACTCCAAAAGAACTAACCTTTATACTTTGACTGCCTAACAGAAAGGTGAAAATCATCTAATTTTTCATTCTTTATATGATATTGATTGGGTGTTATTAGTGAAGAGAGACAAGTTTGAAATGCTGACATTAAAGGTCATAGGTTCTGAATCCCCATTTCACAGTAAGGTCGATCCTCTAAACTATGCTGTATATCATAATTTGGCATTTTAATGTTTTTCCATTAGTGGGCAAATTGCTGGTCATTTTTATGCCTAACTAGTACATTGCGGTATACAGTAATTTTTTACAATTTTAAACTTGAGGCTGACATACAAGTTCTCATTATTATCTGCATTGCTTCAAGCCATGTGCATATGAATCAGTCACTTTGTGCCCTCCAATGAACCCTGTAATAGGAAGGATCTTGTCATTTTGCCTGGCTTTCTAGAGCGTGCACATTTATTTGTGGAAAAATGAAGTAGGATAATTAAAGGGGTTAATCATGCAGCTATATTTCTGTTAAAACCTAATCCTTCATGTCTGGTGTTGAGGCCTTATATTTAAAAAACATTTTTTCTCTACAATCAATTATCTGAAAACATACATACAGTGAATCCATTAATATATCCTATTGTGTATGGAGTTTAGGCATTCCGTTCCCATCTCCTGATGTTTTACTGATGTTTACGACCACTTCTTGTTTCCTAAAACACAGGAAATGGCAGGAGATGACTGCTCAGTCAATCATTAGCTACAGTGGTTACCTGCCTCTGACAGCAATTGGCAGAACAGGTGTTTATAGGCATTTCTAGTATATTGAGCCTGGGCGAACAGGTCTAGCCCATAGGGGATATGGTAAGCACTGGAATAGGATTAGTAAGGTGACTAAATGTTTTACCCATTCTACCCATATTAAAAATGTTTTAAAAATTTAAAGGTCTGGTTCACAGCTCTGCTTTTCCTGCATCTGCTGGGGTGTATCCCTTTCTTCAGGTTGGCAGAATAGGTCAGTGGCACTTTGATGACTTCATGGCACCACTGGTCTGTGCCTATTCATTTCTAATGCTGGTACTGAAGTATATTCACTAGCAGAATCAGTACACCTGGAACAGGAGAAGTGTAGTATGGCTCCAGGACAACTGAGTATGCCATGGAGCTCTTCTACAGAAACATGACATACAGATGGAAGGTGGCAGGAATTGCAGATGGCATGCATGTGTTATTATAAACGCTCCCATGAGCCTGTCCACCACAGATACAGGAAGTCTTCTCTATACTGGACAAGCATGGCCACCACTGCTCCATTGCAGCAGTGGCTATATACCTAGACAGTGAGTAGAGTAAAGGGAGGGGGAAGAATAAAGAAAAGCCATAGAAGGAGGCACTTCATGCATTTGAAGTGTCTTATATTCCTTTTGCCTGCATCCACCTGATAAGATATGACAATTGTGACGTACAGCCTCTTTAATTGTGATAATACACATAAAAATGCTTCAATAGTGAAAGTCTTATATTTTATTAGAATTATATATGAAATATATGAGAAACACTCAGCAACTAGGATACATTGTTAAATATCATGCCTATCATGATACATTTTATAATCTGAAATGTAAACAGTTAGAAGTTGCTGTAACACTTAATCCTTACTATGTCTTTATTTACGATCCAGATTTTCTATATAAAAATCAGCTGAAATATAAGTTATTAGCACAACACAAGCATTTTCTGTCCATATAAGAGAAATCAGTCTTACAGTGTACTTAAAATTCCATATGGATAACACTCTGCTTGGTTTGGTTTATTGAGCTATACAGCAAAGAATGTGTGGCAAATCATAAACATCCAAAACCGTCACGTTTTGACTTTATATTTACTGAGTGATATTTCTTTTGAACAAGTTGAAGTGTATCTGGAAGCTTTGCAATGTTTACGCTAAAGTATTTTATAGTCTTTAGAAAATTAATTACTTATGTGCTTGAGCAGAGATATAGACATTTCATTTCCTTTTACATAAGAGCAAATCTCACTAAACTCACTAAAATAATAACATTTTGTCAATAATGGTTTAAGATTTTTCCAGTTTTGACTGGCCACATTTTCATGATGCCATAATAGTTTCATTTATCGAATTTATAGAAATTATCATAGGCAGAATTGTTTGTTGTCAAAACTGGTAGCAAGAAAATTGAAGCAATTGCACGTATATGATTACCATTCAGTTTTACTTCCCTTACTTACAAGGGCTCAAGTACACGGCGTTGTTGAGGCTTGCCCGTATTGTGGCCTACAAACAGCGGGTCCGCAATATGCGAGCACCGACCATGTGCACCTCGCATCACAGATACAGACCCATTCACTTGAATGGGCCCACAATCCAGAATATTGGTGCGGAACGGAGGCTTGGGATCCCATGGAAGCACTATGGAGTGTTTCTATGGGGTTTCTGTCCATGCCTCCGCACCTCAAAAAAATAAAGCATGTTCTATTTCTTTGCTGTGCGGAAGGATCAGGGACCCATTCAAGTTAAATGGGTCTGGATCCGTCATGCCAGCCACACATATGCCAATCAATGGCCATGTGAATGAGCCCTAAGAGGTCCTTTATAAATAAACACAGGTTCCTAATTAGTTCCTTTGATCAACTACGTAACTTTACCTTTGCAACAGGTTTTTGACATAAGACTGATATTTATGAAAACCATTTCACTTTCCTTAATTATTTATAACATTGATAGAGATTATATAGCATATTGTAGGAAAGTATGAGATTAACATCTTCCAGCTGCTAGGTGAGAAATTTCATATGTTTACATATAGTTATATATGTAAAGTTTGCACTTTTACAGGCAACATTACTGGATAACAACATCCTTTAAAAAAATGATTTTTCAGATATTTGCTCGAATGTAGGCAATAGCAATGTACAACATAATGCCATAGCTGCATCAACAATGATGGGAAAGCACACACTTTCAATGTATACTAAAGGAAACCATAAATACTGTTCATCTTTCAGTTCTGAAACTTTGCATTCCTTTTAATTATTCCATATTTTTTATATATACAATTATTCATGTGGATACAACCAATGAGTAAGAAGGCTGATCCATCCAAAACATGGGGAGAGGGAGGGCTTAGCATATTCATGTTCTATTGTGTGTGTCTACATAAAGAATTGTACAGTATTGTGAAAGGACCATAAGGAAAATGGTAGAAGGAGTCTACACTTCACCTAGGTTCTAAATAGCAGCCAGGGAGTTGAAGCAGCAAGAAAAACTAGGGTTTCTGTGTGTAAGGGTTTACATTAAAAACCTGGTTAGAAGGGCCTGGATGCTTGGAGCAGGGAGAGTTGGGTCGGTCCTTGCTCCAATTAGCCACTCCAGGTATTTATGGTAACTGTGGGTAATCACCTGAGAAGCTGGGTGTGCTATAAAAGGGAAGACAGCTCATTATCTAGGACCTTTTCTCCTGGGAAGCTCTAATGTGAGTAAAAAGCCACGGTGTGTTTTGTTTATGGTGCTGGGTACAAGACTTAGTTTCCTTTAGTTAGGAACTGCCTGATGTCTAGAGGTAGCGGCCAGATAGCCAGGGTTTTCTTTTATTTTGTATTGTTTTGTTTGATACTTTTGTCTGCAAAAAAAAAAAAAAAATGGCTGAGGCCAGTTGCACCATACTTGCTTGGACTGGACTCTGTTTTGTGTGCCAATAGCGCCTGTCTATGCCAGGAGACAGTAATCCCATGAGCTAATCCTGTTACAAGTATGTATTGAATATGTTGTATCACCATAAGGAATATGAAGTCAAGATTAATGAGGAACAAAGTATATGTTTTTTTTCTATAATTCAATTGAAGTATAGTTGAGTAGAAGTCTGTAGATAATCATTTGGCCTATGGTAATGGAGCAGGATGAGGCTCTATCTCGGACTTTGAGGCAGACTAATTATTGTGGAATTCACATGTTTAATTAAGGGGGTAACCCCTACTGTGAACATTCTATAATGTTGTGTAATATAAATCTAAATGCAATAATGGATAACCTTTCAATACCCTTTTTATAGTATATTTATAATTGCCATTTTACATCAATTTCTTGTGAATAAAAAATTCAATACATCATGACATACTTTAAAAACCTTAGACAAAGCTGCCCCTCATCTCTTCTCATGACTCCTCTGTATTGAATCTAATGAATATGAGCTTCTAAACAAGTGGCTGACTTTAGCCTCAATAATCCTTTTCCCTATGCCTTGTTTCCCTCACTCACACAAAAAGTAACTTATAATAATACAATTAAAAATAAAACAGAATTAATATAACTGCACAATTTAAAAACCCAGCTGATTACCGCTAATAATAATCTTTATTTATATAGTGCCACCAATTTCCACAGCACTTTACAATTCAGAGGGTTCAAGTACAAATCAAGACATCACAAAATTACCGGATAATATAAAACCAAAGCACTGGGAGTGAGGGTGATACAAAAGGTAACAAATAGAGTTGTGCACTTAATACAGTTGTGAAGGCTGAGCCGTGTGACCTAGCACATTGGGTGTGGGGATTTCTGTCAAAATAAGGTTTAGTTCAGAATAAAGGTTGGGTATGTGGGTTAATAGGAGTAGTCAGTTTGATAAGCATGATAAGCCTGCCTGAAAAGATGTGTTTTTAAGACATGTTTGGACCTAAGGTAGTTGGGAATTAACCAGATTATCCAGGAAAGTGCATTCCAGAGAGCAGTGAGAGGTTTGAATTATGGAGGATGTTAGTCTTAGATCATTGGCAAAACAGAGAGCACGAGTAGGGTGGTAGAAAGAGATGAGGGAGAATATGTATGGAGGTACAGCAATGTGGAGAGTTTTGTGGATGAGGGTGAGACGTTTGAACTGTATTCTGTGGTGGGTGGGCAACCAGTGAAGTGACTGGCATAGGATAGAAGCATCAGTGTAGCATGTGGACAGATAGACGGGCCACTAAAAAATATTGCACCCCCCCCCCAAACAAGTTTTGTCAGCTCTCTGGTGTCCTCAGGGAGATGTGGGAAATGCGACAAATCTGTGCTGTCTGTCAGATGTTTTATAGCCTTGGCTGTGATGTAGTTGCGATCCCAAACAATCAGCTATGTTTCTAAATCATGTCCGCCATATCCAGTCACCTTCCAATAACTAATGGACACTGGCTGAAATTTTCCAATCAGCTCATTGCTGACGTTAAGCTACATTACTGGTCGTCTCTCATTTTTGCCATGACAATAAAAGATGTATCTTTAGCAATATGCTACAGAAGGTTAATGACTTGTATGACAGATTTATATTTCTACCTACAAGATCTGCATGCTTGCAAATTACATCTTAATGTGATGATTATAACTTTTGTTGGGATCTAAGGATGCTTTCATAGAATTTAAAATACAAAGTTCCTCCCTACTCCATGACATGCTCTTTGGATTCCACTAATAGTTGTACACAGAACTGTACATGTCTCAAGGTCATCAACATTGAACAGTAATATAAAGGTGCAAATATTAGGGTTGGGCGAGCATTCTCGTCCGAATATCGTGTGTGCTCGAGTCAGTGTATTTAAATCTAATTTAGCCTCTATTTCTGAAAAGTTTCTGGTGGGACTTGAATGCACAACCTTCTACATTACAGCCAAGAATGTTAACCACTACACTATAGAGCTGCTAGAGCTGCATGGCCAGTTGCTAAAAAAAAATACAAATATGAGACTTCTGCTATATAGAAATACTTACTAGTCTTAAGTTTTCCTATATAGCAGAAGTCTCTTTATTTTTTATTTTTTTGGCCATTCAGCTCTATAGTGTAGTGGTTAACATTCTGGGCTATAATATAGAAGGTTGTGAGTTTAAATCCCGTCAAAATGTTTTCAGAAATAGAGCATAAATTTAATTTAAACATATATATAAATTTAATTTAGCCTCTATTTCTGTGGGGATTCGAGCTCACAACCTTCTACAGTATAGCCAAGAATGTTAAAGGGACACTGACAGGCCCAATAACCATAATTAGCTATATATATATATATATATATATATATATATATATATATATATATATATGCACAGGTAATGTGCATTAAAAACATATAAGTATAACCCCTGTCCACATTATGAATACAGTAAACTCATGTTTTATAACCTGAAGTAATCGCTTTTCTTTCTGCCCAAGGGGCGGGGTTTAAGCTCCACCTCCGCCCAGCCAGCAGCGCCCCAACCGCCGTTTTGAAGCGCCGCCCAGCTCATCAATATTCACTTCGCTGGGCGGTTTCTGCTGTCCCCGACCTTCCGATATCCGGCGCATGCCCAATAGAAAGCTATGGGCATCAGACTCACTTTCAGCTTCTGCGCATGCGCCCGGCACCCATAGCTTTCTATTGGGCATGTGCCTGCTGTTGTGGGCACTGGCAGAGGAATTTTCAACGACAGCAAAACTGCTGTGGAGGTCACAGTTAAGGGCACGGTCCACTATGGAGGTCAGAGTTAAGGGGCAGATTGCTGTAGAGGCCACTGTTAAGGGGACGGGGTGTTGTGGAAATCACTGTCAAGGAGATGGGGTACTGTAGAGGTCACAAATAAAAGGGCGGCTGCTGTGGAGGTCCCTGATAAAGGAGAGAGCTGCTGTGGAGGTCACTGTTAAGGGGACGGGATGCTGTGAAGGTCAATGTTAAAGGGGCGGGCTGCTGGGAAGGTTACTGTTTAGGGGTGGAATGCTGTGGAGGTCACTGGTAAGGGGGCAGGTAACTGTGGAGGTCACAGTTAAGGGGACAGTTCGCTATGGAGGTCAGTGTTGAGGGGCAGGGTGCTGTAGAGGTCACTGTTAAGGAGGCAGGGTGTTGTCGAGGTCACATTATAAGGGAACAGAGCTCTGTAGAGGTCACTGTTAAGGGGTGGGTTATTGTGAAAATCACATGGGGTACTGTGGAGGTCACTAATAAAGGGGCGGCTGCTGTAGAGGTCACTGTTAAAGGGGAGAGCGCTGTGGATGTTACTGTTAAGGGGCAGGCTGTTGTGGAGGTCACTGTTAAAGGGGCAGGTTACTGTAGATGTCACTGTTATATTTGATATTGTTGATATCTTTTAATTACACACACAGATATGAAATAGATGAAATATACCTGGGTAAAGATGACTCCTTCTGCATATATATATATATATATATATATATATATATATATATATATGACCTTCAATAGAACCCATATACCAATGCAATAAATCCAACCACCTTCTCAGGTACAATACATCAAATGAACCCGAGGAAGAGCTTGGATCAATCTCAAAATGTGTTGCATTGGTTTCTGTGCCTGTTGGACCTTGCAATTTTATTATTATACTTTTTTTTTATTGTTACATTGTTCTTAATCAGAAAATCCTACTTTGAATTATTAAAGCACCTTTCCATGATTACCCCGTCTCCAAATAAATGAAAATGAGTGAATTATATTAAACACAGACTGCTTATTTTTCAAGTGATGTATCTACATTCTCCTTTTAATTTCTTGCTATTAGAACTATTTGTGAGCAGATAAAAATCACAGCATTTTATGCACACTGTTGTATGTACTAATATATAGAAAAATGCCATTCTCCAGTAAGTTCTGCAATTGTCTTAATAGCATGTCCCAGCAGTGTCCTAGTAGCCTTGGCAAACCTAATCAGCTTAGATATAGCTAGCTGTGTTTTAACTGTCAAAACCGCTGGCATATAATTTAAAAGCATCCAGTATTTTATTCCCTGCATTATTTGGAGATAAATGAGTCACACACAGAATACAAATTCCCCAAGAGTAATAGCTTGCTGCTTCATAATAGTGATTACACTTTTTGTAGATATACTTTTCTCATCAATCGCAGGCCATATAATTGTATTTTCTTCAACTATGGAAATTTATCATAATACAGATGCTTTGATAAGCAATACCTGATGCATCATTAATTCAAAAAGGGTAAACAGCCTAACGCATATTTATTGTGTGCACAACATGATAACTTACATTCAATAATCTATTATATTCCATAGCGTATATCTGTAATGTTTTAGAGTGCACTCATCTAGCCAAAATAAGTTCTGAAGACAGCAACTATTTTTCATGCCAAGAAGCATTGTTTGCCATCTAAGCTTATTTTTTATGCTTTGGCTAAGTACATTCATACTGTAGATACATTCAGAATAGTAGATATTTTAGATGTTTTGTTCATTTAATTTATAAGTAGCATATTTCAAAGCACAAGAATATAATAATCAATGAGGGAGCATTCATATCTACGCTACCAACTCTAGCAGGCTGTTTTGGCAGTTTTCACCGTATCTGGCATTACCGGATATTCTCCGTATCCAGCATTAACGGATATTGCTATTCATTGCCAGATTCCCACTGAATATATAATGAGCTGGTCGCTTTCTGGCATGAGTTCAGTGTTTTTTTGTCTGGCTGACGGCCGGCAACAGGCTACCAAAACAGCCTGCTGGATATTCGAACCCTACTATGAACATAGCCTTATTGAACATGAGTATGAAAACAGGGCCCAAAGTAGATTAAATTACATATTTATCTAATTCTCATCTACATATCTATCTATCTACTGTCTATTTCATACCTATCAAGTTATTTTTGTGTATTTTAAAGGGGTTGTTTGAGATTTTGATATTTTTGGCCTAGGATAGGTCATTGATATCTGATAGGTGGGTGTTCAACTTCTAGGCCAGTAACTTCATGCTCATTGGTCACATCCTCTAGGTGCAGCTCAGTCAAATTTAAGTGAATAGGCCTGGGCTACAATACTGAGCAAAGCCACTAATGAATCAGAGGGCAGGCTCCTAAAACAGCTGATCAGTGAGGGTGTCAAACCCCCACCATTTAGATATCTATGACCTATCTGGAGAATAGGCCATCAATATCAAAATTGCAAACAAGCCCTTTAAAAGTCAAAAGACACATTCAGCATAGCTTTAGGCATGTAGGAACACTGGTGTAGTGTGGATAGAAAGCAAAGATACCAGTTAATTTCAATGATATTTGTATCATATGTCCATTTCCTAGAAAATATGATTGATATTTCACATATTGTATTAATTAATAATTAATTAATTTAGGCTTTTATGCTCAAAGCAAAATTTTAAAACATTGTGTTCTAAAGGTCAATTTTTATTTTTACTGTTCTCTGTCCACCCCATGTGAATTTGTCTTAGGGACGTTGCTGAATTTCCTTAATTAGACAAGTCCTATATGGAGACTTACTGAAAGTACTCCATGATATGGAAATGTATTTGCAATGCTCCATGGAAATCTTATGCACAAAGAGTTATTGCAGGACTGGTCTCAAGTCATTGCACCCATCCAGCCAGAATCCTGCTCCATACTGATGAAGAGCAAGCACCCTGAAACAGCTGTCAATGGATAGATATCTGGCTTGGCTATATTCCCTTGACAAATCCCAAGGCTTGTTGGAAAGTTAGGTTTAGACTCATAGGTAGACACTTCCAAGAGGTGGTGCTGGCAAGATGGTTTTCTTCCTTTGTAGATACCTATTTGATTATCTGTTCACCCCAAAATGTTTTGTTTATTTTTTCAGGTGCAGATAGATTTGTATAACTATATAGAAATGCTATAGATGTCCATTTAATTTCTGTAGAAAAAGAAAATACCATAATATTGTTTGCCCCATTTTTATATGCAATGTTTTAAAAAATAACTGACTCCTGAGGATAGGTTGTCCATATTTAAATCCTGAAGACCCATTTTAAGTTATGTGGTTGGAAATGGGTTAATTAATGCTGTAAATAAAGTATGGGCTCCACTATATGCAATAAAAAAAATTCAAACTAAGTATAGTGAAACAATCTAAAGGCTGACTAAAAAGAACCTCTAATGGAAGTTTCAAAATTGTTTTTAAAGAGGCATTCTGGTTGTTTGAAGCTATCCCCTATCCATAGCATAGGGGATAACTATTAAATCGGTGGGGGTCCTACTGCTGGGACCCTCACCAATCATGAGAACAAAGGCCCCTTACCCCCTGCAGTCCTTAAATAGGCAAGCGCTGTACTTGGCTATCTCTGTAACTCCTATAGAAATGAATAGAGAGACACCTTGCATGTGTGACCAGCCACTCAATTCATGTTCTCATGATTGATGAGGATCCCCACCAATCTTTTTTTTTTTTTTTTTTTTTTTTCAAAAATTTATTGGGAAAACTACCAAACATTTACAGTACAAATTTTTACAATCTCTCAATTCTTAGTGACCCGACTAATTATATATAGATATAAATATATTCAACTCATCCTTTCGTTACATTTAGAAAACCCTCCCCTCCCTCCCCCCTAGTCTGTGGTGCGTCAAAGTAGGACCCTTATAAATGAAACAATTTGACCTCAGCTAGTCAATCCTCCAACCACCCCATATCCTATTCCACTGGTCCTCACCTTCCCTCCGTTTGTATATAATTTTCTCATAATTTTTTACCTTATCAGTTAAATTTATCCATGTATTTATGTCTGGAGTGGATCGGGCAAACCAGGTCCGACTGATCAAAACTCTAGCCAACATCAGTATTCTGCTCAGGAAGATCTTTTGGTACTTGTAATTTTTTAATTTGGAAAGATCATTAAGCACAAATACTTGTGGTTCAAAAGGAATTCGAATTTTTAGCTTATACATAATACAATTATTAATACTATTCCAGTAATTTATAAGTTCTGGACAAGTCCATATCATATGGAGAAAGTCCGCTCCTGCAGTGTCACATTTGGGGCAGTTGGACGTGTCTCTTAACCCGCATTTATTCATCCATAGGGGAGTAATATATAATCTATGGCAAATATAGAATTGTATTAGAACATGGTTAAAGTTCTGGGATAGTGAAACCAAATTCCCAAAAATATTCTCCCACCCTTCTATTTGTAAATTCGGACAATCCGCCTCCCACGCTTTTTGTCCTGGTGAGTGTGTATCACTAAACCGTGCCTTAAGTAATAACTTATATATATTTGAAATTTTTGTTCTAGAAGGTGTACCCCCTACCCAATCATTCAAAAAAGATAAATTATCTATATCCAGCAGCCGCTTATCATCCAAACTGGATAGTACAGATCGCAATTGAAAATACCTAAACCATGAAAGGTTTCTTATATTATGTGTCATTTCTATAAAAGATTTAATTTCTCTATCTTTAACTACCTGTGAGATATATAAAATTTTATTCTTCTGCCAAAATGTGTCAGCTGCAATATCATCTAGCCTTTGTAAATACAAATTATGCCAGAGGGGCGTAAATGTAAGTGAACCCTTAACCTTCAACCATGTCCTAGTTATAGCCCACACTTTCAGGAGTAATTTTATAGTCTCTCTGTAGCCTTGCTCATAACTCTTCAATAGGCCAGATTCCAACAAGGTAAAAATATTATTGTGGGCGTGGCTAGTTACCAACTTCCCCAGGAGTGCACTGTTCTCTGATTCATAGCACATCAATAACTGGGCTGCAATAAAATACCCTTTAAAGTAGGGGAGATTTAAACCCCCACACTCCACTGATTTATACAAATATTCCAGCTTAATTCGAACTCGCTTTCTTCCCCATATTAAATCATTAATTATTCTTTCCATAAGTTTAAAATATTTATCTTGTATCCAAATAGGTGTATTCCTGAGCACATAAAGAAATTGTGGTAATATCACCATTTTAACTAGTGAAACTCGATCAGCTCTAGATAGGGGAAGTTTCAGCCAGATCCCTATTTTAGCTCTAATCTTTACCATTATGGGGATCAAATTAAGTTGTACAAAATTTTCAACCCGAGGCGATATAGTCAAACCCAAGTATTGAAAAGTATCAACAATATCTAACTGTGTCACAAGAACCTCTTTCTGTGGCAGGGGGTCTATTGGGAGCAGACTGGTCTTGGCCCAGTTTATAAGAAGACCAGACACCTCACCAAATACTTTAACCATTTGAATAATCCTAGGAAGAGTAATTTCCGTATGGTCTATAAAAAACAAAACATCATCTGCATATAATGAGATACGGTCTTGTGTTCCTAACGTACCGAATCCTTTAACCTGATCATCCTGCCTGATGGCCATCGCAAGGGGTTCGATATAAATATCGAATAACAAGGGAGATAATGGGCAGCCCTGCCGCGTGCCTCTATTTAAATCAATACTACTACTCAGAATTCCATTAAGACTCAATTTTGCCCTTGGAGATCTATACAGTAGCTTAAGAGTACGTATAAACCTTTTTCCAAAGCCCATCCTGGCAAGAACCTTCCAGAGGAAACGCCACTCCACCCTGTCAAAGGCCTTGGAGGCATCCAATGAGAGGATGGAGCGGGCGGTCCCCCCAGGGGCCTGAATATTAGAAAAGAGCCGATGTAAATTATGATGTGTACCCTTGTTTTGGATAAAACCGCTCTGATCCGGATGGACAATGGAGGAAATGACCCTAGAAAGCCTTGTAGCCAGGACCCTCGCGAGAAGCTTTACATCTGCATTGAGCAGTGAAATTGGTCTATAAGATTCTAAATCTAAAGGGTCCTTGCCTTTTTTTGGAATTAATATTATTGTAGCCTCCATCATTGAATCTGGCAGCATCCCATCCTCCATTGATTCAGCAAAGACCTCCAACAGTCTGGGAAGAATACAGTCCCCATATTTACTATAAAATTCATATGGAAGCCCGTCTGAACCAGGAGTGGAGTTAGCTGAACATAGTTTAATAGCTCCCTCAAGTTCCTGAATTGAGACCTCCAATTCTAGTGCTTTCTTTTGCGTCTCAGTAATAGTTGGAAAATTGATCCTGTCTAGATAGAAATCTATCTTATCATCTGTGATGTTAGAGTCAGCTTTATACAGATCAAGGAAGTAATCAAGAAAGGCCTTCTCCACCGGGCCCTGTCTGGTGACTATCCTACCATCACTCAATCGAACCTTATCTATATGTTTTTTGGGTTGTTGATTGGAGATTACTCTGGACAGGAGTTTACCAGGTCGCCCTGACTCGGTAAAATATTTTTGCCCTTTAAAGAAAAGGTTCTGTTGGGCCTTATCCAATAAAAACTTAGAATATATTTGTGTGGCCCTTTGCATATTTTCCCTGTTCTTCTCCGTCTTGTTCATGTAAAAGGATTCTGTCGCCAACACTACATGTTCTTCTAGATTTTTCATGTTTTTTTCCATATTCCCTTCTAAGGTTCGCGATATTACTAACCATCAATCCCCTCATATACGCCTTAAAGGTATCCCATACCACTTGAATTTTTGCTGAGCCATAGTTGATATCCCAGAATCGGCCTATTTCATTTCAAATTATTTCATGTGTCTTTATAACTGATAGCCAATAAGGATTTAGTCTAAAGGGAGGTTTTGATGTATATCTTTCCTGAGATAAGCAAAATTCAAGTAATAGCGGGGAGTGATCCGATATTGACCTCGTTTCATATTTCATTCGCTTTATCAGTTTCACATGTTTACTACTTATCAATACAAGATCTATTCTGGACATCGATTTACCTGCTTTACTAAAGCATGAAAAAACCCTTTTCCCCTGTCCCAGATGTTCCCAAGCATCCTCAAATCCAGCCTCCAGGCAAAACCGTGCCAGGGGAGACCCCTGGACCGGACTGTCACTCCTGACACTCGTAGAAACCCTGTCACGTAGCGGATCGATGACACAGTTAAAGTCGCCAATAATCAATGTTGGACATTCTGGCCATTTATCCATGAATAATAACAGAGAGTTAAGAACCGAAAAGGAAAATGGCGGTGGAATATAGACAAAGGCCAAAATACATATCTTCCCCCCAAGCCTACAATATAAAAAAATAAATCTCCCCTGTTGGTCGACAGAGGATGCTTCACAAACGAAATCAATAAGTCTATGTATCAACACCGTAACACCTCTCGAGTAATTGGAGAAGGTAGAATGATACGTGTGCGCAGCCCATCCCCTGTCGACCACTCTAGTGGTCTCCTCAGTGAGGTGGGTCTCCAACAGGCATACTATTGCTGGTAAATGGGCCTGAGTCAAATCAAAAACCGCTTGTCTCTTACCTCTATCCCCCAAACCACGTATATTCCAAGCAATAATTCTAGTCAGCATCATCAACAATGGTTAAGTGGAGAAAAAAGGAGAGAGAAAAAAAATAAACTAAAAAAAAGGGAAACCACCCTACTTTGACGCACCACAGCCCAACCCCGCCCCCCCCCCTCCCCTCACCCCCCTCCTACAGGCAATCCACCACATATTGTAGTAGATTTCTTTCCTATGACCATCCCTCCCACACTCCCCCCACTCAGCCACCCCCATTAGGAAGCAAAGGAAAATACATTTAGGGGTATAAGCCCCTTATAGTAATTATTATTCCCGCCAGATCATAACCCAATTGAATTATCGATTATTTCGATCAAGCCAGTCCGCGGCTTCTTCCGGGGTGTCAAAAAAAAGAGTTTTATCATTAAAAACAATCCGCAGTTTGGCTGGGAATATGAGAGAATATTTAATATCCCTTTCTCTTAGCCTCTTTTTAACAATCATAAATGTGCGTCTCTTTTCTTGTATATCTTTCGAAAAATCGGGAAAAAAGGCCAGTCTAATCCCGTTATATACAACCGGTGAGGATTCCCTCGCCCTTCTCAGGAGGATATCTCTGTCCCCTGTAGTCAATAGCTTAGCAAGGAATGTCCGAGGTTGTCTCCCTGGAATTGGTTTTCCCCCTGGGACCCGATGAGCTCTTTCAATCATAAAAAGAGAAGAAAACGACTCTTTCCCAAAGTTCTCAAGGATTAACTTCTGTATGAATTGGGTTGGATTTTTCTCTTCCACACCCTCTGGAATCCCTATTATTCTCACATTGTATCTTCGTGACCTATCCTCAAGGTCCGCTACCTTTTTCTTCAGAAGGTTATATTCTGATTTAAATGTGGAGACTTCCGTATTTATTTTTTTGGATTCATTCTGTATATGGGCGACGGAACTCTCAAGGATGTTGACTCTGTCTCGCATTTTTGACAAATCATCTTTTATTAGTCCCACATCAACTTGAATAAACCCAAGTTGGGTTGTGACCGCCTGTATTAAATCCCCGTTCTGTTTAACCGCTAGGAGTATTTCTTCTAGCGGAGAGGAGTTGTCATTAGGGATAACTTCCCCCATTATACCGTCTTCTTCTTCGGGGTATCTAGAGGCTTTTTGTGTTTCTAACTCAGTCATCTCTGAGTCATCATTTTTTTTTGTGACAGGTTCCTTTTGTCCGCCCCTCGTATTAACCCTCGGAGACCTCAGGAACTGATCTATTTTTGTTACTTCAACAGTTTTAGACCCGTGTTTCTGACTTGAGAGATCAGTCGAGCGCCTACTAGCTTTTGGGGCCATATCTTATTTCTGCTTTTTTTTTTTTTTTTTTTTTCTTTCCCCTTGTTCCGCCTCTTTCTCTCCTTTTGAATATATATCTCTTCTTCTTCACTCTCCTTCTTTCCCTTCTCCTTTCCTTCTTTTATTTTTTTTTCCCCCTTTTTTTTTTTTTTTTCACTCCCTTCTTGTTTATTCTTGTTTTCTTTTCCTCTTTTTCCCCTTTCCTTTCCTTTTTTTTTTTTTCCACTCTCTCTCCCTCCTTCTTTTTTTTTTTTTTTTTTTTTTAATTGTCCGCTCTTCTTTATACTCTTTCTCCCCCTTTTTTTTTTTTTTCCTTTTTTCCGCCTTATACTTTATATTCTATAGTCACTTCTTTTATAATCATAGGCACCTCACTTTTTTTTTTTTTTCCAAAAAATATTGACACCAGCAGCCTGTCAGAGTAGGGTCAATAGAATTAGTCCCAGCAGTATAAAGGAAAAAAGGGGAGGATAATGATCAAAAATACTGGACAAAATCTAAAGGCACAAAACGGGGTTAAATATGTCATGGGCATCATACAAGCCCCCTGAAGAGTCCTCCAGCAGCTTAACGATCTCCACTCAGGGTTAGTTAGAGTCAGCAATCATAGGGAGGTTAGTCACCACGACATCAAAGAGGAGAGGGAACAAATCGGGAAAAGCTGAAGACACGAGGAGAGGGTCAGGTCATGTACAATAACATGAGGAGAGAGCAAGGAGAATCGGCAGCAGTCCTAAGTATGATTCATCAACTTGTCAGCTTGTCCAGCAAACCGTCGGGTAAGGGAAACACAAGGGTGCTACTCACACTGACACCAGGAGGAGAGCAGCGGATCAACAGGAACCGGAGACGCACTCCACGGAAGAGCTCCACATACCGAACTGATCACGACGGCACGGTGAGTAGGAGAGGAGGAAGCGGCAGGAGCGGCAGGATCAGCAAAAGCTAGAAGCAGGCCCCACGTCCGAGCTCAGCAGTCGGGACAGTAGCATAGTAGGCAGTAGACGAAAGGCAATAGCGCTGTAGCGCGGTAGCGCTTATCCCACGGTCATAGAGAGGATGCGGGGAAAGTTCGGCACGAGAACGCCAGAACGCTCAAGGCAGCGGGACAGCTGAGCCGTGGGGAGGCGGAGAGCGCGACGTCCTCTACGTCATCACCCTTGCGGACTTCAGGATCCCCACCAATCTAATAGTTATACTTCAAACAACTGTAATACCCCTTAGGCCTCTTTCACACAACCGTTTTTTTTTTTTCCATTTACGGGCCGTTTTTTGCGTTTCGTATACGACCCGTACACAGAACCATTTATTTCAATGGTTCCGCAAAAAAACGGAATGTACTCTGCATGCATTCTGTTTCCATATTTCCATTTTTCCGTTCCGTTGAAAGATAGAACATGTCCTATTATTGCCCGCAAATCACGTTCCGTGGCTCCATTCAAGTCAATGGGTCCGCAAAAAAAATGGAACACATACGGAAATGCATCCGTATGTCTTCCGTATCCATTCAGTTTTTGCTGAACCATCTATTGAACATTTTGTGCCCAGACCAATTTTTTCTATGTAATTACTGTATACTGTATATGGCATATGAAAACACTGAAAAAGCCATACGATTATGTGCAAGAGGCCTTAATCGATTGCTTGTTTGAAGATAAGCAATTGCATTATATTGTCAATTATTGAGGAGGTTGGTAGCACCCTAGCTATACTAATTGTGCAGGTCCATTGTCTTTCTTTTAAGATGGGAGGATTATGTCCAGCTAATGGTTTGGGCCTTCTTTTAATGAAAAAAAGCTTGTCCAGAATGTGCACCCCTTTTAATAAAATGGGATCATTTCCTCCCATGACCTATGAGACAAGCAATGCATATGTTTAATACACATTTTACATATGCAGATAGAATGCAAACAAAGTTTAATTTATTGTAAACTTTAGTTTATTGTAACATTAATAAAACTGGCAGCAAGTTGTGCTTGAATTACCTATTTCTTAAATATATATGGCTCTTTTTTATTCACTCATTAATGTTTCACACTTTTGATCCATTAAACACTAAAGCTTGCAGTGAAGTGAATTCTTGTGAATGCACCCTGCAAATGGAAATGTAAAGAATTGTAGCATGTGTACAGTTAGGACAATAAGTAATATAGAGGCAGTCATTAGACAAAGCTTATCTTCAGGCTCCCAAAAATGAGAAATCACTTAAGATCATTATGTTCATGGATTTCCATTTTGCAAATGTCAGTTCCTTAAATTCACAGCAACACAAAAAGTGTTAATCATGCTTTACAACAATCAATCTGCATACTCAGTAATCTGCCTCATTGTGATGGCATTACAAGCCAAAGAATGCTAACTTTAATAACAGAAATGTATTTTCTATGCATAAAATAGGCTGCATGTTTTTATTTTATCACAGAAAAGCATAGGAGAAAATGCATTACATCCATTAGTTAATGTCCACATTTTAATCAGCTAGAAGCCAACAGTAATGAGCAGCAAGGGCTATATTCGAATTCGCGATATTTCCTGAATATTTTGTAAAATATTCATGATATATTTGTGAATTTCAAGAATTCGAGATTATTTTATTGAATGCAAAAAATTGGCAATGTAAAAATCGCGTAATGCAAAATTGTGACGCGAAATACAGGCGTGGGTCACTTTGGCTACATTTTTCAAGCTGGTATAAGTTTCCTGAGACTGGAGAAAATGGTCGGCACAGCAGAACATTAGAATAGCATTATAATCAGTTAGAGTCAAGTGCTCCAATAGATATTCGCGATTGTGCTAATTGGCAGTGATTAGAATATTTTTCGCACTACGTGCAATTTCACATTTTAGCAGGTATGACTACAGATAACTGGTGCACTAAGTATTGTTGTTAGCTTGACATTGCTTCCTTCTCATTGGCCCACAAGCAAGAAGCAGAGAGGAATAATGTGTTCAGATGGAAAAATAAATGTTGAATAGTCGATATAACTAATATATAGCACTATATTCTAAATATTTGGGCTCGACACTAGAAGCCAAATAGATAAGCAAACTGTATTTTTCAGAAACATACAGAATCATTGCAATACTATTTGTATACTATTGTATACTAGTATTTCCATTGTCAATATGTGTCACATATCCATAGCATAGGTAACAAATATTTTATTGGTGTAAGTCTGACTTGTAGGGCCCCAACCAGTCATTAGAGTGGCTTTTACCCTCTCATTCACTACAGCTATAGTGGTGAGATTTATATAGAGTAGTGGAAAGCTTTCAGCTTGCTGGTATAGAAACAGCCAAGCAAACTCATATCACACAGTATTTCCCCACCAACTATCCTGGTAGTAAAGGTTGTTAAAGAAACTGGCAGATCATCTAAAGTAAATCTACTTGTAAATGGGGGTGTCTAGTGTTGAGTGAATCGAAGCCGAACGAATTGACTTCAATCTAAATTTCAGGAGAAATTTGATTTGCTGCGAAGCCGAATTTCCTTGAGCTTTGTAGTAACAAATGAATTTTTCCTGAAATGGTGGCGGCAAAAAAAAAACATACCGCATTTTTCGCCCTACAGGACGCACTGGCCCATAAGACGCACCTAGGTTTTTGAGGAGGAAAATAAGAAAAAAAATATTTTAAACCAAAGGTGTGCTTTGGTGGGCTTTGAACTAATGGTAGCCTGTGAATAACACTATTATGGGGGTCTGTGGCTGACACTGTTATGGGGCGTCTGCGGATGGCACTGTTACACTGTTATGGGGGCATCTGCGGATGGCACTGTTATGGGGGCATCTGCAGATGGCACTGTTATGGGTGCATCAGCGGATGGCACTGTTATGGGGGCATCTGTGGATGGCATGACACTGCTATGGGGGCATCTGTGGATGACAGATAAATAGTATCTTATGCTATTTGACAACCACAGATCCCCCCAATAACAGTGTCATGCCATCCACAAATGCCAACATAACAGTGCCATCCACTGTGAATGACCCCCAATACAGGGGGTGGCATCTACACTAGTTTTTAAATGGCAGCGGAGGCACAGTGCAGTCATTGTATTCTATTGCACCCGGCCCCGCTCACTGCACTAATGGTATCTACTGTGACGGCAGGCAGGCAATTTTTAACTATAAATACGTTTTATCCAGCAGCCTTTACTTACGATCATAGCAGGCTGGAGCCAGGAGGGCGGGCGGGCACTAGCAGCATAACTTCCTACATCACGTGCCTGTGCCACCTGCTTCATTTATAAAGTGGGCGGAGCAGGCACGTGATGTAGGAAGTTACGCTGCCAGTGCCCGCCAGCCCTGCTTCCAGCCTGCTATGATCGTAAGTAAATGCTTCTGGATCAAACATATTTATAGTTAAACATTGCCTGCCTGCAGTTACAGTAGATACCATTAGTACAGTAAGCGGGGCCCAGTGCAATAGAATACATTGACTGCACCGGGCCCTGCTGCCATTACAAAACTGAAGGCCGGCCCCCAGCCCCTCCTCCCCCCTTGCTGATACACACGTCGGCCGCGCTGTGCAGCTTGCGGTCGGTGGTGTATCAGTGTAAAAACGGCAGCATTCGCCCCATAAGATGCACTGCCATTTTCCTCCCACTTTTTTGGGGGGAGTGAGTCTTATAGGGTGAAAAATATGGTACTCACCTTATCAATTTGCTTATGGAGAGGCCATCGTAGACATCTAAAAAATTCCACTAAAAATCTTGTGTGACGTGACATGTGACGTCACCATGCCAGCACACTGGCCAGGCGTGATGACATCATCATGTCACCGTTCAAGATTTTGTGCTGTGTCTTCAATCAAGAAGGCTGCAATGACCTCTCTGCAAGCAAATGGATAAGGTGACTATTATTTTTTTTTACCGGATTAATAACTGAAATCCCACAATTGTAGCATCAAATGCCATGATAAGTGATGAACGCGGCATCTGAGGCATCTGACAGTTGAGACATGACTTGGATATTAAATAAGCCAGCATCTCGTCTACAACAGATTTATTCTAAGGCCTTTCACCCAGTTAACCCAGTACTCTCTGCTCTGCACTGATAAGGGGCAATCACCCAAAAATAGCTGTCTGCAGATGACGTGCTGGCTTATTTAGTATCCAAGTTATGTCTCAAGGCCTATTTAAAAGGTTGAACATTGACTTATGTGATAACTTCCTTACATCTGGTGGCATCAGAGGTAAAGCTTAATAAGGGCTCATTTGCATCCCTTTCTTTCCAGCAAGTTTCTAATCGCAAAAGGTAAAGCCATTTCCGATATGCATGTTTGTTTGCCTATTATTGATAGAACATGCAGACTATTGATAATTATGTCAAATGTTACACTGGGAGAGACACAGGTGTGCCAATTGTATCTTGTGCCAATACTAAGAAATTTTCTTCATGGGTGGTGTACTTTGTATCCATTTTTTTATTCTTTTCACCTGTTTACTATGTCAGAGGAGGCGTATGAGAGTATTTATGGATCAATTGAAGAATAGACCATGTACTGTATACAACCCACTCTTTGATTTACAATTCAAGCCCATTCAGTTGAATGAGGTTGAGGTGCAATGAAAGACACAACCCATGAATAAATATGGCCATGTGTGGGGAAAAAAGGTGAATTACTTTTTATAATCTCAAACAATTTCTTTAAAAAATGACCAACATTAATCTATAGCTATAAAATGGTCAAACTGTACTCAATAAAAGTGGTGGATGGAGTGTGGGGGTATTACTTATTTGATATAGTTGTTTACCACAGATGATTCCTATCTCAAAATACAGATCTTTTAAACATTTATCAAATACTCACAAAAACAAAACACGGTGATGCTATCTGTATCTTATAGTTTAAACAAAATAAAAAAAATAGCATTGCATTTAACAATCTTCAGCTTTTTTAGACTCCTAAGTAAGGCTGAGAAATGTCTCTAAAGATGGAACAGATTCCTGTAATGTTCATTTTGATTTATTGGGACTATGAACTTAAAATTTGATCTGACTGTAAGCATAGGTAAAGGCTGTATTGATCTATTAAATTGCCCCCAGTCTCTTTGTATTTTATCTGCTATGAAATCTGTGACTTCATTCATCACTGTAAAACATATTCCTCAATAAAGCCTTGACCTGTTTTTCAAAATCAAATCTTGATTAAATTTAGTTTCCTGTCCAAACATATACAACAGTATGTCCTCTTCAATCAAGTTCTCATTCCTGCCTGTTGTGCAGGAAAAATACGGTTACTAATTCATTAGAGACATAGATGATCTATCAGATACATCCATCTATGATCACATTATGTCTTGAAAATATATCTTTTTAATTATGAAGCCAATAGTATATTGTGCACATCATTTCAACAGGTATAATGAATGTGCCAACATTTTTTAGACTGTGTCTTAAAATTCTGTTGAGATGGGTTGCTCTGTTGAAAAATTTTGCAGGAAACAATCACTACTAAGCATTACACAAAAATATATTTAAAAATACATTCTAGCCAGATTGGTTTAGTAAACCTACTATTATAAAATTGCTTTCTTTAGGAACAAGGAAGTTCAAGTGCAAAAATATATATACCATATATCTGCTCTCCTGGCATTGTATTATGTGAAAAAGAAAGTGAAAAGCTTTTAATAATGTGTTGGTGGCCATCATCACTGCCTCTTTTCTCGATTATTGGAGAAAATACAATAGTCAAAAGAGCAATCACAATTGCTCCAGGTTCTAAAGACTTTTTATCCCCATATATTTGAGTAGGCATCAGTTGAGCTTAGTTGGCATCTATAAGGGTACGTTTACATATGCATTGGGAACTCTGGTAGTCTATTCTGAAAGAGGAACAGACTGCTGGAGTTCACATTGTCCGGCATAGCCAGACACTGCCGCGCACCATGGCAGGTTTCTGGGAAAACTGCCAGGTTTCGGCATGACAAAAAAATACAGCATGCAGTATTTTTTTGCCTGGCTAAACACTCACATTTATCCTGGAAACCTATTGTATCACCATCAGATACCATTATAGTCAAAGGTCTTGTGTGTTTCCAGCTTACCCAGATACAGTTAACTCTCGCAGTCTGCTCCTTTGCTAAAACAGACTACCAGAGTTTATGACGCATGTATGAACCTGGCCTCAAAAGGATGAAAATCAGAGAAAAAAAATCATCAGTCTAATCAGTTATTTTGATGGGAGAAAAAGTCCTGCCTGCTTTGTTTTCCTCTCATCAAAAACTACTGATATGTGACAAAACTGATCCAAAGTAAGCACAACTAATGCAATTTAAACAAATTAAAACGTACGTTTTTCTTTTTTTTTTTTCAGATGTGAACTCATAGAGTAACAAAACCTATGGTTCCTTATCTAAAGGTTTCTTCTGGATCCAGAAACGACAATCACTGTGGGCACCATTTTGAGTATACAGGGATAAAAACACAATTCTTACATTCCCCCCCCCCCCCCCCCAAAGAAAATCTACAGGGAAGTTGTACACCTCACAAATTTTAACTTCTAAAATCTTTGTTATTCGTCCTGCATGTATCACTCAAAATGGTGGCCACATTTTACAGATTAAAAGAAAGAAGAGATGGCAACTGCTGGCAAAAATAGATACTTTTGATATATATATTTTTTCTTAAGTGTGACAGTGATGTGTTATTAACTAGACTGTTTGCAATCACTGGCTACAATCTGTTTATCCATGCCGTTATATGTAACTTTGATATTAATAATGTTGCATTGACATTAAAGAGCTTCCAAGGGGTTGCAAACAGTCCTAGGAGACCTCAGAGTGTCATATTGTAAACATTTTTTTTAGAGTAGTTGGGACACACATTTATTTGGACAACATCTAAGCTGATGGCCAATTCTATCTAATTAGACCCCCTGATTTTAAAATTGATTTAGATTTTATCTTTTCAGTAATTGATTTTCATTAATTGATCATGATACTTTCTTAGTTGTTCATTTGACCTACCAAATAGAATGTTTTGGCCAGCTGAGGGGAGTAAATTTTGCTCAATAAGATGGTCACCTAACTTTTTTTAAATCTGGTATTAAACTTGCAACTTTTTCTGAAAGTACCAACATACTGTAAGCATATCACTTGTGGCCCTACAAATGTTTATTTATTTTTTGTGTTTGGTGTTTTGTTCTGATATTGTACAGTTATGGCCAAAAGTTTTGAGAATTACATAAATATTGGAAATTGGAAAACTTGCTGCTTACGTTTTTTATAATAGCAATTTGCATATACTCCAGAATGTTATGAAGAGTGATCAGATGAATTGCATAGTCCTTCTTTGCCATGAAAATTAACTTAATTCCCCCCAAAAAATTCCACTGCATTTCATTGCTGTCATTAAAGGACCTGCTGAGATCATTTCAGTAATCATCTTGTTATCTCAGGTGAGAATGTTGACGAGCACAAGGCTGGAGATCATTATGTCAGGCTGATTGGGTTAAAATGGCAGACTTGACCTGTTAAAAGGAGGGTGATGCTTGAAATCATTGTTCTGCCATTGTTAACCATGGTGACCTGCAAAGAAACGCGTGCAGCCATCATTGCGTTTCATAAAAATGGCTTCACAGGCAAGGATATTGTGGCTACTAAGATTGCACCTCAATCCACAATTTATAGGATCATCAAGAACTTCAAGGAAAGAGGTTCAATTCTTGTTAAGAAGGCTTCAGGGCTTCCAAGAAAGTCCAGCAAGCGCCAGGATCGTCTCCTAAAGAGGATTTAGCTGTGGGATCGGAGTGCCACCAGTGCAGAGCTTGCTCAGGAATGGCAGCAGGCAGGTGTGAGCACATACGGACGCACAGTGAGGCCAAGACTTTTGGAAGATGGCCTGCTGTCAAGAAGGGCAGCAAAGAAGCCACTTCTCTAAAAAAAAAAAAAAAAAAAATCAGGGACAGATTGATCTTCTGCAGAAAATATGGTGAATGGACTGCTTAGGACTGGGGCAAAGTCATATTCCCTAATGAAGCCTCTTTCCGATTGTCCGGAAAAAGGCTTGTCAAAGAAGAAGAAAAGGTGAGCGCTACCATCAGTCCTGTGTCATGCCAACAGTAAAGCAATAATGTGTGGGGTCGCTTCTCATCCAAGGGAGTGGGCTCACTCAAAATTTTGCCCAAAAACACAGCCATGAATAAAGAATGGTACCAAAACACCCTCCAACAGCAACTTCTTCCAACAATCCAACAACAGTTTGGTGAAGAACAATGCATTTTCCAGCACGATGGAGCACCGTGCCATAAGGCAAAAGTGATAACTTAGTGGCTCGGGGACCAAAACGTTGACATTTTGGGTCCATGGCCTGGAAACTCCCCAGATCTTAATCCCATTGAGAACCTGTGGTCAATCCTCAAGTGGCAGGTGGACAAACAAAAACCCACTAATTCTGACAAACTCCAAGAAAGAATGGGTTGCTATCAGTCAGGAATTGGCCCAGAAGTTGATTGAGAGCATGCCCAGTCGAATTGCAGAGGTCCTGAAAAAGAAGGGTCAACACTGCAAATACTGACTCTTTGCATAAATGTCATGTAATTGTCGATAAAAGCCTTTGAAACGTATGAAGTGCGTGTAATTATATTTCACTACATCACAGAAACAACTGAAACAAAGATCTAAAAGCAGTTTAGCAGCAAACTTTGTGAAAACGAATATTTGTGTCATTCTCAAAACTTTTGGCCACAAATATATATATATATATATATATATATATATATATATATATATATATATATATGTTCTGTATATAACAGTAGTTTAACAGGTTCTGTTCATTTGTGCCATCTCATCACTTATGAATATTCTGCTCTTGGTAATGTGCTTGATTAATTTTCTGTATTTGCTGGAATTTTATTCATATGATACTGTATTTCTTTTAAAAGGTTTTATACATTTTATTAAGCCTTAATTTAAAAAACAAATTAGCTTTATAGCAGTGCTAAGAACCATTCTATTAATATATCACAAATGGCATACATAAAAAATTTACATTACTTCATCTTATGTCCTCCCTATTTCTGTTATGCGATACTTTATGTGATGAGTGAGCTACAGTACAGCACAAAATTGCCTCATGAAGTTTTGAGTGACAGTGTTCCTTTTTTATGTATTTTATATGATCAATGTATTATATACTCAGCGGTGGGAATTAATCATTGTAGGTGTATTTGAGGTAACTTTTTACAACAGACTTACTATTCTTACCAGCACCAAATTTATGATAATGACGCACAGAGATAATAACTTTGGTGCATGTGTTATGTGGTTACGGTGATATCAGTGAAGGTACAGTTCACCTGGGGGATACTACACATGGAGTTGAGAATTGTTTGTGACTTTTTAAAATGACATACTTTATAAGTGTGTCAAAAAAGTTATCTTCTCTAAAACTACAAATACATTTTCATTCCAAATCTTTAGGTTTTGCTAGAAGGTGCACTGCTCAAAAAGTCGGAAAATATTTGCACAAATAACCCTTTAAAATCGCAAAGCCTAAATTTTTTTTTCGGGTATGCAATATTTGATAAACCAACCTCTCCCTACCCCCACCACCTGTTATTTTTGATTTTCTCCCATTTGGGTGTTTAACAAAGAGAGAAAAAATCCAGTAAGGCTACTATTTCACAATGTAACATTTATTATCTTTAATCCTTGAAGCATTCTCCATTATTCCAATAAAATTGCCCACTTTATTTCAATTTCATTTCTTATGTAATTAGATAAAGATGAAAAATGAACAAGTTTGGTAGCTTGCAAAATATAAAATAGAGACTCTAGACAGTAGGTCTTATAATATAATATGCATTTAAATTTAAGCTATGACACAAATAAAGAACAAGGGCATTTAATCATGTTTCGTATTATAAACATTTTTGGAGATATTCCATAGGTATGTTTTTACTTTCAAATAAACTTACAGAACTTGGGTCAGGTGTGCATTAAAACAGTCACCCTCTACTCATTAGATTTTCTGGAAGTAAATCAACACCATTACATAATTTGTAATACCTTTCTGACCATGACCCAGATAAAATCATCCATCACTTCCTCTGCCAGTCAGGGAAATGTCAGCTCCAGTAAGCAGGGGACCAGGAGAGCGGGGCAGGCCAGACAGGTGCTGATAGTGAAAGACTCAATTATTAGGGGTACAGGTAGGGCAATCTGTCATAAAGATCGTGATCGTTGAACAGTGTGTTATCTTTCTGGCGCTCGAGTTAGACACATCGTGGATCAGGTTGACAGATTACTGAAAGGGGCTGGAGAAGATCCAGCAGTCATGGTTCATATTGGAACCAATGACAAAGCTAAAGTTAGGTGGAGTGTCCTTGAAAATACATTTTGGGATTTAGGTCAAAAGCTTAGGGTAAAGACCTCAAATGGTAGTGTTTTCCAAAATACTACCTATACCACGAGCCACACAAGAAAGGCAGCGGGAGATTAGGTAGGTTAACAAATGGCTCAAGAACTGGTGTAGGAAGGAGGGGTTTGTGTCCCTGGAGAACTGGGTCGACTTCTCTGTTGGCTACAGGCTCTATCGTAGGGATGGGCTGCACCTGAATGGGAAAAGGGCAGCAGTGTTGGGGGAGTAGATGACTAGAAGATTGGAGGAGTATTTAAACTAGGGACTCGGAGGGAGGGTGATTACATTATAGGATGGGAAGATAGTGCACATAGAGACCGGGGGGTGAGGTAATGGGATTGGGAGAGGAATGGAAGGAGGGTTTACAACAGGAAAGGTTTAGGGTAAAAAAATTAAATTTTATATATATATATATATATATATATATATATATATATATTAATTGTATGTATACTAATGCCAGAAGCCTGAATAATAAAACTGGGGAACTGGAATTAGTGATGTGTGAGAAGGACTATGATATAGTGGGATTAACTGAGACATGGCTGGATGATAGCTATGACTGGGCAGTGAATGTGCAAGGTTACAGCCTGTTTAGAAAGGATTGACATAACCGGAGAGGGGGAGGGGTCTGCCTTTATGTAAAGTACTGTCTAAAGCCCACAGTCCGAGAAGATATAAGTGAGGGATATGAACATATGGAGTCACTGTAGGTAGAAATACATGGAGGCAAAAACAATAATAAAATACTAATAAGAGCTTATTATAAATATACAAGAGTCCACAGAAAATCTACTACTAAACAAGATAGACAAGGTGGCAGAACATAATAAGGTCGTTATTATGGGGGACTTCAACTACCCAGATATAGACTGGGAAACTGAAACCTGTATATCTCATAAAGGAAAACCGTTTTTTGGCAATACCCAAATACAATTACCTTTTCCAACTGGTTCAGGACCCGATTAAAGGGACGGCCATAATGGACTTAGCATTAATCAATAGATCTGACACAACAGATGTGCAGGTTGGGGGCACCTGGGAAATTGTGACCATAAAGTAATAACCTTCCAATTGGCATTCTTCAGAGAGAAACAAAAATGCCAAACTTCAAAAAAGCTAAATTTAGCCAACTAAGAGAGGCCATAAGCCTAACTAACTGGGATAAAGTCCTCAAAAATAAAATTACCGCCACAAAATGGGTGAGAGGTACATACCTTATGGGAATAAAAGGTTAAGGAACAATAAAAAAAACAACTATGTGGCTAAATAGAACTGGAGAAAAAGCAATAAATGACAAAAAAAAGCATTTAAATCACTAAAACAGGAGTGTAGCGAGGGAGCACTGAAAAACTATAAGGAAAAAAATAGAATATGTAAAAAACAAATAAAAGCAGCCAAACTAGAGACTGGGAGATTAATTGCCAAAGAGAACAAAACTGACTGTAAAATTATCTTCAATTATATAAATGGTAAAAAGTATAAATCTGAAGGTGTCATTCCTTTACAGAGTAATGAGGGGGGAGTTGCAGAGAGCGATGAGGAGAAAGCAAATCTATTAAATATTTTTTTTCTGCACTGTATTCACTAGAGATGAGCGAATTTTTCAAAATTTTGGTTCGCCGAATTTTTCAAGATTTTGGTTTGCCGAATTTTTCAAAATTTTGGTTTGCCGAATTTTTGGGGAAAATTTGGTTTGGTTCGAAATATATTTGTGACAAATTATGGTAACAAATGGCTATTTCTTGGCTGCTGAGAGCCATTATAGTGGTGTAAAACACTTGTAGTAACACGCATAGTGAGTCTGCTTTGGTAGTGAAAAAATACTGAGTCCGTATGACATGCAGATGACAGGTGTCGCTCTTAGAATCACTGCACTGTTCACTTATTAGGGCGGTCACAGGGCCAAAACTGACCAAATAACTCAAGCATGAACTCAGCCTTACAGGTCGAAGTTAGCGCCAAGAAGAAGCACACTCCTTTTACACCATCGCCAACTGATTCCACATGGATGTCTACAGAACCTGTTATATTGAATGTGTATACAAGTAGAACCCCCCCCCCCCCCCCCCCCCCCCGGACAGAGTGGAGAGGTTGTCAGCAGTAAGTTTGTGTTGATTTTACTGATTAATTTGCCCTTCGTCTGATCCGTCAGAACAATAACCCACAAAAAACAGATCCTGTCTGTGGAGTATGCGCCTTCATACGGTCGGCATTTGCTCAATAATCTATCAGTATTGCTAATTAAAAAAAAATAACTAACAGGAGTGAATCCAAAACAGAGATGACACCTGGATGGAATATTTGCATGTCTTCTGTGTTTTGTACCCACTCCTGCTTTTGACTACCAAACCGTAAGTCAATTCTGATGAGACCATTCAGGCCATACAGCTGCTACACAGACCGGATCCATTGTGCATCTCATTTTTCCTTCCCTTTGACAGATCAGAAGAAAGGTAAAATAAATGATGATGTCAGCCAGTCCGAAAGGCAAAATAGTGTCCCAATCATGAAGTGGTGAGGGTGCGAACAGCATGAGAAGTCCACAGATGGCACCTATGAAATAGTGATGAGGTGGAAGAAGCATGAGGAGACCATAGAGTTGCCCAATGACAGTGTGGAGGTGGCAGCAGCAGCATCATCAGGAGGAGGCCACCAAGTGGCACACTGACAGAGTCTGGAGTTGGTATATGCATGAGGAGAACACAGAGCAGCCCAAAGACAGAGTGTGGAGGTAATAGCAGCATCAGGAGGAGGCCACTAAGTGGCACAATGACAGAGTCTGGAGTTGGCAGCAGTATGAGGAGGCCACATAGTCTGGAGGTGGCGAAAGAACAGCATCAGGAGGATAACACAGAGTGTCAAGGTGAAATAGTGCGGAGATGGCAGTAGCAACAGCACAACAGCAGCATCAGGATACCTCAGAGTGGCAAGGTGACATAGTGTGGAGATGGCAGTAGCAGCAGCAGCATCAAGATACCACATATGGTGACTCTGCATATGTTGACGCAGGGCTGTGGTGCCAACATTGGCACCCTGGCCACGCTTCACCTGCTGCCCACATATTCTACATATGGCCATGTTAACCTCCTCCTCCAGCTGCTTTAACAAAAAATTGCCACACCGCCGAGTAGGCAATTTCCCCCCCCCAACAGTCCGCACTGACTGACTGCTAGCACCGCTACTTCTGTGAACCCCTGCACCACTACTTTCCGAGCAGGTAGGCTGCTGCAAGCAGGTGGTCTATCCTGGGAATGTTTGTCTTTCGACCTCCCCCTGCTGCCACCCTGCTGAGTCCCAGCCATGATTTCAACATATATAACCGCCAAAGTAAACTGAGAATATATTTTTTATTTTGTAATGAAATAGGCCACTAAACGCTTTCAACATGTATAATCTTGCACGTACAAAAGACAACGGACGGCACTGACCAATACTTGCAGAAAAGTTTGCTTTATTCCTGGTAGGGAGCGGGAACATACACAAGTGCACCAGCTGAGTTAGGTGACAGCCGTTTCACACCTCAATGCTTCGACTTCCTTTAGTACATGCAAGATTATTGAAGCAGTAACTGCCTGGTTACATGTTGGACAGAGCACCACCGGCAGCAGTGATGTTGCATATATACTCCCGCTAAGTACCCCGGCAACGATTGTGTCAATATAAGGGGTTTACTTCAGTCGAGTGCAGCGCCACTCTATCTTTACTACAACCGCTTTCAACACATATAACCACCGACGTGAACTGAGAATATATTTTTCTTTTTGTACTGAAATAGTCCAACAAACTGTTTTAGAAGAAATAAATGCACCAGTGAAGTGCGTATATATTTTTCTTTCTGTACTGAAATAGGCCACTAAATGCTTTTGCCACAAATAAGTGCAACAGTGAAGTGCATATATTTTTTTTCTTTCTGTACTGAAATAGTCCACTATACAATTTTGCCAGAATTCAATGCACCAGTAAAGTGCGCATATAGTTTTCTTTCTATACTGAAATAGGCCACTAAACGCTTTTGCCACAAATAACTACACCAGTGAAGTGCGTATATTTTTTTTCTTTCTGTCGCTTTTAACACATATAACTGCAGCAGTGAACTGAGAATATATTTTTCTATTTCCATAGATATAAGCCACTAAAGGCTTTTCAACATAGCACTTGCACCTTAAGTACAAATTACTGGATTGACAGAGCTGTATAATGGCTATTTAGATCCTCAAATACTCTTTCCCTGCACTTGCAAATCGTTTTTATAGCACTGTCCCTAGCACCTTCTGACATCTCTCCCTGCACTAAGATGCTGTGAAATAATTCCTCCCTATCCTTTCCCTGCACTTATAAATCTTTTTTTTTCCCCCAGTTTCTTTGTTCGCAATGAGGTTTTTCCTATTGCTGTCCCTAGTGCCTTCTCAGAATGCTGGAGAATGGCAGAATCTAAAATGGCTGCAGTATTTATAGGGTTGTGAAATCACAGGGCTGTCTGGCTGCTGATTGGCTGCATGCATGCATGTCAATATGGGTGATCCCGCCTTCCCAGAGTTCCTTGCCCCATATCCTCACACGTGTAGCCGCCATTTTAGGAAAAATTGTGATTCGTTACCACGAAGCGCAAGCAAATTCACATTCGTTGCAAATAAAATTTTTCCTGAAATTCAGATTGAATTGATTTGTCAGCTTAGATTTGTTTATGTCTAGTATTCATTAAGGAAAATAAACTGTCAGATAAAAGGCAGAATGTGAAAGTAAATTTCCCATTAAAAGTGCCCTGACTGACCCAGGAAGAAATACAGTGGCGTCTTTAAAATATTAAAATAGGCAAATCACCAGAACCAGATGGCATACACCCTAGTATCCTAAGAGAATTAAGTAATGTCATAGATTGACCCTTATTTCTGATATTTAAGGACTCTATACTGACAGGGAGTGTTGAACAGGATTGTCGCATAGCAAATGTGGTGCTAATATTCAAAAAGGGTCCAAAAACAGAGAAACTATAGGCCGATAAGTTTAAAATCTGCCGTGGGTAAACTGTTTGAAGGCTTTCTAAAGAGTTACTATCTTGGAGTACGTCAATCAAAATAAGCAAAACAAGCCATATCAGCATGGCTTCATGAGGGATCGGTCATGTCATACTAATTTAGTCAGTTTCTATGAGGGGGTAAGATCTAGAATTGAAAGCGGAGAATCAATGGATGTCATATATCTGGACTTCTCCAAATCATTTGACACTGTACCGCATAAAAGCTTAGTATATTAAATGAGAATGCTTGGACTGGGAGAAAATGTCTGTATGTGGGTAAGTAGCTGGCTCAGTGATAGAAAACAGAGGGTGGTTATTAATGGTACATACTAAGGTTGGGTGACTGTCACTAGTGGGGTACCACAGGGGTCAGTATTGGTCCCTATTCTCCAATATATTCATTAATGATTTTGTAGCAGGCTTGCACAGTAAAATATCAATTTTTGAAGATGAAATTAAACTGTATAAGGTAATTTACAAGGAAGAGGACAGTATACTGCTACACATGGATCTGGATAGATTGAAGGTTTGGGCAGATAAGGGCCAGATGAGGTTTAACACTGACAAATGTAAGTCACCTGTATATACTAAATGGTAAAACACTGAGTAACACTATCATGGAAAAGGACCTAGGAATTTTGGTGAACAGCAAACTATGCTGTAAAAACCAGTGTCAGGCAGCTGCTGCCAAGGCCAATAAGATAATGGGCTGCATCACAAAGGGCATAGATGCCCGTGATGAGAACCTAGTCCTACCACTTTACAAATCACTAGTCAAACCACACATGGAGTACTGTGTACAGTTCTGGGGTCTATGAACAAGGCAGACATAGCAGAGCTGGAGAGGGTTCAGAGGAGGGCAACTACTGTAAAGTAAAACATAGAAGAGGATTCTTTACGGTAAGAGGAGGTGGTGATGGTGCGTTTACTAAAAGAATACAAGAGGTGCCTGGATGTATTTTTGGAGTGTAATAATATAGGCTATAGCTAATAGCGAGGAGCTGTTGATTCAGGAAGTTATTCTAATTGCCTTATTGGAGTCGGGAAGGAATTTTTTCCCCTTTAAGTGGGGAAAATTGGCTTCTACCTCAATTTTTTTTATTGCCTTCCTCTGGATCAACTTGCAGGATAACATTCCGAACTGGATGGACAGGTGTCTTTTTTTTGGCCTTATAAACTATGGTAAATATAATTTGCTGAAGTGAGACAAATGAGGTATAAATGAGATACAGAATAGGACCAGGTAATCGAAACTTTAAACAACAAGGGTGCTCAAGCAGAATCATACGTCATAAAAAGTTTCACTAAACAGGAATTGTGTTTTCTTGTGAATTTATTTCAGAAGAATCTAAAGCCATATAGAATCATAGGGGGTGATTTGTCAAGACCAGTGCTTTCTGTGCTGGTCTTGATATCTCTTGTGCTGCTGGAGGATGCACCTAATTTATGAGGAGGTGCACCCCTCTTCATAAATTAGGCACATGCGTTGTCAGTCCATGTGCCTAAAATCTATGACAGCTTAGGGCTTAATGTGCACCACAAATTCTAAATGAAAATTATATGGTCTCAGATTTTGGTAACGCCCCTTTCCCGCTCATTTCCATGCCCTGTTTTGGAAAAATGACGAGGGTGGCATATAAAAAAAGCTTTTGCAACTTTTTTTTTATTTTTTAAGTTGCTTTTAAAAAGTCACAAATGCACAGCTTGCAACCTTTTTAAGCTGGCAAATGAGGCACAAGGTCCAGAAATTTTATAAGTTACCACTGCACACTATTGCTTTGCTATGCTATAACTTTCCCTATGTAAAATAGCTTCCCCCGCCTCCCTGCTTTGTCAGTAGTGAGTGCTTATGGCTCACATAGGCTTCTCTCCTGGCGGCTGGTTCATTACACAGTGCACCACGAATACAGTAGAAGAGCTCACTGACTCCACTGGCCACACTAATTAGTGAGCAGGAACAAAGTATAGATATTTAATTATATATTAATGTCTATTTAATCTAGTTATAACTGTAACAACTCCACTATATGAGGGAGAAGAGTGGGCAGACGCCCACCAGCATTGTGCTGTTAGAAAGATGGATGTCCCTTAGCAACGGCTCTGAAAAAGATAGCTGCTTAGAAATATTTCAGCCCAAGTTTTCTACTATAAATATTTTCCCTAAATAAAGTATATCAGAAGAATGTTCCCTAACCCTGTGTATACATTTTACAATTACACTTTAAGACAATTGAAAAGAAAAAATAGTGGCTACTACAGGCATAGTCAATTTTACAGTTTCTCATTTTTTAGTGCAATATGAGGCACAATAGAATTAAATGGATAAAATGATATTGCTAGAACTTTTTTGATAAATAATTAATTAATTTACTTTGTATTTTCTAGATTTGGTGTTCCTTTAAGTCTGTTTTTATTTATTAGACCTACTACCCAAACTGCACTGGTACTTTCCTCTTGGCATATAGCAAAATGTTATAAACTTTCGGGAAAGTTATTAGCTACTCCATCTGCTATATTTGCATGTTGTCCATGTTCATTTATTACCTTTATTTATAACAGCCTATGCTAATACACAGATTCACTATAATGGAAAAGAAGTGTAACAGAACTAAAAGGCAAAGTATTATATGCAATTAACACAGCTGTTAAAGATGTGAGTTTTATGCAAACAGTTATCCACATGAAATAGCAACCTACACTACTTAAAACTGTGTGTAAATGTCAGTAGGATTATAAAACAAATTAACGACTGTTGTTATAAAACTCATTCCACGCTACAATAGATGGCTATACAACATATAACAAACATTAATCTCCCTTAGATAATTATACTTTTATGTCTCACCATCTAAATTCATCGGGTTAAAAATTCCATTTGACTATAATGCAGAAACCTTGGAGTATATTTATATCCATTTAAGACTGTTATAAAGTATTGTGAAATACACGATGGTGCTATGTTCTGAAATATGAACATTTTAAAACAGTCACACTTTGAATTTTTGGATGTAGAAGGCAAAGAAATAAAACATTCGATTTTTTTTCACTAGATGAAAGTACTATAAACAAAACATTGTTTTACATAACCCACAATAAATGAAGATGTCCCATGATTCAGCATTTAGGGCTGAGACATGATAAACTTTACAGTGCCTGCAAGACATCTTATTATTCATTCAAATTAATGGGCCTTAAAGGAGATGGAGGATGTTTATTTATTAAGTGGAGTTATACCTACGGTTCCCACTGGTGACTGCAATAGGGAGAACACATGAAAAACGGGCACTGGAAGGAAGTATTTTAATTAGGGAAATGGTACTGTTACTCTGTTCTCTGTTAGAATACATCGCATAGAAAGCATCTTACTGGAGCCTATGACTTTATGGGTTTTGTATATCACCAGCTGTAGTATACTGTTTACTTCTGCTAAGACTGTAAGAGGATTTTAATGTCAAGATCATTTTTGTAGCTCAAGGTATTAAAAAATATATGACATATGGGATGCTCAATTGGAGCAAATGTATTTCATTTCCAAGTAAAGATTTTACAGATGTTAACTCCTTCCTACATTTTTATGTATGTTTCAAATATCCATTTGGATATGCACATTTTGATAAATTTTCCCCAATTATTTGCTTTCAGTTGCACAGATTCACCTGGTCTTTGCATTTGTAATATTTCAGCATACGCAATTAACATGTTGCTATAGAACAAATATATATATATATATATATATATATATATATTTATATGTATATTGAGAGAGAGAGAGAGATAGTGGTAACTTTTGCAACTATTGTCTGATCTAGGAAAGGAATTGATAAGTGGGGGCAACTCAAACTGTCAAACTGGTCTTAACACCTTTCCCAGGCCATTGGATACAGTAGCGGTCATTCTATAAATATATCACAATGTCTGCAAACAAGGGAGATGAGAACCATTCTCTTCCTGTTTCTGTACAAGAAAGCAAACATGCTCCTTTAGAACTGAGCAAATTTTAGAAAATTTGTTTCAGATTCTATTTTATCAAATTGGACAAAAGATTAGATTCAGATTCAGTTTGAATAAATTCAACCCTAATTAAGAGTATCCCAATTGCCCTGAGGTCTTATATGACACTCTGGAGTATTCTAGAACTGTATCCAACTTCTTTCAATCTCTTTAATACCAAGACAGGATTAGTGACTAATATGAAAGTGACAGTGACTTAAAGTATATTGCATGGGTAAATGGGTGCTATCTGGTGGTAACAATCAGCCTGTTCAAAAACACACTGCACTGTCAAATTTTTATTTTTCCTAAAACATGTTCCAAAAACATATCTCTTCTGATTTATAGTTTTCTCTGTTTTGATTGATTCTTATGGGATCAATCAAAAACATTTCAATTCGATTCAATAAAATTTGAATTTTGGGGAAAATTTGTAACAAATTTGAATTGTGTTGAATTGATTTGCTTATGTCAATGCAACTCATTCATCTGCCTAGTAATGGGGATGTTGTGGTTTGAATCATTTTAACTTTTGCTATAGGATTTCTTCTTCTTTTATTTGACATTTTATGAACTATTATGAAAAGGTTAAACCTAATATGAAGCATATGTTGCTCACCAAATCAAATGATAAATAGCAACAATGAAATCCCCCTTCACTTATATTTCTTATGGGAGATAGAAATGTTTTATGGCTTGAAATTCAACAAAGATTTTAGTGACAGTTTGGTTTCATTCTATCTATTGCACTTATACCACTTATTTTATAATTATATAATCAAAAAATTAATGAAAATAATACTTTCTTCTTCTGTTATTCTCACAACTAGATCAATGTCTGTGGAAGTCCTTAGGCAAAACATTGTGTGAGGTATCTCTAGTGTGTGTGCTAGTGATGAGCAGCATGTGCAATATTCATTTTCACGATATTTAGCAAATTTTTGGCCTGATATTTGCCATACATTTGCAAATTCTAGAAATGATGATATCCAGTCATTATTTTCTTGATTGCGAAAATAGGCAATGTAATATGCGTGTATTGTGCGTGAAATACAGGCGTAACTCACTTTTGCTAAATTTTTCAAGCTGCTAAAAGTTTCCTGAGATTGGCGAAAATGCTCAGTACAGTAATTCCTATCAGCTACACTATATCACTATCTAACCTACATGACTATCTCCCACTAGCTATCTGTATTATATATATGAGCTAACTATCTAATTGATTAAGGATCCATATGACTCAGCAAAGCACAGGGCATAGCAATGACACTACGCTCTCTCTCTCTCTCTCTCTCTCTCTCTCTCTCTCAGAACTGCAAAATAACTGGAGAAAATGGCTGCTGTGGAGTTTCTTATATAGGAAGGGGTAGGCAACTTTCCTATTAGTTGCTATGGATGTTGCTAAGCTCAGAAAAAGATATTTCAGCCTTCTCTTTGGCCCACAAGCAAGAAGCAGTGAGGGTACTGATAAAAAAAATCTAGAATATTTGCGATTACGAAGATATAGCACTATATTCTACATCTTTACGAATTCTCGAAGTGCCGATATTTGTGATGAAATTTAGCGATTAGAATATTCACACTAAACACTAGTGCTTAAATGTTGCTGCTTTTGACTAAATTCCTTCAAATAATGTGGCTCATACCTCATTTGATGGTACCTTAACTTTTTTAAATTCCTGAGTGAGTTTAAATGGAACCCACTCCCTAAAATAAGATACTGCAATATAACATGGCTGCCATATTAACCATTTGGGTATATTATTTATATCTCTAGCTAAAAAAAAATGTTAAAACATTTGTCTGTCAACAACTTTTGATGTTTTAAACTGCTTTGTATTGTGTTCTTGCACATGCACACACAATAATAATGGTACCTTTCTTGTTTTGGTCCAATTCTGTATAGCTGCAAAAACGGGTTGTAATGTTATGCAAATGAGGGCTCACAAAAGCCCAAGGGCGGCATTCTTGCTGTAAGTGCCCAGGCCTCTAGATGTTATGCATGCCAAACTCCTCCCCAGTGTATTTGCAGCAATACTTCTGTGCTGGTTCTGGTAAAGAGGCATAGTGGGAGAGACAGAAGTGAGCAGTGACAATGTGGTTATCAGAGTGAGAATGCCTGGTCCCCGTGTCAAACTATGCACGCTCGGGATATCGGGAACTGGAGATGATGATGTAATATGGAAGGGCTGGCCAGACGATACACTGGGGGGGAGTTAGGCATGCAAAACACCTAGAGGCCTGGGCACTTGCATCAAGAACGCCGCCCCTTGGTGCTTGCGAGCCCTCATTTCCATAACATTATAACCTAATTTTTGCAAAAATTTGATGACAGATTCTCTTTAAACTACTAAAAATTGCACAACTAAAAGTGCTAACTATTATTGAGAAATAGCACCATGCAACACAGCTGAGGGCGATTTGTCCTTCCTAACCTTTCTTCCTGGCTGGACATGTCCTGTGTGACACAGCTAGAGGTTTGGTCTGGGAAAACAGGTATTTTCCTCCAAGCATGTGCTGCTGGGCTGATTTACAGCCAGGTGAGGTCAAATACTGGACCAGACTTTAAGTGATGTCCAGGTTTTGGCAGTACCTGGCTGTCCTTAAATATGCAGCTGGGCTCAGAAGCAAGGTCTCTGTGTTGGGATCTGGGAGCCTTGTGTCTGTATGAAGGCTTGCTACCTGTTTGGCATGAAAACAGGTTGGTGCTGCTATGTTCAAGGACTTTGAGGCAGAATTGCTGCATGGTGTGAATTACCACCAACACCGCAAGGTGACTTTTTTCTTTCACTTGCCTAAAGTGTGAATAAAACAATGACATGTTTAATCCAAAGAACTTGTTGCCTCTATACTGCGTCCGCTAATCCTGTCTACCAGAGCAAAACCCCACACCTGTTATGTGCCAAGAGATAACTAGCTTTTAAAAATAACATGATTTTGTGATATTGTATCAATAGATGTTTAACCTATATGTGTCTATGTGCAACTGTTCATTGGCTGTGTTAGCAATTACAGGCTGTCAAGAATTTTGCTAGGATTTCACATTGTTAAATTGAAATCCGTCCTTAATCAAATTAGACCAATGGTAAGGATGGACATCAGTATATTTAGCCTAAATTTAAAAAAAAATTGTAATTATACTGACTTGTATTTGCTGTGAATCATCATGAGAAGCATGGCAGAGGCTGTTAGGTGGCGGAAGCACAGGTAATTTATCATTTTGCTATATCTTTCTTCTAAATCTTGCTATTTTTTTATGTACCAGTATTAATACATATTGTCAAAGAGTTCCATAAATAGTAACCCACTATTCTTATAATATTTTGCTATAGAGATTTTTGTTTACACTAAATTTGAGAAATGTTGGGTCATTGTAACTCAAATTCACATTCTGTTCAGTTACTTGATTTAATTATGGGGCTCTGTACCATATAATTTCTAGTTTGCATGGCTAAGGAAGAGCAAGCACATATTTGTGGATTTCACTTTCAATGGAAATCTAAAAGTTTTCATGCTAAGGTAAAAGTAGGTGAAAACAAAAAGCAAATGCTATTAATCAGGCATAAATGTCCCAGTTCCATTCTTTAGTGCCTCTCCTTCATGACAAAAACAGATAGGTTTAATGATGCAAATTCAATACAATATAATTATATACTAGAAGGACCATTGGCAGCCTGCAACCATTAGGTGGTCACATATAAACAGATATATCACAAGCATCTCCCAACAGAGTATCACAAAAATATGTATCTTTTCAAAGCTGGTCATCTGCACCACATATTTTGATATAGGATGAGCCAAAATGAACTGTTAAGAAGCACATTTCTGTATAATAAAACGCCTATGTCTATGACAAGAGCGCAGCAAATAATTTCTCAATTTCCCAAGGCTATTTTAGCAGCAAACTTTAACCATGTTCTCCATCAAATATCTAAATGTCATTGTATGTTTACCTAAGTAAGCCAATTATCTATGTGCTATGTTGCTCTTATATTTTGTAAATCAATATTAAACTATTTACAGTTATTTAATATGATTATTAAAACAAAACACCGTCTTTGAAACCATGGATCTGAGTCACTGCACCCTCTAAAGCTGAGTGCTCTCTGTTCCGTGAAATCAGCCCAAGGCACTAGGAGGAAGCATTTTTTTCTGAAGCCAGCTAAATCTTTATAGTCTTCAAAATCCATGTGGAAGAATATAAACATATGCTTTATTTCCCTTATATTATTTAAAACCGCTGGGATATTCCCAATCGTATTTTCCTGAAGAAAAAAAGTCATACAGGAAAGGTTTGCTTATAATATGTGAATCAAGGGAATTAAATTCACTATTCTACAACAAACACACTTTTTAAATCAAAGAAATCAAAATTTCAAGTCATGTGTATTAAGGCATGACTTATTTTTTATTGTTTTTAGTACATTCTCATTAGAAAAAGTTTAGAAATTTCTTGTATTTTTATTATAAGAATTATTACTACTATTTAAAAAAAAATATTTCCATAAAAAAGTGTAATTATGATAAATAATAACGCTAAAGGCTATTGAACACTGAGAGTACTCCAGTGCTCAAGATAAATTGGAGACAGCAAATAGACATGTGTCCCATATTAAATACCGGATGCCATGTTTTAGTAAAATGAAAACTTAAAATGAAAACTTAAAGGGATTATCCTTGATTAATGTAAAATATGAAAATCTCACACAAAGGTCTGGAGATCTCCCCATGCATTGCTTCAAGTGTTCTGCCAGATTTATATCAAGCTGTGTCAGCTTATTGGGCGTTTCATTTCTCAGAGGTGTGTCCTTTCTGCTGCAGTCGGTGGCAGTTGAAGGATGGAACTGAGCATATGCCTCCATCTCAGTGAGTAGGACAGAGAAATTAGAAAAAAGAGATAATAATAGGTGGTGCTATGCAGATGGACTTCAGTGAATAACCCAGTAGCTATAATACATTTTTAATTTTATGCACTTACAAAAGCAGTTGCATCCAGGTGCAATATTTTTTGTGGGATTACCCCTTTAACCTTAAAATGAAACAAAGTAAAATTGTATAAAAGCTATAATATTTTATAAAAGTTATTTATAAAAACAGGCACTTTTCATAGTAACTGGTTAATCCCATGCTAATATAAAATGAGAAGAATCTAAAAATAGCTTTTATTTTAAATATAGGATCAGTATATAATTTTGTCATAAAGTTCAAAAGCATTTAGTACCTTTGCTCTCTTAACTATAAAGATATGGAACATGCTCCACAGGATTTGGCAATGGCTGAAAGTGTGGATACATTTAAAAAAGGAATTTGATATCTTATGTGTCAAACACAATGCACAGGCTACTGGCTTTAATATAGCATGTTGATCAAGAGATCAGACCTACTGCCAGCAGTGGTCAGAAATAAATTGTTCCACTTTATTGGGTCTACCATTAAGAGTGGATTGTGCCTTCACCTGGATAAACTTAGGTTTATAAGTATTAACAGTTGATCTTTATAGACTTTTTTTTTTTTTTAAGCAACTAATTTATGTATAGTAGCTAGTCATTTTGAGGTTTGTAGTTTTAAAATCCAAACTCCTGCATAGAAATAACCCATAGAAAACACTACATGTATAGGGAGCCTAGGGCATGAGTGCATTATTTTTTTTTTTCATTACTGAATGTAATAAACAACTTACACTAGATATACTCTCAAGCTCCATCTAGTGGTGATTACAGTCATACAGAACTTAAAAAGACTCTGTCAACAGTATTGTCTATACTAAGTTGTTGACAGTACCAGGTGGCCTCTGGAGAGAACAGGATAAATATATATTTTGTCTTGCTTTTATTATTTGGATTAATCTGACTGAAGTTTTGTTCTGCCAGATTCTGTTACTTAAGTGCACTAGAGGTGGAGCTTTGCTGTGAAGAGCACCCAGCTATCTGCATTGAGCTTCTTCATAACCCTTCCCCAATGCTCTGAGTGATAACTGTAGTGGTAACCTAGTTGAATGCTACATCTATAAATATGATATATAACAACAGAGAGAAAAGGAAAAATATAGCTTTTGTGGAGCTTTTATTAGATTCGTATAAATATGATGAATATTCTGTTCTTTCAGTGCACTGGGTGTGGCGTTTCACTGTCAAGTGCTCTCTGCAGACAAGGAAAAATGCTAGCCGGCTGCCATCTTCCTCACTGCGCATGCGTCAAATATGTCGCAGTGAAGAAGCCAGCAGCCCACAAGCGTCCTTCCCTCACCGCACCTGCGCCAAATACTGAACGGGGTGGCACAGGCGCGAGATTTCCCTGGTAGACAGGGCCGGCAGGAGGAGACCAATGCTGGCCTGGCCCATTCAATCAAGAGTAGAAGGGAGTGGAAAAAGGTGGGCAAATGGAGCCTCTAGAAGCAGGTGCAACACCCTCCATGCTCCTAGAGGCTAATTAGCATATACTAAAAGTTATAATTGCACAAAAAATTGGGGCACACTGAAAAAATAGAATAGCAGAGTTATATTCAGGTGACATTTGCACATGTATAATGTCAGCCTGTTTAATAGTGAAAAGTGTGTTGACAGAAAACCTTTCACAGATTTGCAGAAAACACTAACACAAAACTAAGAGAAAAATGTCAGTCATGACAGAACTTGGAAAAATGTCATAATACTCGTATGAAACTGGCCTAAGAGTACATTGACATCATAGTAGAAAAAAAGACGGATATCTTTGTGAAAAATGCCTCCCTTGAATTGTATGGGGGCTGTCTGTCCTTGAAAATTGACAAAATAGGACATGCCCGTTAAAACAACGGAATAGAACCATGGACTGCAATGGTTATGAAAATGTCTGTGACAGCCTTTAAAAAAATGTCCAACACAAGGTAGTGTTTTTTTTTCAGTGACCCATTGAATAGATCAATCCTGTGTAAAACAACAGATGAAGATAGAACTTATTGTGACTGAATGGACATATTGTTAGTGAAAAAACAATGCTTGTGTGCATATATTCATTGACATGAATCGGTCAGGGCTCAGTATAGATACCGTTTATTGTCAAAACAAACTAAATCCAGATAGAAATATTGATCATGTGTCATAAGCCTTAATAATTTCAAAACATTATCTAACAGTATACAATACATAAAAAATAAATATAAAATATGGACATAATCCAAGACTTCCATTTTGTGAACATAGTGGCAAACCATTTTCAGTATACCTAATATGTTTACTTGTCTGTTTGCTTGTCATCCAAGTTTTTATATGAATTAAATATATCAACATAGCAAGCAGTCATAGCAAGTCATACATAATATATATTATAGAAGATGGCATTTATCCATCTTGCAAAATGTACCTTCCTCTCCCTCTTATACAATATGGACATTATTGCCCAATGTTTTTATGAGCCTATGCCATGTAATTTCTTAATGTACTCATTTATTTGGAAAATGACACTTTTGGTAATGTTAAAATGCAATTAAAAAAATGGGGGCACATCCAAAAATAAAAAAAAGGAAGAGTGCCGGCTCACGGTATGTAATGCACAATATAACAAAGAAAAAGAAAAAGAATACCGAGACAGGAGCCGCACATCTAAAATGTTACAAATTTATTCAAGGAAACAGACACAACACAAAATAAGTTAAAAATCGTTGTATACAACAAGTCAAGGCCATGTGAACCATATATCGGCACATGCCCATCTGACTCACCACAAACTCATAGACAGACCCCCACATCCATAAGCATATAACATTGTAAAGTGCATGTAATCCATCAACAATAAATAAGGCTCAAATACTTATCATAAAAATGGCATGATGGGGGGGGTGTGCGTCGTGATCAGAAGAAAAGCCCAACACATATCGCCAGACTTGCTGGCTTCCTCAGTACCTTTTGGTAATGTTAAAAGTTATATATCCATCATGTAAGAATTCTGTTTATTTTTTTCTTGAGGAACAGTTTATATGCATTATTTAGTTTAACATAATGTTTAGTGGCTTTCTTGATGGCTCTTATATTGAGTTTGTTTAGTGAAGTTGCAAAAGCAGATAGAAACTGTTTATAATAGGCAGAAATTAGTAGTTTTCTTATTCATTGATTTTTAAACCTATTATGTGCTTTTCTGTGTCCATATATGCAACTATGGAATGGTAACAGCCCTGTAAATCTTTGTTACCAGTGATCTGTATGCATTATTTTTTTGTATTGCTCCAAGCCCACTCTGCAAAGAGACACAAATTTTGACATTTCCTAGAAGCCACCACCTATATTTTTGACCAATATAAGCTGTTACAATATGTAGTGGGCCTGTCAGCAAGCAGGAGTATTAACCCAACACATAAATGAATTGTCTTCTGTCAGAAAGGCCAGGCTATTATTCCATGGTGTAGGTGGGAATAGGTTAACTTATGTTTTCTCTTATCTTCATGTCAAATTCTCTCTCATTTACTTTTACCTTCATCACTACCATTCTCTCCTTCTTTAAAATCAATCTTGTTAATATCATTTATTTTTCCATCACTGCCTTGCACATCATTTTAAACTGATAGTATATATTATATTTGATTGGATGAAGAGGCAACTAAACTATAGCATAGTATGGTCAGTCATGGAAACTGTTAGATTGTAGCTTATTGAACCACAGTCTGTTTGATTAAACCTACAACTGATACATATAACTCATCTCTTTCTCATTATCTTAAAATTACCTTCATTGGGTCTTATATGTTAATCTCAAATATGTGAAATGTTGCATTGTCCTTACAAGACATATACCATAATTTTTGCTTTATAAGACGCACCTGACAATAAGACACACCGAGGTTTTTGTGGAGGAAATTAAGAATATAAAATATTTTGAACCAAATGGTGTGCTTTTGGTGGGTTTTGAACAAATAGAAGGTCTGTGGATGGCGCACTGTTATGGGGGATCTGTGGATGACACTGTTATGGGGATCTGTTGCGGACACATAGGGGGATATGTAGAGGACACTGTTATGGGGATATATGGAGCACACTGTTATGGGGATCTGTGGAGGACAGTGTTATTGGGGGATCTGTGGAGGACACTTATTGGGGGATCTGTGGATGACTCTGTTATGGGGGGATCTGACCCTATTACCTTGGGACCCAGTTATAGCAGCCCAGCCATCACATATAAAGTTTATGTAGCAGCCCCTAGCAGTGCTGCTTTGCTTAGCTAGCAGTAATCACTTATCTGCAGTACTCACTATGCACATAGCAGGCAAGCCGGGAGCGCATGTCACTCACTCATGCTTCTTATTGTTTATATATCACTGGCACATTGCAGGCCTATATAGAACAGCACGTCCTGCTATGTGGTGGCCATATAATACTGCTCTGTTTGCTTTATAAGACGCACAGCCACTTTCCCCCACTTTTGGGGGGAAAAAGCGCATCTTAGGCCTCATACACATGACCATATGTATTTTGTGGTCCGCACATCCGTATGCATTCCATATTTTGCAGAATGGAACAGCTGACCCCTAATAGAAAAGTTCCTATCCTTGTCCGTAATGCTGACAATAATACGACATGTTCTATTTTTTTCCGGAACGGAAATACGGACATACGGAATCCAAATGCACACGGAGTACCTTCTATTTTTTTGGCGGACCCATTGAAATAAAGGTTCCGTATATGGTCCGCAAAAAATCGGAATGGACATGAAATGAAAATGTGTCAGTTTGCATGAGGCCTTATAAAGCAAAAAATACGGTAAGATAGGGCACCAATATAACAAAAGAGGACAACACCTTTAATAAGCCACATATCATTACAGTCAATAAGATGCCAATCCATCAACAAATAAGTGAACACCAACATACACTACTCTTAGGCATCACTCTTCGAAGATCTGTAGGTTATTAGATCTCAAAACAGTTGTAAAAAATAGGGAGAAAACCAGAATGGACCTAATGCTTCTGTGCTGCTGAGGGCAGGAGGAGCATTTAATACACATTTAGCATTGACTACCCTCAGAAAATATGAACACTGATTTATTGGCCCAAAAATGGTTTACAGTTCTTCAGCCTTCAGTTCAGGTTTCAGGTCCTCCCAGTAGGCTATCAAGAGTGCAGGTTACTACTGGACATTAGATAATGGAGGGGAAGGGCGGTTTGAATCTGGATTATTGAACTGATTGTCTTGTAACATCCCCACTAAGGTAGATAAGGAAGTTCACATTGCACAAACAAAGGTCCATTTGCTGTTCTTTGAAGGCAAGGGGAATCCAAAGTTGGTTGTGGTATCTCTTTTAAATGGCCATACTGCAAACCTTACCGCCTTGACCATATGGTCCAGTACAGACAAAGTTTTATCTCCTTTTCTCCAGAAATTAGTGACTTTGTGACTAGTGACATACAGTCATATCACCTTTCATGACGATTTACATGATATCTAATGATGTATTAAAAAAAATGAAATTACTGGATTTATGGATGCTGTGTTTACTTCTCTGGAATATACTGGATAATATTGGATACACTTTTGAAAATATATTTTTATTGCTCATTAAAATGTCTACAAATAGCCTATAATTCAATAAAAAAATTAAAAAAGAAAGCAATATGAATTTCTTACACCACATTAATGTTATATCTTAGATATTTTTGAAATAGTTAATCAACATACACTACGTGCAGAATTATTAGGCAAATGAGTATTTTGACCACATCATCCTCTTTATGCATGTTGTCTTACTCCAAGCTGTATAGGCTCGAAAGCCTACTACCAATTAAGCATATTAGGTGATGTGCATCTCTGTAATGAGAAGGGGTGTGGTCTAATGACATCAACACCCTATATCAGGTGTGCATAATTATTAGGCAACTTCCTTTCCTTTGGCAAAATGGGTCAAAAGAAGGACTTGACAGGCTCAGAAAAGTCAAAAATAGTGAGATATCTTGCAGAGGGATGCAGCACTCTTAAAATTGCAAAGCTTCTGAAGCGTGATCATCGAACAATCAATCGTTTCATTCAAAATAGTCAACAGGGTCGCAAGAAGCGTGTGGAAAAACCAAGGCGCAAAATAACTGCCCATGAACTGAGAAAAGTCAAGCGTGCGGCTGCCAAGATGCCACTTGCCACCAGTTTGGCCATATTTCAGAGCTGCAACATCACTGGAGTGCCCAAAAGCACAAGGTGTGCAATACTCAGAGACATGGCCAAGGTAAGAAAGGCTGAAAGACGACCACCACTGAACAAGACACACAAGCTGAAACATCAAGACTGGGCCAAGAAATATCTCAAGACTGATTTTTCTAAGGTTTTATGGACTGATAAAATGAGAGTCTTGATGGGCCAGATGGCTGGATTGGTAAAGGGCAGAGAGCTCCAGTCCGACTCAGACGCCAGCAAGGTGGAGGTGGAGTACTGGTTTGGGCTGGTATCATCAAAGATGAGCTTGTGGGGCCTTTTTGGGTTGAGGATGGAGTCAAGCTCAACTCCCAGTCCTACTGCCAGTTTCTGGAAGACACCTTCTTCAAGCAGTGGTACAGGAAGAAGTCTGCAAGGTAAGAAAAACATGATTTTCATGCAGGACAATGCTCCATCACACGCGTCCAAGTACTCCACAACGTGGCTGGCAAGAAAGGGTATAAAAGAAGAAAATCTAATGACATGGCCTCCTTGTTCACCTGATCTGAACCCCATTGAGAACCTGTGGTCCATCATCAAATGTGAGATTTACAAGGAGGGAAAACAGTACACCTCTCTGAACAGTGTCTGGGAGGCTGTGGTTGCTGCTGCACGCAATGTTGATGGTGAACAGATCAAAACACTGACAGAATCCATGGATGGCAGACTTTTGAGTGTCCTTGCAAAGAAAGGTGGCTATATTGGTCACTGATTTGTTTTTGTTTTGTTTTTGAATGTCAGAAATGTATATTTGTGAATGTTGAGATGTTATATTGGTTTCACTGGTAAAAATAAATAATTGAAATGGGTATATATTTGGTTTTTGTTAAGTTGCCTAATAATTATGCACAGTAATAGTCACCTGCACACACAGATATCCCCCTAAAATAGCTAAAACTAAAAACAAACTAAAAACTACTTCCAAAAATATTCAGCTTTGATATTAATGAGTTTTTTTGGGTTCATTGAGAACATGGTTGTTGTTCAATAATAAAATTAATCCTCAAAAATACAACTTGCCTAATAATTCTGCACTCCCTTTATAAAATAATCGATTTTATGGAATTATAAATATGATAGTAGTAGTCATAATTTGCATTAGTTCAACATAGTTGAGTAATCAAATTTTTTGTAAACAATCACTTAAACCCTTCTGCTCAGAGATCTGGCAGTAACTGCTATAGGCATAGCAAAAGAGAAATGTTTTTTCTCATACTAGTAATGTGCTGTTTATATAATGGCATGAAGTTTCTGTATCCTTCTGACATATCATCTATTACCTATAAATGAAGTTGTATAGACTCATTCTAAGGCCATCAGATGAGAAAAATATACTCATTTCTCCTTTGAAAAGGTTAAAAACAGCCACATCAACAGCAATGCAATATAAATATATTTATTTCATGTACTACATAAAAAAATGTGAGGGCAGTTAATGTGTTTGAATTATATGTAATTATATGTATTAAATAGAGCACGCAAATAAAACATAAAAATATGGTACTTTTTTTAGGGAGATATTGACAGCACTGGACAGACACACCAGAGAACTAATTCATCCTTATTTGGGTCAAAGCTATGACATAATAGTTTGTTCTGAAAAGCTTTTGATTTAGAACTTATTTTCTTTTTTCAAAATATAAAAAATGTTTGTGATCCTTATAAAGAGTCTATTGCTTCAAGCAGATGAATTATTTAGTAACATCATTTATAGACACAACAATGAATAGGTCAGATTACAACATTTTACTTTTAAGAAATTTGCTCCACCCTAGAGCCATATAAATAATTTGTGATACAAATGGCTTATGTCAAGCTCTCGAGTGTCCTAGCTTTCATAAAATAAGCCTGGAATTTGCCATTTTGCACCTGGATATATGAATCTTTTTTTCTTTTCTTTTTCAACTTTCATAGAAGTTTTATAGAACTAATAGTTGAGATTTCTTCTAAAATATTTAATTCTGCTTTGTAAAACTACAAAGTAAATTAAGTGCTCCATGAAAAACATTTATTTTTTCAAAATATGGGTGTATTTCATCTGTTCATGCTTGTGTTACAAGTAGTAACTCTGTGTGTAGTTTTTGTGTGTTGTATAGATATAGATACAATATCATATTGCTATATAAACTGTGCCCAGATAATTATTTTTTTAAGTAATGTTTTACACATGCCATTGTTTTTTGTCATCTTTATTTATCTCTTTAACTTTTTTTTCTCTCAATCTTTTTTTCTTTGGCTTGTCTTCTTCCCCATGTTGTAACAATATGGGGTTGTGGTTACGCCCTGGCCCGACATACTATGGGATCATAAATAGGGATGAGCGAACTCGAACTGTATAGTTCGGGTTCGTACCGAATTTTGGGGTGTCCGTGACACGGACCCGAACCCGGACATTTTCGTAAAAGTCCGGGTTCGGGTTCGGTGTTCGTCGCTTTCTTCGCGCTTTTGTGACGCTTTCTTGGCGCTTTTTGAAAGGCTGCAAAGCAGCCAATCAACAAGCGTCATACTACTTGCCCCAAGAGGCCATCACAGCCATGCCTACTATTGGCATGGCTGTGATTGGCCAGAGCACCATGTGACCCAGCCTCTATTTAAGCTGGAGTCACATAGCGCCGCCCGTCACTCTGCTCTGATTAGCGTAGGGAGAGGTTGCGGCTGCGACAGTAGGGCGAGATTAGGCAGATTAACTCCTCCAAAGGACTTGATTAACTGATCGATCTGCAGCTGTGGATCATTGAGCTGCTGATCCTCAATTGCTCACTGTTTTTAGGCTGCACAGACCGTTTGTCAGTCTCATTTTTCTGGGGTGATCGGCGGCCATTTTGTGTCTTGTGGTGCGCCAGCACAAGCTGCGACCAAGTGCATTTAACCCTCAATGGTGTGGTTGTTTTTTGGCTAAAGCCTACATCAGGGTGAAGCTGTCACACCAAGTGCATTTAACCAGCAATAGTCTGTTCATTTTTTGGCCATATACAAAATCAGGGGCAAGCTGCGCCTGTCACCAAGTGCATTTAACCCTCAATGGTGTGGTTGTTTTTTGGCTAAAGCCTACATCAGGGTGAAGCTGTCACACCAAGTGCATTTAACCAGCAATAGTCTGTTCATTTTTTGGCCATATACAAAATCAGGGGCAAGCTGCGCCTGTCACCAAGTGCATTTAACCCTCAATGGTGTGGTTGTTTTTTGGCTAAAGCCTACATCAGGGTGAAGCTGTCACACCAAGTGCATTTAACCAGCAATAGTCTGTTCATTTTTTGGCCATATACAAAATCAGGGGCAAGCTGCGCCTGTCACCAAGTGCATTTAACCCTCAATGGTGTGGTTGTTTTTTGGCTAAAGCCTACATCAGGGTGAAGCTGTCACACCAAGTGCATTTAACCAGCAATAGTCTGTTCATTTTTTGGCCATATCCCAGTCTAATTCTGTCACTAAATCCATACCGGTCACCCAGCGCCTAAATACTAGGCCTCAAATTTATATCCAGCTAAATCTGTCCCTAGTGCTGTAGCTGGGCGAGTTATTTAGTGTCCGTTCAAGCACATTTCTTGTTCTGGGTTGAAATACAATTCTCAATTTAGCAATTTCATAATTTAGTGGTTCCTGCTATATCAGAGCTCTTTGAAATCTATCCCAAAAAGGGTATATAATATTGAAGGTGCACATAGGGTCATTCAGAGTAACTTCACACACACCCGCTACTGTGTATTTCCAAGTCTAATTCTGTCACTAAATCCATACCGGTGACCCAGCGCCTAAATACTAGGCCTCAAATTTAATTCCCTCTAAATCTCTCGTTACCCACCGCTGTACTGTTGTTGCTGGGCAAGATATTTAGTGTCCGTCAAAGCACATTTTTTGTTCTGGGTTGAAGTACAATTCCCAATTTAGCAATTTCATAATTTAGTGGTTTCTGCTATATCAGAGCTATTTGAAATCTATCCCAAAAAGGGTATATAATATTGAAGGTGCACATAGGGTCATTCAGAATAACTTCACACACACCCGCTACTGTGTATTTCCAAGTCTAATTCTGTCACTAAACCCATACCTGTCACCCAGCGCCTAAATACTAGGCCTCAAATTTAAATCCCTCTAAATCTCTCGTTACCGTTGTCCTGTTGTAGCTGGGAAAGTTATTTAGTGTCCGTCAAAGCACATTTTTTGTTCTGGGTTGAAGTACAATTCCCAATTTAGCAATTTCATAATTTAGTGGTTTCTGCTATATCAGAGCTATTTGAAATCTATCCCAAAAAGGGTATATAATATTGAAGGTGCACATAGGGTCATTCAGAATAACTTCACACACACCCGCTACTGTGTATTTCCAAGTCTAATTCTGTCACTAAACCCATACCTGTCACCCAGCGCCTAAATACTAGGCCTCAAATTTAAATCCCTCTAAATCTCTCGTTACCGTTGTCCTGTTGTAGCTGGGAAAGTTATTTAGTGCCCGTCAAAGCACATTTTTTGTTCTGGGTTGAAGTACAATTCCCAATTTAGCAATTTCATAATTTAGTGGTTCCTGCTATATCAGAGCTATTTGAAATCTATCCCAAAAAGGGTATATAATATTGAAGGTGCACATAGGGTCATTCAGAATAACTTCACACACACCCGCTACTGTGTATTTCCAAGTCTAATTCTGTCACTAAATCCATACCGGTGACCCAGCGCCTAAATACTAGGCCTCAAATTTAATTCCCTCTAAATCTCTCGTTACCCACCGGTGTACTGTTGTTGCTGGGCAAGATATTTAGTGTCCGTCAAAGCACATTTTTTGTTCTGGGTTGAAGTACAATTCCCAATTTAGCAATTTCATAATTTAGTGGTTTCTGCTATATCAGAGCTATTTGAAATCTATCCCTAAAAGGGTATATAATATTGAAGGTGCACATAGGGTCATTCAGAATAACTTCACACACACCCGCTACTGTGTATTTCCAAGTCTAATTCTGTCACTAAACCCATACCTGTCACCCAGCGCCTAAATACTAGGCCTCAAATTTAAATCCCTCTAAATCTCTCGTTACCCACCACTGTACTGTTGTTGCTGGGCAAGATATTTAGTGTCCGTCAAAGCACATTTTTTGTTCTGGGTTGAAGTACAATTCCCAATTTAGCAATTTCATAATTTAGTGGTTTCTGCTATATCAGAGCTATTTGAAATCTATCCCTAAAAGGGTATATAATATTGAAGGTGCACATAGGGTCATTCAGAATAACTTCACACACACGCTTCTGTGCATTTCCAAGTCTAATTCTGTCACTAAATCCATACCGGTGACCCAGCGCCTAAATACTAGGCCTCAAATTTAAATCCCTCTAAATCTCTCGTTACCCACCGCTGTACTGTTGTTGCTGGGCAAGATATTTAGTGTCCGTCAAAGCACATTTTTTGTTCTGGGTTGAAGTACAATTCCCAATTTAGCAATTTCATAATTTAGTGGTTTCTGCTATATCAGAGCTATTTGAAATCTATCCCTAAAAGGGTATATAATATTGAAGGTGCACATAGGGTCATTCAGAATAACTTCACACACACCCGCTACTGTGTATTTCCAAGTCTAATTCTGTCACTAAACCCATACCTGTCACCCAGCGCCTAAATACTAGGCCTCAAATTTAAATCCCTCTAAATCTCTCGTTACCCACCACTGTACTGTTGTTGCTGGGCAAGATATTTAGTGTCCGTCAAAGCACATTTTTTGTTCTGGGTTGAAGTACAATTCCCAATTTAGCAATTTCATAATTTAGTGGTTTCTGCTATATCAGAGCTATTTGAAATCTATCCCTAAAAGGGTATATAATATTGAAGGTGCACATAGGGTCATTCAGAATAACTTCACACACACGCTTCTGTGCATTTCCAAGTCTAATTCTGTCACTAAATCCATACCGGTGACCCAGCGCCTAAATACTAGGCCTCAAATTTAAATCCCTCTAAATCTCTCGTTACCCACCGCTGTACTGTTGTTGCTGGGCAAGATATTTAGTGTCCGTCAAAGCACATTTTTTGTTCTGGGTTGAAGTACAATTCCCAATTTAGCAATTTCATAATTTAGTGGTTTCTGCTATATCAGAGCTATTTGAAATCTATCCCTAAAAGGGTATATAATATTGAAGGTGCACATAGGGTCATTCAGAATAACTTCACACACACGCTTCTGTGCATTTCCAAGTCTAATTCTGTCACTAAATCCATACCGGTGACCCAGCGCCTAAATACTAGGCCTCAAATTTAATTCCCTCTAAATCTCTCGTTACCCACCGCTGTACTGTTGTTGCTGGGCAAGATATTTAGTGTCCGTCAAAGCACATTTTTTGTTCTGGGTTGAAGTACAATTCCCAATTTAGCAATTTCATAATTTAGTGGTTTCTGCTATATCAGAGCTATTTGAAATCTATCCCTAAAAGGGTATATAATATTGAAGGTGCACATAGGGTCATTCAGAATAACTTCACACACACCCGCTACTGTGTATTTCCAAGTCTAATTCTGTCACTAAATCCATACCGGTGACCCAGCGCCTAAATACTAGGCCTCAAATTTAATTCCCTCTAAATCTCTCGTTACCCACCGGTGTACTGTTGTTGCTGGGCAAGATATTTAGTGTCCGTCAAAGCACATTTTTTGTTCTGGGTTGAAGTACAATTCCCAATTTAGCAATTTCATAATTTAGTGGTTTCTGCTATATCAGAGCTATTTGAAATCTATCCCTAAAAGGGTATATAATATTGAAGGTGCACATAGGGTCATTCAGAATAACTTCACACACACGCTTCTGTGCATTTCCAAGTCTAATTCTGTCACTAAATCCATACCGGTCACCCAGCGCCTAAATACTAGGCCTCAAATTTATATCCCGCTGAATTTGAATACAATACATTGGGCCAAATAATATATTTGTTGTTGTGGTGAACCATAACAATGAGAAAAACATCTAGTAAGGGACGCGGACGTGGACATGGTCGTGGTGGTGTTAGTGGACCCTCTGGTGCTGGGAGAGGACGTGGCCGTTCTGCCACATCCACACGTCCTAGTGTACCAACTACCTCAGGTCCCAGTAGCCGCCAGAATTTACAGCGATATATGGTGGGGCCCAATGCCGTTCTAAGGATGGTAAGGCCTGAGCAGGTACAGGCATTAGTCAATTGGGTGGCCGACAGTGGATCCAGCACGTTCACATTATCTCCCACCCAGTCTTCTGCAGAAAGCGCACAGATGGCGCCTGAAAACCAACCCCATCAGTCTGTCACATCACCCCCATGCATACCAGGGAAACTGTCTCAGCCTCAAGTTATGCAGCAGTCTCTTATGCTGTTTGAAGACTCCGCTGGCAGGGTTTCCCAAGGGCATCCACCTAGCCCTTCCCCAGCGGTGAAAGACATAGAATGCACTGACGCACAACCACTTATGTTTCCTGATGATGAGGACATGGGAATACCACCTCAGCATGTCTCTGATGATGACGAAACACAGGTGCCAACTGCTGCGTCTTTCTGCAGTGTGCAGACTGAACAGGAGGTCAGGGATCAAGACTGGGTGGAAGACGATGCAGGGGACGATGAGGTCCTAGACCCCACATGGAATGAAGGTCGTGCCACTGACTTTCACAGTTCGGAGGAAGAGGCAGTGGTGAGACCGAGCCAACAGCGTAGCAAAAGAGGGAGCAGTGGGCAAAAGCAGAACACCCGCCGCCAAGAGACTCCGCCTGCTACTGACCGCCGCCATCTGGGACCGAGCACCCCAAAGGCAGCTTCAAGGAGTTCCCTGGCATGGCACTTCTTCAAACAATGTGCTGACGACAAGACCCGAGTGGTTTGCACGCTGTGCCATCAGAGCCTGAAGCGAGGCATTAACGTTCTGAACCTGAGCACAACCTGCATGACCAGGCACCTGCATGCAAAGCATGAACTGCAGTGGAGTAAACACCTTAAAACCAAGGAAGTCACTCAGGCTCCCCCTGCTACCTCTTCTGCTGCTGCCGCCTCGGCCTATTCTGCTGCTGCCGCCTCGGCCTCTTCCTCCGCCTCTGGAGGAACGTTGGCACCTGCCGCCCAGCAAACAGGGGATGTACCACCAACACCACCACCACCACCTCCGTCACCAAGCGTCTCAACCATGTCACACGCCAGCGTTCAGCTCTCCATCTCACAAACATTTGATAGAAAGCGTAAATTCCCACCTAGCCACCCTCGATCCCTGGCCCTGAATGCCAGCATTTCTAAACTACTGGCCTATGAAATGCTGTCATTTAGGCTGGTGGACACAGACAGCTTCAAACAGCTCATGTCGCTTGCTGTCCCACAGTATGTTGTTCCCAGCCGGCACTACTTCTCCAAGAGAGCCGTGCCTTCCCTGCACAACCAAGTATCCGATAAAATCAAGTGTGCACTGCGCAACGCCATCTGTAGCAAGGTCCACCTAACCACAGATACGTGGACCAGTAAGCACGGCCAGGGACGCTATATCTCCCTAACTGCACACTGGGTAAATGTAGTGGCAGCTGGGCCCCAGGCGGAGAGCTGTTTGGCGCACGTCCTGCCGCCGCCAAGGATCGCAGGGCAACATTCTTTGCCTCCTGTTGCCACCTCCTCCTTCTCGGCTTCCTCCTCCTCTTCTTCCACCTGCTCATCCAGTCAGCCACACACCTTCACCACCAACTTCAGCACAGCCCGGGGTAAACGTCAGCAGGCCATTCTGAAACTCATATGTTTGGGGGACAGGCCCCACACCGCACAGGAGTTGTGGCGGGGTATTGAACAACAGACCGACGAGTGGTTGCTGCCGGTGAGCCTCAAGCCCGGCCTGGTGGTGTGTGATAATGGGCGAAATCTCGTTGCAGCTCTGGGACTAGCCAATTTGACGCACATCCCTTGCTTGGCGCATGTGCTGAATTTGGTGGTGCAGAAGTTCATTCACAACTACCCCGACATGTCAGAGCTGCTGCATAAAGTGCGGGCCGTCTGTTCGCGCTTCCGGCGTTCACATCCTGCCGCTGCTCGCCTGTCTGCGCTACAGCGTAACTTCGGCCTTCCCGCTCACCGCCTCATATGCGACGTGCCCACCAGGTGGAACTCCACCTTGCACATGCTGGACAGACTGTGCGAGCAGCAGCAGGCCATAGTGGAGTTTCAGCTGCAGCACGCACGGGTCAGTCGCACTACAGAACAGCACCACTTCACCACCAATGACTGGGCCTCCATGCGAGACCTGTGTGCCCTGTTGCGCTGTTTCGAGTACTCCACCAACATGGCCAGTGGCGATGACACCGTTATCAGCGTTACAATACCACTTCTATGTCTCCTTGAGAAAACACTTAGGGCGATGATGGAACAGGAGGTGGCCCAGGAGGAGGAGGAGGAGGATGAGGAAGAGGGGTCATTTTTAGCACTTTCAGGCCAGTCTCTTCGAAGTGACTCAGAGGGAGGTTTTTTGCAACAGCAGAGGCCAGGTACAAATGTGGCCAGCCAGGGCCCACTACTGGAGGACGAGGAGGACGAGGATGAGGAGGAGGTGGAGGAGGATGAGGATGAAGCATGGTCACAGCGGGGTGGCACCCAACGCAGCTCGGGTCCATCACTGGTGCGTGGCTGGGGGGAAAGGCAGGACGATGACGATACGCCTCCCACAGAGGACAGCTTGTCCTTACCCCTGGGCAGCCTGGCACACATGAGCGACTACATGCTGCAGTGCCTGCGCAACGACAGCAGAGTTGCCCACATTTTAACCTGTGCGGACTACTGGGTTGCCACCCTGCTGGATCCACGCTACAAAGACAATGTGCCCACCTTACTTCCTGCACTGGAGCGTGATAGGAAGATGCGCGAGTACAAGCGCACGTTGGTAGACGCGCTACTGAGAGCATTCCCAAATGTCACAGGGGAACAAGTGGAAGCCCAAGGCCAAGGCAGAGGAGGAGCAAGAGGTCGCCAAGGCAGCTGTGTCACGGCCAGCTCCTCTGAGGGCAGGGTTAGCATGGCAGAGATGTGGAAAACTTTTGTCAACACGCCACAGCTAACTGCACCACCACCTGATACGCAACGTGTTAGCAGGAGGCAACATTTCACTAACATGGTGGAACAGTACGTGTGCACACCCCTCCACGTACTGACTGATGGTTCGGCCCCATTCAACTTCTGGGTCTCTAAATTGTCCACGTGGCCAGAGCTAGCCTTTTATGCCTTGGAGGTGCTGGCCTGCCCGGCAGCCAGCGTTTTGTCTGAACGTGTATTCAGCACGGCAGGGGGCGTCATTACAGACAAACGCAGCCGCCTGTCTACAGCCAATGTTGACAAGCTGACGTTCATAAAAATGAACCAGGCATGGATCCCACAGGACCTGTCCGTCCCTTGTCCAGATTAGACATTAACTACCTCCCCATAACCATATATTATTGGACTCCAGGGCACTTCCTCATTCAATCCTATTTTTATTTTCATTTTACCATTATATTGCGATGCTACCCAAAGTTGAATGAACCTCTCCTCTGCCTGTGTGCTAGGCCTAAATATATGCCAATGGACTGTTGCAGTGGTGGCTGACATGAAGCCTGATTCTCTGCTATGACATGCAGACTAATTCTCTGCTGACATGAAGCCAGATTGTCTGTTACGGGACCTCTCTCCTCTGCCTGGGTGCTGGGCCTAAATTTATGACAATGGACTGTTGCAGTGGTGGCTGACGTGAAGCCTGATTCTCTGCTATGACATGCAGACTAATTCTCTGCTGACATGAAGCCAGATTGTCTGTTACGGGACCTCTCTCCTCTGCCTGGGTGCTGGGCCTAAATATATGCCAATGGACTGTTGCAGTGGTGGCTGACGTGAAGCCTCATTCTCTGCTATGACATGCAGACTAATTCTCTGCTGTCATGAAGCCAGATTGTCTGTTACGGGACCTCTCTGCTCTGCCTGTGTGCTAGGCCTAAATATATGCCAATGGACTGTTGCAGTGGTGGGTGACGTGAAGCCTCATTCTCTGCTATGACATGCAGACTGATTCTCTGCTGACATGAAGCCAGATTGTCTGTTACGGGACCTCTCTGCTCTGCCTGTGTGCTAGGCCTAAATATATGCCAATGGACTGTTGCAGTGGTGGGTGACGTGAAGCCTCATTCTCTGCTATGACATGCAGACTGATTCTCTGCTGACATGAAGCCAGATTCTCTGTTACGGGACCTCTCTCCTCTGCCTGTGTGTGTGCTGGGCCTAAATATATGCCAATGGACTGTTGCAGTGGTGGCTGACGTGAAGCCTCATTCTCTGCTATGACATGCAGACTAATTCTCTGCTGACATGAAGACAGATTCTCTGTTACGGGACCTCCCTCCTCTGCCTGGGTGCTGGGCCTAAATATATGCCAATGGACTGTTGCAGTGGTGGCTGACGTGAAGCCTCATTCTCTGCTATGACATGCAGACTGATTCTCTGCTGACATGAAGCCAGATTCTCTGTTACGGGACCTCTCTCCTCTGCCTGTGTGTGTGCTGGGCCTAAATATATGCCAATGGACTGTTGCAGTGGTGGCTGACGTGAAGCCTCATTCTCTGCTATGACATGCAGACTGATTCTCTGCTGACATGAAGCCAGATTCTCTGTTACGGGACCTCTCTCCTCTGCCTGTGTGTGTGCTGGGCCTAAATATATGCCAATGGACTGTTGCAGTGGTGGCTGACGTGAAGCCTCATTCTCTGCTATGACATGCAGACTAATTCTCTGCTGACATGAAGACAGATTCTCTGTTACGGGACCTCCCTCCTCTGCCTGGGTGCTGGGCCTAAATATATGCCAATGGACTGTTGCAGTGGTGGCTGACGTGAAGCCTCATTCTCTGCTATGACATGCAGACTAATTCTCTGCTGACATGAAGACAGATTCTCTGTTACGGGACCTCTCTCCTCTGCCTGGGTGCCGGGGCCTAAATATCTGAGAATGGACTGTTCCAGTGGTGGGTGACGGGAAGCCAGATTCTCTGCTATGGAACCTCTCTCCAATTGATTTTGGTTAATTTTTATTTATTTAATTTTTATTTTAATTCATTTCCCTATCCACATTTGTTTGCAGGGGATTTACCTACATGTTGCTGCCTTTTGCAGCCCTCTAGCTCTTTCCTGGGCTGTTTTACAGCCTTTTTAGTGCCGAAAAGTTCGGGTCCCCATTGACTTCAATGGGGTTCGGGTTCGGGACGAAGTTCGGATCGGGTTCGGATCCCGAACCCGAACATTTCCGGGATGTTCGGCCGAACTTCTCGAACCCGAACATCCAGGTGTTCGCTCAACTCTAATCATAAAGGATGTGTCATATACAGTAAATTATGTTATATTAACAGCCCTATTTTAGACTGTGATATGTGATGCAGGGGTTTTAACCCCATCAGGACACAGCCATTTTTTTTTCTTCCTCACCTCCAAGAGTCATAAATGTTTACATTCTCTATTCAGATAGCCATTATAAGGTCTTATTTTATGGTGGGAAAAGTTTTATTTTTAATGACAATATTTAATTTACCATATTCTGTATTAAAAAACGTTAAACAAAATTATTTGTGCTGTGAAATAAAAAAATAAATAAATCCGCTATGGTTTTTGAAATTTTGTTTTGACTACATTAATTTTACGCTAAAAATAAAATGATAAACTTATTCTGTGGGTCAGTACAATTATGCTGATACTAAAGTTATATAGTTTCTGTTATGTTTTACTACTTAAATAAATATCTTAAAGAGAAACTGTCAACATAGTAATTAGCGAAACGGGTTCAGCTTGCAGTGTCCGCACCTGGTTCGTTCCTATACATAAGTCACATTGCTAAGGAATCTGTAGCCTCCGACATATTTATAATGTATTACCTCTGAGGCTCTTCCAAGATGGAGCCGGGTAACGCTAGACTTCATCTGTCTTGTGCATGCATTGTTATTGTAAGTAATGACATATGTATTAATTTATTACATTATTACATTTATTACATTGCAAAAGATAATGTGCTCCATGATCATTAACAAACCTGGATTTGTAACTTAATGCATGCGTAGGAATTAACTGTGTTAAGCACATATATTGATATAAATCCAGCTGCCAAGAGAGATGTGTGCTGAGCAGCTGAATCTAACCCAATTTGTGCCATGTAGATTTGTGGTGTCAATCTCTAGAGATATGAGCTATTTTATATTATCCAAATCAGCCACTTGGTACAAGGATGGCATTGATGTTGCAAGTAGTTGCACCCACAGCTCCAGTCAGTGCTGTGAGTGACAGGGCTAGGTAGTGTACAGGTAATCTCATCTGGCCCTGAAATTTCACAGCAGTATGTGTATCACAATACAATAATGATTAGTGTTGATCATGCATCAAAGTGCTTGTGTGCTCTGGCTAAACACATTGGTCTGCTCGAGTTCTCTACCGAGCACAATGGAAGTCAATAGGAGAACCCCTGACGTCCCCTGCTTAAAAGAGGAGAGGGTGTCTGGTTCACAAAAATAGGTTAGATATTGATGGAAACCCCATCAAAACGGTTTGAAAACAGCATTAAGAGAATGGCTGGATGCGTCTTGGACTCTCATTATCTATGACATACAATAGACAACCACACAAAGGCTATATGCCAAAAGCCAGGTATGTGGGAGCCAACAATCTATCCATGAGACAGAAAACAGTCAGCATACCTTACGATAGCAGCCTTGTGCACTATGAGACATTCCAAACCAGCTCTCATCTGACGGAGAACCAGTAAGCCTCAAAGTTGCTTCACATCTGTTGGATGGCTTGGGTGGACTTGCGCACCTAGATCAATATCATTAGGGAGACAAAAAGTTTTCTGATTGTCCTGACATAATATTCAATAACCTTTCTATACAGTTTTGTCATTTAAAAACTAATTTGCATAAACATGGGCATATGGGAAAGACATGTAGAATCTGCCTTGTTTTTCAGCTGAAAAACCATTTTCATGGAAAATTTGCGATCTACACTATGACTATGAAACCAATAGATGGCGGTGTCCATGAGTAGCACCATCTATTGGTTTCATAGTCTTATGATTGAATTTCATAGTCTTGTCAAAAGACTATGAAACCAATAGATCCTGCTATTCATGAGTCAGGATTCAAACTCCCAACCCTGTACATTAGAGGCAAAGACGTTAACCAGTACACTATATTGCTATATGTTAACCTCCACAGAAATATAAAATAAGTATTCTGCTGAATAGTAATACTCACTACAATCAGAAACTTGAGTTTTTTCTGACACAATTTAACATTTAGCTTTATAGCTAAATAGAAAAGCCTCCTTCCCGCTAATGTATAACATTAGGAGTTCAAATTCCATCAGATACTTTTCAGAAATTAGATTTAAATACACTGTGGTGTCCCCAAGCACTCACTCTATATATGGATATAGCTATATATATGGAGTCAGAGCAGAGACTAGAGTCCCAACACCCTCCCCTCTTCAGAGCAGGGGGTGCCTGGGGTTCTCCCATTGACTTCCAATGTGCTCGGGTGTTCTGTAGAACACCCGAGCATCGCAAAGTGCTCTACTCGAGCACACTAATGTTTATGAGAAATATTTGAATATTTTATTAATTTGGACAATTTTGAATGCGGAGATACCTATTATGTTTATTTTTTGTTTATTTTTATGCATAAAACTGGGAAGAGCCAATCTGAATTTTTGATATATTTTTTCACTGTAACTTTTAATCTTTCTAGTTGACTTTCACATGCAATTATTGGACCACTTGTAATGTAGACTGTAATAGAATACTATTGCATTCTATGGGTTTCTGACAGGTAGCTTGTCAGGCCATGCCTCAGGCATAGCTTTGTAGGCATCTTACTGTGACAGGCCTGGGAGCCCTTATAAGGCTATACAAACCCTCATGCTTTTATTTCCTGAGCTCTGATCAGAGAACAGAGGGAGTCGCATCACTCTGTCTATCCTCTCAGATGCTGAAGTTGCTATATTGGCATGTAAGGGGTTAAATGTTTGCAATTGGAGTCATCTCCAATATTGGTTACTGCCAGTGGGTGCCTGCTGTATTACATAGCCGGCACCCAGCATGTATGGAGAAAGCTCACCATGTGAGTCTGCTTTTTACAACCACTCAATGGATATAACATACTTCACATGGAGTTAAGGGGTCAATATATACCTTTGCCCCTATCTTTGTTGTCTCCTTCTATTTCATCTTCTCTATCTTTCTCTTTACTATGCGATATATCTTACTCACTCTCACAACTCTTAGTTTTATCCTCCACTTCCCCTTCCATATTTTGTTATCAGTTTTAGACCATAGTGAACTATAACACTTATGAGCTATGCAAGTGGAAAATCTGTCCCCACACCAATAGTAATCATTAATTCAGATATAGTGTCTGGGATAGATACAAGACTAGACTGTATTTTCATTAATAAAAATAAGTAGGTCATTATTATTTATGCAATTTTTGTACAAATTGGATTCCTTATGAAAAAGGGAGTAGCATTAATATTTTAACATTTAATATGTCTAACCCATTTATCCCTTTCACCTTATAGAAGAGGTTGTGATAAAATAGTTTTATTTTAATGCATTTTGTAATTTCATCTGTCATGTTACATTTGCTCATCCTGATGTAAACATCTTCATCGAATGAGAAGAAAACAGCAAAATACAGACAGACATTGTCAAAGTTCATAAAACATTTAGAGGAGAAGTGTGCACATTCACTGCATTGTTAATTGGCTGTGGTTTTTGTGGCAGAAGCAGATTTACCACTGGGAAAGGGGATATATGTCTACTTTGCTTGTGGTGCCCCATGGATGCTGTAGTCATGTACTATGTAACTTGCACTGAGAAGTCAGAAATTCCTGACAGAGACGGCTATGTCATTTTATTTGACAAGGCATCGTAAATTATAGCAATAATTTACTGTGTATCAATTTATTTTTATAGAATAACTGGATCTTTAAAGTAAATGCAGTGACTTTTGTTTGACCAATATGTAATTGCAGGACAATAATAGTGTTTGTCATAAAAAATTATCTGTTTTCTTAACCGAATAATTGTCACATACTATAATGTCAAATAATTAAAAAAAAGGCTAAGAAAAATATAATGTAATGTACTTAATATTGATATACAATAACACTTTATCTATCATATATAGACACACCATAGAATAGCAATATATAGCATGGGACATAAATTATATCAGAATCTATTCTAAACATATAGTCATCTGATTTGCCTTTTATATAAAAAAAAAAGGTATAGGGTTCCCCCAGAAGTGAAAAAATAAAGTGTTTTTCAGAAATCTTGTTTGGTAAAACACTGAGTAGATAAAATTGACCAATGTTATAAGTTGGTGCTCAGTCTCAATTGTCTAATGATTATTTTAGTTCATGGATCACAGAACAAAAAAAAAACTAAAAATGATGCATGAACACAATGTTTCATTGATCGGTCAAAATATTAAAACCACCTGCTCCAGCACATCCCCTGAATATTCAATCAGCTTAAGGTATTAGGAATTTGTAGGCCAAGTCCTTCAACCTTTTTATCATGTTCTTCAAATCATTCATGAATAAGTTGAGAAGTATGGCAAGGTATAAAACAGTGTCTGCAGTGATGTTTGGGTAGCTTATCATCTGTCGCCCAGGTATATTTTTTCTGCAATTAGTGCTACAGTAGAACTTCTAAAGAATCAGACTAGATAGGTTACCCTTCACTGCCCACATGCATTCATGAGCCTCATGTATGGGTTGTTGTTCCTTGAACCTTACTATTTAGTACTGCAATCCTCTCATTCTTTTAATTCCTTTGGTTGCCTTGCTCTGCACTTACTTTAATTTAGATGGGCTGGCCACTGTCATTTTGCTTGATGAGCTGCTGTAAAATCTTGCATGGCCCGAAATGACATCATGAGCAAATGTATCAGGTAAGATTTTTTCTTTGTTTTGTTTTTGCACTATTTTCGGATTAAATAGATTCGCTACTACGAGACACAGGGAAATTTGGCTTCTTGGCAAATCAAATTTAGCCTGAAATTCGGATTGAAGTCTACTTTGTGGACTTCGATTCGCTCAAGACTACAGGTGAAACGCCCAAAATTTAAATATTGTGCAAAAGTCTATTTAGTTCAGTAATGCAAATTAAAAGGAATTGCATTAATGCAGCTTGAAATTCGAATTTTGTGAAAAGGTTCAATATTTTTGGCTCGAAGTATCACACTTTAGTCAGCTAATTAATCCATACCCCCTGAGCAAAGGGTACCTCAAAATTGCGATTTTGGGGTTTCATAAACTGTAAGCCATAATCATCCAAATTATAACAAATAAAGGCTTGAAATATGTTGCTTTAAATGTAATGAGTCTATATCATATGTTAGTTTCACCTTTTAAATTGCATTACTGAAATAAACGTACCTAGCACGATATTCTAATTTTTCGAGTTTCACCTGTAGGTATGACTAATGATTTGTGTAGAAGACATCAACTTTTTTCATTATGTTAGAAACAACGCATCCTTAGGTAATGTTAATGCAATGCTAGCAATGTGAAAGACACAAAAAAAATAGAAAAGCAATGTAATGTAGTTGAGTTGATGGTATTTGTCACAAGATAGCTTGGTGTAAGCTACACCTCTAATACTAATAAACTCTGAAATGCTACCTGTCTTGACTTCACTTCTCCATTGTAATGCTACCTTGTATGATTATGACCTCACTGAGAAGTCAGTTCTAATTCCTCATGCCGGAGGTGTTCATTTTGGAGTAATTTCGTAGAAATAAGTGCAAAAAGTGGTGACACTAGTAAAAAGGCACCTAAGCGTTTCTAGACAAATGACAGTGTCACTGCAACAACTCAACTTTGAAAACATTGTATAGAAAAATAGCATTACTAGCATTTCTTTTTCTTTTGCCTGCAATGCCCAATTTTCTCAGTGTGAGTTGCTTTGTCAGTATGATAGAAGTCTACAACATTCGGAGGAAGACAATTCCAGCCTTCATGCTGAGCTTTTCATTGTGGCTGCTGCATAGGTGTAATGAATGGCAGCACATGATTAGCTGGTCTCATATAAAAATACATTCAGTCAATCAGCATACATCTTTATGAAACAGTTTGCTAAGCAATGGAGCATCATGACTGCCTAGAAATGTATCAGAAGAACAAGACAAAAATGTTCAAGTATTGCGCTCACATTCATTCATTTGGTAAGCTAAGATTTATTGAAATCCCAGGATAAATCTTGCAATAATAACATATTCATGAATATAACCCAAATTTATTAGAGAGATATTGATAGTTATCATTTCAGTCCATTCCCAAATCTAAAGTTTTTGTCTGGTAGGTTTAGTTATAATAAGCCACAATGTATCCCTCAAACATAAACATCAAATCTAATACATTAGAGTAACTGGCAGCACATAAAAATCACCCTGGGACATGTAGCTGATGTAGCACTGAGTGCTGAATTCTAGATAGTGAAGAGATGCAATCTCTCTTTGCTTGCTGGAAAAGGGATGGTCATCCATCAGCCAGATAAAAAGGCTGTGACATGTGCAGTTGTTACAGTGTGTAAATGCCTGGGGTCTTATATCATGAAGACACATATCCTATACCATGCATTCCTAGAAAAAAAAATTACCATACATTTTTTTCTCCCATAATGTTCTAGAATATTTGTCATTTATCGTGTCATAAAATGTAAAATAAATTGCTGACAAATAATAATGTATGGTCTACAGCAATTATATGCACTTTGTAGAACAAATGGCTAATAAGTTCAATAACTTGTATTTGGAGTATGTATTTCTAAGGCAGGTTTCTTACAATGCTTTATGTCTAAGAAGCTACATCCAAATATGTTAGTAACTGGACTACATGTAAATAGGTTGTATCAGGCTGACAGTCTCATTCTATATGATGTCTTAGGGCATACAAACATAATAAAAGGTATCCCCTGCTGACTGCTCCCACTATTAGCTTGAGTGGAGGGACACCAGCAAAAAGCAGCTACAGTCCCTGAGAAGGACCCTGTCAGTTACAGTATGTATGAAATGGTTGGACATTTATCAGTATGGCTGGTAGACAATATACATGCATATAAATCAAATAATCCAAGAGACTATAGCACCACACTGAATCCTCCCAATCCTCAACAAACTTCAGACACAGGACAATCCCCTAACTCCAATTATATTTACATTTTAGCAATTCATAACATTCTAAAAAAACAAAACACTATTTCATCAAAGTCCATAGAAAATGCATAAGCAATGTCCATAGAAGGTGCATAGGAAAAAGTGCAATGCTATTGTAATACCCCGGAATGGCATTACCACTTCTGCACCCTGCTACTATCTCTAATGGGCTAATATCATGTCATCTGTGTATTTATTGCAGGTCCTTTTAATGTGCATTCCTATGTTTGAAACTGTTATGTTCAAGTGTAATTACTTGGTTCATCAGTAGGTGGCAGCAAGCATGACAGAGCTATAGTTAAAGATAATGGAACCCTTCTTTCCATTCTAACTCTCCCTCTAAGGAGCGGAGGGGACAAGTTAGTTAGGAGCAGTCTAGTTCACCATTAGATAGGGGAACTAGGGGAAGGATGTGCAGCAAATGCACGTCCCTGCTGGAAGTGCCTCAGCTAAGAAAAGTGACCCAGATAGAGCACCTTTGGCTCTGCTGGATATGAAGGCCACAGCTTGGATCTTCAAAAGCCAAGAAGAATGTTTCCTGGATTAATCTAGAGTCAGACTATAGATAGAAATGGCAGCATCCTGCAGAATAAAATATTCTATTTAAGTATGTTAGTGCAACAGAGCTAGAGAGCAACAGGTGTAGCAGAGAGGAGTTTGCCTGTCATAGTTTAAATGCTAAAGCCTGCTGGGACCAAGACAAAGTCTGTAAATCGTTTGGAGAAACTGTTTATGAAAGTAAAGCTGCTTTTCAACTTCATCACAAGGTCTGGACTCAATTTATTCTTCATCCCACAATTCAACTACCCCCTTTGTCTGCTTCAGAGCCAACTCTTGGTGTTCAAGTGTATCCAGGTAGGAGCACTGCACCATGTGCACAAAACATTATGGGACATTATAGGCCAACCTATACCACTCGGCCAATGCTATGGAGACTAACACCATTTATTTTATTTTCAATTCTCTTTTTAGTAGTTTTTATAATAAAATAAGAGACTGTTTACATTGTATCGATGTAGAAGAAATCAAGAACAATTATGACAAGTTGAAATGCAACAGTGCTCGTTCTATAACATAATGATGAACATGGAGTAATGAGTAGATGGGAAAGGGGAGTGAGGGAGGGGGGTGAGGGAGAGGGAGGGGGGAGAGTTGAGGGTTGGGTACGAGGGGTGTGTTGTATCCAGGATCAAGGACAGACAGATTTTGTGAAGATCAGTTCGGTGTTTCAGATATGTTAGAAAGACATTACCCCAGCCCAACTCACACTCAACCTCATTTCCCGAGAAACACTTAAATTTCGTGGTCCTACAAGGAAGATCTTAGTCCCATTCTCTCCCCCCCCCCCCCCCTTATGTCCATAGCAGACATAACAGATTTATACTCAGCCAAATATAGAGATATAGGAATTATTCCCTCAGACCTGAAATCTATCAAGATACAATCTTTTCTAGACCAAGATAGCCCTGACGACCCACTTTCCTATACCCTGTTACACCTGATACAGAAGGCCCACATCAAATCATTTAATCACTCCTATCCTGACTACATCTAACACATATAGAGAGCTGACCCCTTTTGAGAAACTCATTGCTTTACACTATTCCACTCGACATGTTTTGTCAAAAGTCTACAAAATACTCCAATCCATTAGAAATCCTAATGATATGACATACATCACAGAATGGAGCAGAGACTTTGAAACTACATTCACAGACAGATCTACAATCCAAACAAATCTACTTAAGCTCGCATGGGATCACTAGATGCACACGTCTCCAGGAGAACTCCTTCAAACTAATAACCAGGTGGTATCTCACCTCAGTTTGACTCAAACAGATGCGCTGCCTCAGCACAGACATATGTTGGAGGTGCTCCCAAACCAAAGGCACATACCTACACATTTCTGTTCTTTACCCGAGACCCCATCGGGGGATGAAACGGTCGGTGGTGTTTTTTGATTCCAATATTGTGGTATAAGGGATTTTGCAGCAGCCATGAGGTAAAGGAAAAGTCTGCGTTTCCTAAAGGGAATGTTTTCCAGTCTGACATGTAGTAGGACTAAGAGTGGGTCTCAGTCCTACTACATGTCAGACTGGAGAAAATTCCCTTTAGGAAACGCAGACTTTTCCTTTACCTCATGGCTGCTGAAAAATCCCTTATACCACAATATTGGAATAAAAAAACACCACTGACTGTTTCACAGTGGCTAAATTAGGTCAACCATATTTACCACATGGAGGAACTGTCAGCCTGGGAGAAAAGATCCCACACGACATTTAAAGAAATATGGGAAGATTGATTATCCTTCCAAAATACTACACCAGCACTTAACATACTTTCTAACATATCTGAAACACCCAACACCATTTCTTAAAGGGATTCCGTTCCGTTGTTGCTTCATTGCAACTGGTGTCATGGAACACTTATCTTACCTTAAAGGGATCCCTTGCAGAAAATAATTTGAGGTGGAGAGTCAGTGTGCCTGTTCCCTTTTCATAAGTGAAATCAGTCTTGTCATATAATACTTTATAGGAGTATTTTTTTTTTTATCTTTTATTCTTATTAAAATATGGTCTTTAAGCCATGTTTGACTAATGTATTTTTTATATTTTTCATTCTGCTATTCTGTCTGCAGTTGTTTAAAATTGGCTAACATTATATTATTTAAGACATATCAATAATAGCTGTGACAATAGAGCTCTGTGAGACTTTCTGGCATGTCCTATTACATGGACAAATATAATAAGACAGATACCAACAGCTGAATAGAGATAGTGATCACCCCGAGAATAAACAAAATCGTTGTGGCAAATCGCAGGACCCAGAATCCAAAGAGGAAACTGCCAAAGCGTGGACCCACTACAATGACATTGGTGGACAATAGGTCCCAAGCAATCAAAGGAGCAGATTGTGTACACCCAGATTCCCTGAAGCGCTGCTGTTCACATCAGGAGGAACCTGCCATTGATGAGCAATCTGTGCACATCTGCAGTCATATAACGGTACTTTCAGACTAGCGTTATTCTTTTCCGGTATTGAAATCCCGTAAAGGGCCTCAATACCGGAAAAAAAAAAACATCAGTTTTGTCCTATTGCATTCTGAATGGCAAGCAATCCGTTCAGTTCCGTCCCTTGTATTTTTTATGGCCAAATTCCGGAACAATACCGCACTTGCCGGATCCGGCATTAATTTCCATAGAGATGCATTAATGTCGGATCCGGTACAAAGTGTTCCAGAAATTGCTGCATTGCCAAATTTGGTATTCCAGTCTGCACATGCACCAGGACATAGGAGGAGCTATTTTTGCTTTTGATGTTTGAAAAAAAATTAAACACCTGATCCATTATTCCGGATCATACCAGATGAGACGGATCCGGTATTTCACCGGATCTATCCAACGGATCAGGAAAAAACATACTTCCGTTTGCATAGGGTTTGCCAGATTTGAACAACGCTAGTGTGAAAAAACCCTAAGCTATACCTTGGCGTTGTGAGCTGTGCATAGCCACAGTGGCATCAAGCTCATTTACTTTGATGCCTAGTTCAGTTTCGTGTGAACTGATTAGAAAAACCTTCATCCATTTTTATTATACTATTGGCTTATATAGGTTTTTGCTTTCAATGGTTTTGTGTCCAGCATGGGAACATAACAAAACGGAACAGAATGCACTCTGTTGAACTCCATTCCAGTTTAACTCAAATTGCTTAAATCATTGCACTACCTTGAAACAAAAGCCATTGAAAAACAATTGAAGGTGTTTGCTTAACACATTTAGTTTATATAACACGTCTCATAAAGTATGTGTGTTAACTCTACTACATCTGTACAAAGAAAACAATCTGATATAATTGATATAATCTTTTTTTTTTAAATCTGTGAGGACTTTTTTACTATCACCAGTGCTACTAGCACTACTAGCTGCTTAGACCTGACTGTTATTAAACTATAGATATCTAATTATACATACTCATCCATACAATAGTTATTGCATAACAACAACATCTGTATGAAAGCCTGATTTAGCTTTCTAATTATTATCATGATTATTACTTTTGAAAAACCTATCTGACAAATGCAAATGTCATCAAATAAAAGCTATAGACCCAAGACGTCATATGCAAATATTCAGCAGGATCTGTATAGAATCTATACATGGGGTGAGTGATTTAACCATTTTTACCTAAATGTAGTCGTTCTTAGGAGCAAATGAAAGAAAATAGTAAAGTTAGGCACATGTTATCATCCTAGTATTTTAATATTTGCTCTCATTGTAGCCATTTTGTTAAGTATCCCTTCAGCTCTTCGTGTCTCACTTTTAACATTTACCTACATAGTTTTCGAAATTATTGCAAGATACTGCCATTTCCTCAGGAGAATCAGTTGAATTCTCCAAGTTGATTGCTGTTTAAATATTCAAGAGACAATATTGATAATTACTAAGCACCTGCAAAAATCTAAGGCTGCTGAAGCTGAAAATAACGTTGTTCATCGTTGGAGTACTGTGTAAAATAAAAAAAGGTAAAATAATTAAGATGTGCTATTAAGTGCAAATGAATATAATTAAGAAGAGTCTCAGCAAAGCTATGACTCATGAAAACTTTCTATGCATGCCAATATATACAGTCCTGAATATTTAACCATGTTCCTGTTTGCATAGAACTACAGTGTGGAGTATGGCCATATATTTATGACAAAAATCAGAAGACTCCACGTAACGTGTGTACTTTCTATTGTCTATTTTTCCTACTGCTTTGTTTTATTCAATGTAATAAATCAGTTACCTACTATATCCTAGTACAACCATTAAATTTATGAGGCTGAGCTCATGAAAAATGTGTTTTGCCAGTTTAAAATCTCCAGAGGCATAAACTGACCCTGCCCTTTACAATAAACAACATCTATTTATTGTGAACCAGTAAGATATTTGTGCTCCTGACTGAACATTTCTGTGTCCAATGTAAAGTAATGCAAATGTCATCAAATGCTAAATAAGGCGTCCTTATATTGTATATAGTGCATTAATACAAGGGATGAATGATATGAATGGCTTACAGTGAACTCTAACATAGGTTTTTCAACAAGGTAAAGGCTCTGGAGAACAGTCATAGACCATAAAAAACATCTGAGGTGACAGATCCATTTTAGGGGCCCATGGATTTTTACATAGCCCAACTGAACTTTTGGATGTCTTTGATTTCCTACAGAATTTGACTTTCTGTCAAACAATTGTGACAGAAAACAGAAAACAATTGTGACATTTCAGCATCTCACATACTGGATCATAGAGCTAATAACTCTATATTCCATATCATGCATCATTTGATATCACACTGAGTGCCTACAACTTTTAGTAGAGAACCA